>NW_026571153.1:19058953-19196453 GCF_026225935.1 Boleophthalmus pectinirostris | reverse complement strand
GACTTGTGTCACTATTTTTAGGACTTGAGACTTGACTTGATAAAAAATGACCAAATCTTGGGACTCGACTTGGACTTGAAGGTCAGTAACTTGGGACTTGACTTGGACTTGAGGCCTGTGACTTGAGACTTACTTGAGACTTGCAAAATGTCGACTTGGTCCCACCTCTGACTGCTGGTACTACTACTACTTCTACTCCTCACGTCAGTCAACGTGAGGGTAGCTATTCACTTTTTTCAGAAAATTGCCAACTGGTACAACTACTACTTCCAAAACTGAATAAACATACTACAACAATAAATACTACAGCTTCCACAACTAATGGCAGAGCCGCAAGACACAGACAGGAGGTAGAACAGAACCTGCTTCTAATACTACTACTACTACTACTACTACCGCTGCTACTACTACACAAGTGTTCGGTGTACAGGTAACGCCCATATGTTCAGACAGGAGGCAGGACAGACGCACTCCATCTTTTTGACAACCACTACTACCACTTCTATTACTATGACCGCCACTACTACTACCTCCCACAACTAAATATTACTACCACTATAAATATTTCTACTACTACTCCCCAGCCTGCGTCTAATGGCCCCATATGTTCAGACAGAGCAGCGAGACACAGACAGGAGGCAGAACAGGTGCTCTCCTCACACACGCATGTTGGGTTTCCGTGCTTTGTGCGGGCGTTACATAAACGTTCATTTCCTGCAGAATGATCCTAAACCTTAACCATGATCACTACTTCATTATCCTTAAACTAAACACTAACATTAAACAAGCCGTGTGTCATTCATTCATTTGTTTTTCAAGATAAAACCAAAAATAAGAAAACCAAAAAACAATTATTTTCTTCTTTATTTGTCTCTAAAACCAAAATAAAAAAAAAACAGATAATGATTAATTTTTTAATTTTTCGATTTTTTTGTTTAAATGAATAATGAAAAAAACGGATAATGACAATTTCCTGTTTCCGTGACTTAAACTGCATGGCTGCATATGGACTAAAACAGGACTGAATCAGGTCTAAACCAGGACTGAGACTGGAACTGAGACTTGGACCAGACTGGGACTGAGACCCGGGAAAAGGACAGGACTGAGATGGGGACCAGACCAGGAGGAGACCGTGATTGAGACTGGGACCAGACCGGGACCGGGACTGAGACTGAGACCAGAACTAAGACCAGGATTGAGACTGGGACTAGACTGGGACCAGACCGGGACTGAGACCAGGACCGAGACCAGGACCAGACTGGAACCAGACCATGATTGAGACTGGGACTGAGACCTGGACCAGACCACTTTAGTCCTGGTTCAGTTTGGTTCAGTCCGGCATCGCAGTTTAAGTCACATAAACGGGAAACCATCCATTATTCATTTAAACACAAAATCGAAAACTGAAAAAACAATCACTATCAGTTTTTATGATTTTGGACTCAAATAATGAAGAAAATAGTTGTTTTTCATTTTCTCATTTTTGGTTTTATTTTGAAAAACAAATCAACGAATGATACAGGGATTTTAAAGGGCCTGTACTTCATTTGTTTCCATGTATTTGAGCTCATTTTGCCTGCCCAGGCGGGAGGATTTTTAAATTTATTTTATATTTTCAGTCTGTTTTCGTTCTTGTTAAATATTAAAATTAGTAAAAATAAATAAATATATTTTTTCTACATGTTTCTACCCCAGTACAGATATATTGTGTGACCATCTCAGCAAAACTCTGCACTGGTGTCTGAAAGTTGTCTAAAGCACTTATAAACTCATTGGGGTGAATAATTAGGATGTACAGAATGCATACAGTAACTGAGGAGTAACTTTGGACCACTACAAACTGTTTAAGATTGTTTTTCAGATTAAAAAATAAAATAAAATAATGTGGTATAGCGTCTTTAACCTATTCAAACCCAAATCTGAACACTGAATCATATTGTTGATCTAATTAGACTTGAGAGTAATAAATTCAAAATAAGTGGCAGAAAATAACGAGAAACTGCAGTCAAATAAGCCATAAGTAAAAATAAAAAATTAAAAAAAATTGACATGACAGGACCTGATTTTTGTGTCAGGTTCACATGATGCGAGTGTGGGCACAGATGTTATTCCCCACATGGTTATAATTCTCCGTCCACACACATGTACATGAAGGAGGCCCATCTGAACAGGAAAGAGAAATCTTCTTTGTACCTGCGCTGCTCAAACATATTCAAATTGAGCTGTAATCATTGTGTGCTATTAGCGCGATGCGTTTAAGGCCACCTCCCAGCGTCAGACGTTTCATCCTGTTACCAAACCAACAAACACAAACAAATCATTAAGGTCGTGTCTCCGGTAAGATAATACAAAATGGCAAGATATTACAGTATTAAGAGCAATAATTATCGCTTCGTTATTTTAAGTCTGTAAAAGTTCAAGATACAGTTTCAAAACATTTAAGAAAATATGTGGAGTTGTGTTCTCTTTAATTAGTTTGTAAATTAATCTGTATATTTATATGAACAAGTATATCATTAAGCTCCATTGTGTTTTTAAAGATAGATTTATGTAACTTTTCTTGTCATTTGATCATGCTTTCTTATTGTGACTAGAGTCTCCTTTTCACAGATCTGACCTGTAGCTTGGCTGGAGTCATGTTTTGTTTCATTCCCACATGTTTGCGTAATCTTTTATTAGTCTGTTTTAGGGATGTAACGATATCCAAATGTCTCTGTTCGATAGTATCACGATATCTCTCCTCATCGCATCTCACAGTACGATATTTATTATTATATTTTATATTTTGAAGAGGCTAATGTAATTGTAGATGAGACGCTTTTTTGCTTTTAACTTGAGATTTTGGTGCGAATTATTACATCATAATCCCAAGAATTTAAGTAAAACATATTTCTTCATGTTGTCTGCACTGAAAGGAATCATGGGATATGTAGTTCCCAATGTTTATAAGATGTTGCTACTATAAAACCATTATTGTAATACTTCTGACAGTACGATATTACAATATTTTGGTTATTGTTACATCCCTAGTCTGCTCAAAATGCTCTCTTCCACCTTGTGATGTCATGAAGTGGTAGTTTTGAAGTCGACAACTACATTTTGTTCAGTAGAGATTAGCAGTTCCAGGTCTGAAATAATTCAATTAATTCTAGTGAAGGTGTAAGGAGTTTATCACCACATAACATTACAAGGTGGGAGGAGTGTTTTCTGTCTGAGCGAACTAAATATGCAGGATTTCTGTGTCACGTGCAAATGAAACAAACCACAACTCCAGGTATGTTTGTGACGAGGAAACAACATTATAACACAGATCAGAGAAGAGCGTAATATGACCCCCCTTAACTAAAATCTATGTTTCTGTCTTTGCAGGAGACTGAAGGAGGAGGCTGCTGCAGTGTGTCCGTCCAGATTCGAGCCCCTGAAGAATGGCATAACATCGCACACACTGACGGTAATTATTTATTTTGGGACCATAACAAAAGCACTCTAATTGCGTTGCTTATTATTATGCCTTTTCCTGCCTATCTTCCATCTTGGTCAAGGTCGTTTAACAGGGAGACTAATTAGGCTCATGCAAATCTAACCTTTTCACACATTTAAAGCGCCTATATTATGCTAAACTGACTTTTTTGATATTTAAATTGCCTCATAATGTTGTTTCCTTGTCAAAACAACAGCAACAAGCGATTTTGTGTTTTTAAAGTTGCACTATGTCACTTTTCTGGGGGAGTGTACACAACCTACTTTTCTCCTGTCACCTTTAAAGGGCCCATTTTACACTATCCTCTGATTTATTTTATGTTATTGTAAAAACGGTTCCCTCATCACAAACATACCTCGAGTTGTGTTTTACTTTATTCACACATGTTTAACACAAACTCTGCATATTTAGGCTGAGTTCTTCTCTCAAACAGAGAACACTCTGTTCCACCATGTGATGTCATGTATACAGGAAGTGCTCTATAGACCTTCACTAGAATCATTTGGACAATTTTATCCCAGGAACTGCCAAACTCACTGAACAAAATATCAAAGGTAGCTAGCTGCTAACTTGAAATCTACCACTTCATGACATCACAAGGTGGAACAGTGCATTTTGAGCTTTGGTGATGTAGAAAGACTAATAATAAAGACTTACTCAAACTTGTAAGTGAAGCAAAATTCAATACTGATACTGAGAGGCAAGTCAGTATCAGTGTAAGTTTTTCAAGGTACCGTACTTTTCGGACTGTAAGTCGCTCCCCGAATTATAAGTTGCACCAGCCAAAAAATGCTAATGAAGAAGAAAAAATCAGAGGCCAAGAACCGACATTTCATCTTGAAAGGCAAGTTATAGTAATAATAGAACAGAGAACACGTCACATATGAACAGTTCTTCAGATAACGATAGCATAAACAACAGAACAAGTTTACCAAACTCTCCATGTCACTCCAAATCACTAAATCCATTGAATTCTTCATCCTCACCCTCGTTGTCACTTCTAAGCAACTCCATGACCTCCAGAGGTAAACGGACCACCGCTTCCTCTTCTGTGTAGCTGTCATCAGACTCAACAGTTAGAATTATTCCGGTCTTTCTGAATCATGACAGGATTGTTTCAGTTGTCACTGATGTCCAGGTTTTGTCGATCAATCCAGTGACTTCAGGAAAGTTGCATGGTGCACCCTCCCGGTTGCCTTGAAGCTGTGTTCTCCATCCTGGCTTTCCACCAGTCCCTCACAAGTTTCTTACTCAATCCAAACTCTTTTTGCAGCTCCATTTTCGGCTGAATATTTCACTACTTGCAGCAGGACAACGGCTTTTTCTGCAGGAGACATGCGCAGTAGAGCCAAATGACAGTGGTACAGGAGTAATAGCCTCTCATGGCTGTCAGTGTGAAAATTTGAATATACAAGTCGCACCGGAGTGTAAGTCCCAGAACCACCCAAACCATGAAAAAAAGTGTGACTTATAGTCCGGAAAATACGGTATATTTTCTGCAATAAATGCACTTCTAATTGATAAGTAAGTTTAATACTATTCTGTGGAACATTTCAGGCAAAGGTATCTTTAACTTACTCTCGCCTCACAGCACCTAGATGGCGAGTTTGCATGTTCTCCCCGTGCATTGGGGGTACCTTATACATATTTTTTATAACACTGTTTTTTTTTTGTTTTTGTTTTGACAGAGGATGGATTCTCCGCCAGAGTGTCTCCTGTCTCTCTCCCATGACCTCCCCCAGTCTCCCCCCACTCTGCCTTCTCTGGACCACAGCCCCCAAGCTCAGCCCTCTCCTCCAGAAAGCCCCACTATCCTACCTCTGCAGAGCCCTACGCCCTCCCCCAGAAGCCCCAGCACCACCCCCTCCTTCCCTCTCTCCCCCTACGCCCTCGACCCGGATGAAAACCACCAGGACTGTACCGAAAACGATGACGAAGAAAGCCTGGATGGCGTTCCCGCTTCTCCCACTCCTGCCGTGGCTCTGTTTCCTGGAGGAGGAGGGGGCCAAGAGGCAGCACGTAGCCCCATCTTGGACTCCTCTCCCCCGGCCACTCCGTCCGCACCTCCCCTCGGCTTTGGCGCTCTGGAGGTTGCTCTTTCTTCCGGACAAAAGATCGCAGACGAACTGGATCTCCAACTTTTCCAGAAGGACAGTATCGCGACCAAACCTCATCCAGGAGTTACTGCGTCTACCGCAGGTCCGGCGTTGAGATTTCCGTGTAACGTTTGTGGGAAAAGATTTCGTTTTCAGAGTATTTTATCGCTCCACGCTCGGGCGCACACTTTGGACCGGAGGGCGTCTGCGATCTACCGGACTGGGTTGCCTTCTGCACCTCTAAAACAACATCTCAAACAAAATCTCAAAGAATCAATCCACAGAAGTCAATCAAACCAGCGCTTACTGCCAGCTAATATTATCCATTTGACGCAAGATGATGAGTCGGATATCAAGGAATTTGATGGTCTGCATCCTGATCCAAATCAAAATTTTCTGTTGGATGTAAGCACGGCACTCACACCTCCATTGACAGAAGATCCCATAACCTCTCCGTATTCCTCTATTCAGATTGGAGAAGGTGCTTCAACTCCAACTGCGCCCACTTTCCGATGCCACGCCTGCAAGGGAAAATTCCGCACAGCTTCCGAGTTGGCGCGTCACGTCCGAATCCTCCACAACCCCTATAAATGCACTCTTTGCCCCTTCTCAGCTAGCCAAGAAGAAATTTTAGCATCGCATTTGCAGGAGAGTCATCCAATCCGTGAAGCTCCACCTCTATATATGTCGAGACCGATTGTAGCGAGCCCGGAAACGCCTGTCCCAACTCCTTCGCACACCCCTGCTCCTAGCCAAACTGTAGCTTCGTCAGGTGCGACGGGTGCAAACTCTTCCGCGGTGCCTGCTTTCCGATGCGAAACCTGCGGACAGCGCTTCACCCAGTCCTGGTTCTTGAAGGGACACATGCGGAAACACAAAGATTCCTTGGATCACAAATGCCAGGTGTGTGGGCGTGGTTTCAAAGAGCCGTGGTTCCTTAAAAATCACATGAAAGTCCACCTTAACAAACTCGGACTTAAATCTGCGCTGTCCGGCTCACCTGGTGCAGTTTCTAACGCTGAACAACAAGCTAAAAACGCTCAAAGTAACCAGCTGAATGCATTGTATTCGAGTTTGCTTCTTGCTCAACGCGGAGGAGGCAGGGGGCGAACTGATAGAGAGAGCAGATTGGGAATGGGTCCGAGTAAGTCTGCCATTTTGGGATATTTGGGGTTGCCTAGCGATGGTAGCGGGGGTAGTTGTATGGAAAGGCTACAAGCTGTTGCGCAGGTGGCAGAAATGGGGAATGGTAGCAGTATTAGCGGACAGGGAGCAGAGCAGAGAAAGGCCAGCAATAGCGAAAATCCCACCTTGATTTCCGAGGCCAACGACCAAGCGGCGTGGTGGCAACTTGTAGCTCGGAGCATCGCTGTAGCTCAACAGCAACAGCAGTCAAGACCCCAACCTCGAAGTCAGAGAGCCCCAGGACGCAGCTCTGTCATCGGGGAGGCCAATCAAGTCCGTGGGGGTTACCTCGGAGGAGTGAGCCAGAGGGAAGAGTCGGGAAGTGCTTTGCGTAATGGAGGGTCTTGGGAATGCCCCGATTGTGGAAAACTCTTCGCAAGTCTGCAGCAGGTGGTGGTCCATGCCAGGGTGCACGCTCAGAGAGGACAGAAATCGGGTAATGATGAAGAAGGGATGGGGAAAGGTCACGGAGGAGGAGTGGGAGGAGGAATAGGAGGAGGAATAGGAGGACATGGGATGAGTGAGACGAGCAGGCACCAGGATCACAGCCGAGGGAGCAGCGGAGAAGGGAGACATGAAGCCAAACTTGGAGGTCAACAAACGCCACTGACAACTGGATTTCACTCAACCATCTCCAACTTTAAAGGTAAATTACAAAAAGAGTTAAAAGAGCGAAACAGTAGATTATGACTGGTCAATATATAAACAGAATTAAAATGACAATTATTTTCCTTGTATTGATCAATCATGACTTTAGATTGCCAGTCTCTCTTCTGTCAGTCTTCCCCAGGGCACTTGTTGTCAGCAAAGACTTTACAAAGGTGATTGATACTTTGCAGTGACATCACACATAACAAACACTGCCAAAATGTTTTAAGGTAGTTTGAAAACTGAAGGAACAAAAAAGGTAAGAGCAACTGAAAAACTGTTGGCTGATGGTACCTAACCTGCGGCTATAATGTTATTTGAGAGGGACGAAACAACAGCAGCACAAATCAGCTCATCTGTTCCAGCTCTTGATGGACAGATTGTACTAAAGCAAGACTCAGATTCAAATCTAACTCAAGTAACAGGGCTTCAGACAGGGCAGTGCCTCTAGTTAGGTTTACCTTCCCCAGGGAATGTTGATGACGCCAGCTGAAGTGTCAGTGATATGGAATTCTTTTATGTCTCCATGATTTCAGATCAGAGCGTCACTGACAGATAAATTGACCAATTAGAGAAAGGCATGGTCTGTACTTGTATATTTTGTTGTGACTGAGAATACAGGAGAGGAGATATGTTCAGCATTTGAGAGACACCTGATACTGTACTTGGAGCGTCCCCGGTTAGGACAGAGGTTTGAAGGTTCCAGACCTACATTCGGACAAAAAGCAGAAGAGATGGGCTTGTTAGGCTGGGCAATTTTTTATTCCAGATGGAGCTTACCTCCACTGACTGTGCTATAACTCGGTACAATTGAGAATAATGTATACTGTAATAATAATAATAATACATATTTATTTATAAAGCACTTTTATAAAGAACGTTTACAAAGTGCTGTACAATACAAAAAGCATATAAATAGCATACAGCAGGAATACAAAAACAGACAATGATGCAAAGAATTCAGCTAATTATAATAAATAAATAAAAAGAAATAGAATTAAAAGAATAAGGAATAATATCAAGCTAAAACCAGTTAAAGGAATGCCAACTGATAAAAATGGGTTTTAAGAAGTGATTTAAAAGTTGATACTGATGGTGTGAGTCTTAACTCCTCAGGCAGGTCGTTCCAAAGACGAGGCATCCAGACTGAAAAGACTTGATCACCTTTCGTGTGGAGCCTGGACTTTGGAGCAGCTAACAGGGACCTGCCTGAGGATCTAAGGCTGCGGGAGGGCTCTTACTGTACACTCTTTAAAATGAGAATGAAACTTTCTTAGACTTTGTTACAGTATTTTTTTTTAGCTTAGCCTCTGGTGACAGTGGCTTAGATATAAACATGTTTTGCCAAAGTGACCCCCTTCAACTGTTAAGTATTGTTTATTTCACATCTGTTTCTGTTGGAAATAGCCTCTCTCGTGGGTATCCTTCTCCAGCTGTTGTATTTACGTTGTACCTTGTTTTTTCATATATATATATTTCTTTCTTTCAGGGGAGAATGGCGTCGGTGCGGTGCCCGCCATGGCGTCTGTGTCCAGGGAGAGAGTGCGCGGTCGGGGCATCAAGGACTGTCCCTACTGTGGCAAAGCGTTTCGCTCCTCTCACCATCTCAAAGTCCACCTCCGAGTGCACACAGGTACGAGAATAACACACGCAACTCAGGAATATATTTGTCAAGGTATTGGCAGTGCTAAAAACTATAATTAAATAAGTTAGATGGATCAGTTTAATGCAATTCTGTGTAACATTTAAGCAAACAGATCTTCCAGCAGAAAAGTAACATAGTCCAAATTAAAGGTTCTATATTACGCAAAATTGATTCTTGTGAGCTTTTAAACACGTTATAATGCTGTTACCTCATCAAAAACATACCTGGAGTTGTGTCTTGTTTCATTCACACATGTTTGAATAATTATTTTATTATTCGACTGTCCACATCTCCAAAGCTCTGTTCCACATTGTGATGTCATGAAGCAGTAGTTTTCAAGTTAACAGATAATTTTTACCTTTTATTCAGTAAAGATGGGCAATTCCAGGTCTGAAATCATTCAAATGGGCAGCAGTAGGTAGAGCGTTTGTCCACTGACCTGAAGGTTGGCGGTTCGAATCCTGTTCTCGAGATAAAACTTGATTGTTTGAGCGGTCAGATCCACTGATCCACAGGTTGACTGGTGTGATTCCAGCTCCCACAGATGAGTGCTGTTATTGCTGTTGTTGTGTCCTTGGGCAAGACACCTAACCCACCTCACCTCTGTGTACACTGGTGTATGAATGTTTGTGGTACCTTGTTGTGAAACGTTTTGAGTGGCTTCAAGGTGTAAAATCGCTGTATAAAGATGTGAAAATTTACCACAATTTTAGTGAAAGTGTATGGAGTTTGAAAACACAGTGGAGCACTTTCTGTATTACCATATGACACAAGATGGAACAGAGTGAACTCTAAATTTGCAGGATTTGCAGGATTTGTGAATTAAACATGTGTGAATGAAACAAACACAACTCCAAGCATATCATAACATAAATAAAAAAAAATAGCATTTGATAACAACTTATAGAAAACCATTATAATAAGTACAATATTAATTGAAAGTTAATTAAAGTTAATTTTGCTTAATTTATAGTTAGAGTTAATCCATTTAAATGTATAGACTTTGTACTTGTGTTTTTGTACAGTGTAGCAGAATTTAGTCATCCTCTTAATGGTTCTAGTTGGACCCCAGAGAGGTGTCCAGTGCTAATCATAGCCGCTCCTCATATCACAGGGACCTGCAGTTTAAGTGGCTTGCCTCAGGGTGTGTTAAATGTACTGCACTTCAGTTACTAAAACGGATTTTACACCGTCCTGTAGGATTATGGGTAAAATGCAATGATATGAAATACGTATCTACGCAAAGTAATTTATTGCGAAAGAAATATGATGACAAAGAGCCAGATGTGGGGATTGGCTTACACTGATGAAAACAGTGTTGTTATTAATAATAGCAGTGGAAATGGTTAGAGTACAAGTACAATTTAAGGAGGGTTGGGCCTGGTGAGTGCTTGGATGGGAGACCAACAGAATACCAGGTGCACACTGTTATTGTGTCTGCTATTGCTGTGTCCTTAGGCAAGACACCTCACCCACTGAGTCTATAGTTTTGGTCTACAACTGACAAAAGATTTTTGTTGACAATAATAAACATAACATGAACATTTGTGTTTCTTGCATTGCTCCTTCAGATATAATTTAGTTTTTCTAATTTTTATTAGTAATTTAAATGGCATAAACTTCAAATTATATGTCCAATGTTACTTCTCGACAGTTACTCTTAAAGTTACTCTTACTTGAGTAGTTTCTTGGACCACTACTTTGGATACTATATTCATGTCTGCATACATGCAAATCAAATACTGTTATATGTATTTTTGATACACGTATTTAGTTACTTGCCAACATTGGATTGATACTTGCACTAACGTCACACTGGGGGTCTTCTGTATATATGTGCAGGGGCGTAATGTTCACCAGTTACCATGGAGACACGGTGCACACATTAGCAAACACTGTCAAAAAAGTTTTTAGATACTCTGAAAACTCACAATAAATACTAAATTGATTTGAACAACAGATTTTTTTAACTGTTGGCTGGTGTGTGACTGTAATTTTATGTGTGAGAGACTTGTTTAACAGCACAGATCAGCTCACCTCTTGTAGTTTCAACTAAACCAGCTCTTTCTGGTCAGATTGTGTCAAAATAAAGTTTCAAATCTAACTGGAGTAACAGAGCTTCAGACAGGGCATTGCCTACTGTTAGCATCACGGCTCCAAGGAATGTTGACGACATCAGCTGCAAAGTATCAATATATGGACTCTTCCAATGACATATGACAAGTTACTATAAGATCTAGAGTTTTGAAATTAGATTCAGACAATATTACCCAGGGAGCGAAGACTGTGCAATCGCCCTATTAACTTACGGGGCCATTCATCAATATAACACTGACATGGAGCGAGAATAAAAACTCATATGCACCAACCTCTCCAACTGTCAGTCTACAATTTAACCTAATTTTTAAACCAAAATAGCTGATTTTTGAATGAAACATATAATCAAGAATGTGAAAGAAACGGGACGCATGACAAAAACACACATTTAATATTAATGAACCTGTTACACTGTGAACACTGTTGACAAATGAACGAGAATTAGATTAAAATTTAGCTGCAGTGCTCACAAACAGTTTGGTTAATGGTCCGTACTTTCTATCCATTTTCACATTGTAATAGAGTGGGCTGCAGTTCTGATTTACCATATACAAAACACATCTTTATTTTAGCTGTAATGCAACCTCAAATGAATTTTAAAGGTGTCATTTGTAACTTTTGTGGTGGAGGGTCGGCCATGTGCTTGTCTCCACAGATCCTGCCTGGAAGGTTCCACTCTGTGACATTATCTATGACTGCATGTTTTTCCAATGATATTTTTGCACAATAAAACATGTGTAATAACAAACCAGGAGAAACAAAAAAATTGACCCAGCACATCTTTAATTTGAGCTACAAAGCCATTCAAAATGCATTTAAATCAGCTTTATCAATATCAAGTCAAAATTTTAAGGACATGTGTTACACTATTTTCTGATCTATGTTATAATGTGTCTTTATCAAAAACATGCCTGGAGTTGTGTTTTGTTTCATTCACACATGTTTAACACACAAACCCTGCATATTCCTGAGCTCTTTTTTCAACCAGAAAACACTGTGCCATGTGGTAATACAAGAAGTGCTCCATTGTGTTTTTAAAGTCCATACGCCTTCACTAGAATCACTTGGATCATTTCAGCCCTGGAATTGCCGATCTCTACTGAACAAAAGGTTCAACACAGGTGAAAACTACCACTGAAAGAGAGCATTTTGAGCTTTGGAGATGTAAAAAGACTAATAATAATAATAATAAAGGATTACTCAAACATGTGTGAATAAAACAAAACACAACTCCGGGTATGTTTTTGAGGAGGTAACAACATTCTAACACGGCTTAAAGCTCACAAGAGCCAGTTTTGAGTAATACAGGACCTTCAGATTTGAATAGCTCCAAAATGGTGAACGTTACAATTATTTAGGTAATATAAACTAAATATCCCCGTGTCTTATTCTGTGTAAAATGTGTTAACCGTGCAGTTTAGATGTCTACAAACATGTGGGATTCTTGTATTAGTTTATCAGTTCATATTTCAGTCTTCTCTCAAATGTCAGTGCTCCTGGGCATGGTTTAAAATGTGAAATAAATTGCAAATCTTATTACAATCGGAAAATTATCCAGGCTTATATCTCGCGTTTTGTTCTCTATAGCAAGAATATTGTCATTTTTTTCACCATTTCCATATGCATTTTATAGGCCCTCGAGACTACCCCTTGCATCAAATCAAATTATTTTCCTTAGAGGGTAATTTTATTCTGAATAGGCTCATTAATGCTTTTCACATGTAATACAATTTGTGATATTGATGCCTGAGCCTGCGCCCCCTCCTCCTGGAGTGTCTGTAAGTGATATCATACTGCCACCTGTCTTTCAAATGTAGAACTGCAGCTAGAACAGATCAACTCAGGAATAAACTAAATATCTTTTCTGTTTCTGATTTAAAGGGGACGTTTTTTAATATGTCAAATTACTCCATTATAAATCAAAATTGTATAGGTTATATATTTCACAAATTTGACTCTTGTGAGCTTTAAGTCATGTTATAATGTTGTTACCTCATCAAAACATACCTGGAGTATTTCATTCACACGTGTATGAGTAATACTTTACTAGTAGCCTGTCTCAAATCTCAAATAGCTCTGTTCCAACTTCTAATGTCATGTAGTGATAGTGCTGAAGTTAACAGCTACCTTTAACCTTTTGTTCAGTAGAGATCAGAAATTCCAGGGCTGAAATAATCCAAATGATTCTAGTGAAGATGGATGGAGTTTAAAAGCACAGTGGAACACTTGCTGTATTACCACATGACATCACAAGGTGGAACAGAGCGTTTTCTGTTTAAGAGAAGAACACACCCTAAAGTTAGTTAGTTTATTTATTTATTGAGACAGGGACAGTGCACAATCTACATTCACCTTAACAGGAGAGATGCATTGTACCAGGTTGTAGCACCAGCGCTGTAGTCCCTGGCAGGTTCATTGATTGATTGTATTTTAATCGACCTTAGCTATCAACTATTCTTCCTGGAGACCTGTGTAGCATGTTAAATGTGCAGGTTTGTGTGTTAAACATGTGTGAATGAAACAAACACAATTTTTAATGAGGAAACAACATTGTACAATAGACCAGAAAATAGTGCAGTGTGGGCCCTTTATGAGACTTTAACCCTGATATAACAGTGTTCTCTCATCATTTTCTTACTCCGAGTTATATTTTGATTCGATTGTACTTGTTTGAGTGATCCTATATTGTCCTGCATTTGAGGTTTGAGCGCTAAAACATTTCTCCGCCCGCTTCTCTGCACATACAAGTGTTTAAAAAAAATCTGACTCCGGGTTATGCATGTAAATGTAACAGCTAAAGATGCACCAATAAAGCTTTTTTTAGTTTCAATACTGATATCAATACTTTGAATTTAAATGCCTGCCGATACATGATATTAACGGACACCAGTATAGGAGCTGAAAATGACACTTATTTCCTTAAAATACAGTTAACTCACTACACAAGAGATCCAGCTGTGTTATGTAACTGTTATTTATCATTTGCATCGCTACAGAACAGCTTCATATGGATGAAAGTTCAAACATTATGAGACGTTCAAGGACAAAATCAGTCTGTAAATATGTTTATTATGTCCAATTACAACCCAGGATATCGGCTGGATCTGTATCATAGAAACCATTTAGTTTTGTGCTGATATTCAACACCAGTATCAGTATTGGTACGGCCATTTTCAACAATAAAACCAAATAAATTCTAATTTCACTGCATGTATTATAAATTATTTTTGTTTTGAACGTCAGAAATGCCTAAAACTGTATTGTGAAACTGTGTTATTTTCTGTTTACATTCTATTGTATTCTAAAAAAGATTGTGTTTTCTTTCCATTATTTTATTCAAACGTAGTATTGAGTCTCTTCTTTAGTATCAAAATATTTTAAAGTATGTACGTTTTGTGAGCAGATATGCACAATTAATGGGGAATCCGAGTTGGCACATGCATCAAATAGCAAAGGCTGCAATTATTTAGAGGATAGAATGTTCTCTACTACTGTAAGAACAAAGTATCATGTGTTTTTGTTGAAAATTCTTGTTGTACCTGTAGTATAGGTCTCTACAAACATGTTCGGAAATACATGGGGATCTTGTGTTTGTTTAGCAGTTCTTATTTCAGTCACAAATTAAATCAGGTTAATGGTCCTGGAGTTGTTTACAATTTGTAGTCCTACTTTTTAAACATACAAATTGCAAATCTAATCACAGTCACAATTAGATTTGCCTCTTTCCTCCTGCTTTACTTTGGTCCTGTTATACTGGTCCACTGTATGTCAATAATGTGACTTTATTTATGTTGACGTAGCTGAACTTTGCCAGGTTTTGACTCATGTGGATAGTAATTACAGAGAGATTAACCATAAACCAGGTCAACAAATCTGCAATCTGACAGTTAAACAGCAAACAGGATACTGATAAACTCAATTACTGGGCTTCACAATATTCTACAGACAAATAATATTGTGTTAAAATGCAGATTAACTTGAAAACCACCAATTTTAAACTATAGGGATTTTAGAAAGTGATGCTATGTGAACTTTTTCCTCCTGCTTTACTTGGGTCTTTCCTCCTCCTCGTCACTGTTCTTATCACTGTTATTTATTGTGTGTCTCTTGTGTTCAGGTGAGCGTCCGTACAAGTGCCCTCACTGTGACTACGCTGGGACTCAGTCTGGATCTCTGAAGTACCACCTGCAGAGGCACCACCGCGAGCAGAGGAACGCCGCCGCCGCAGCCGCCGCCAACGCCAACGTCTCGTCTGGACTCAGCGCCGCTCTCAACAACCACGGGTCAGACATGATAGAGTTTATATTAGCATGTGTGTGAGTGTTGTGTGTGTGTGTGTGTGTGTGTGTGTGTGTGTGTGTGTGCGTGTGTGTGTGTGCGTGTGCGTGTGTGTGTGTGGTCAGAGGATGGAGCACTTACCTTCACAGTGTGGAGTGAATGAATAGTGCACAAAATTATAGAGTGACTGGAAAAGTGATTTTTATTACAGTAATAGAACATTATAGCATAAAATCCACTTCACGTGTATAAGAAATTATTACAATTTTTCTGATAGGTGTAAATTTCTTTTGTATTTTATTAGTCTGGCTTTAAGGAAATGTTCTGTTCAATCTAGATACTCCTGCTTATCAAATAAAATACCATATTTTCCAGACTATAAGTCGCTCCGGAGTATAACCTGCAGCAGCCAAAAAAATGTGTAATGAAGACGAAAAAAAACATATACGTTGCACTGGACTATAAGTTGCACTTTTGGGGGGAAATCAGAGACCAGGAACTGACATTTCATCTTGCAAGTTACAGTAATAACAATAGAATAGAAGCTGAATAGGCGTCTGGTATGTTAACGTCACATATGAACAGTTCTTCAGATAACTATAGCATAAACAACAGAACAGAACAAGTTTACCAAACTCTCCATCTCACTCCAAATCACTAAATCCATTGAATTCTTCATCCTCGGTGTCATTTCGGAGCAACTCGGTGACCTCCAGATGTAAACGGACCACCGCTTCCTCTTCTGTGTAGCTGTCGTCAGACTCAGCATCAGTTCCAGTTAGAATTATTCCGTCCTTTCTGAATCCCAACAGGATGGTTTCAGTTGTCACTGAAGTCCAGGCTTTGTCGATCCAGTGACTTCCAGGAAAGTTGCATGGTGCACCCGCCCGGTTGCCTTGAAGTGAAGCTTTCCCCCAGTCCCTCACAAGTTTCTCGCTCACTTCAATGTTCTTTCTGCTGCTCGATTACCATTTTCAGCTGAATATTTCACTACTTGCAGCAGGACAGTGGCTTTTTCTGCAGGAGACATGCACAGTAGAGCGTGAAGTGACAGTGGTACAGGAGTAATAGGAGTAGCAGATACTGACACACAAGACTAATATATAAGTTGCACTGGAGTATAAGCTGCAGGACCACCCAAACCATGAAAAAAGTGCGACTTATAGTCCGAAAAATACGGTATATAAATGAATAAATAAATAAAATGTAAAAATGACTCACTCCTCACTCTTCTGTCCACAGTCTTTCCTCTGGGACCTCTTTGCTCGTGAAACAACGGCGATCTCAGCAAAGCCACGGACCGATCAACCGCACCACTGCGGACACGCCCACTTCCAGGTCCACAGCCAATCAGCAGGCGTTCGGGCTCCTGGCACTTCCTGACCAGGCCGACCACCACAAAGCCATGTCTGCTTTGAGAGACACGGATTTGGAAAGCCAGTATCGCTATCTGTCTGGTATGATGGGCACACTGTACCAGGAGGGCAACTGGATCCGGGAATCTCCACCTCCAAAAGTGGCCAAAGTATCAAGACGCAAACCTTTAACCACGAGTCGAATGGTTCAGCCCCCGAAAGATGGCGAAACTACTTCAGATGGCAAGTTTGAACCACTGGATTTGTCAAGACGCACTTCTCCTGGTTTGGGAGGGTCAGAAGAAGACGGGATGGTAACGTTTAGCGAAATCGAAAATGAGCAATGCGGCGTTAAACTTAGTGAATGCGTTTTTTGCCCTTTCCGCACGTCTTCGGCTGAACTGATGACGATGCACCTCCAGGTCAACCACACCAGTAAGTCCCGGCGCAAGAGAAGTTCAGTCACTGCTCCAGACGATGATGGTAACAGCAAGTTTTCCCAGTTTGATGCAAATCCGGATTCTCCTGGATTATGGAAAAAAATGAGCAGTTTGGACCAACCAGAGTGGTCAACAAATGGCGAATTATCCGAAAACGCAGGAATGGATTTCAAAGAAATGGAAGATGACAACCAAGAAGAAGATTTTGTTGAAAATTTGGATGAAACAAGTTCGGAAAATACCCCTGAACGTGATCAGGATGCAGGAATGTCCACTAGTTTATCACCTGCACCAATGTCCAATGTTGACGAAGATGAAGAAATGGATTAAATGTATTGGAGATAGCAGTTTTTTTTTGTTGTTTTTTTTAATTCTCCACTTTGTAAAGAGAAAGTGGTTGAATTGAATCAAGATTTTGCCATTTGGCTATTACCACTAGAGCACAAAAGATCAAGGATGCTACTTTTAAAGAATTTCTGGAACATTTTTTTGTATTTTAACGTGAAATAGTGACAAGAGGAACGCGAACGGCATTCTTAGGAATCATATCTTGAACGGACCATGGCTGTGAATGCATAAGCCAGTTTCTTCCATAAAGGCAGAAATTTGAGGAGTCGCCAAGTTGTCAATCATTTACGTAACTGCTAGAGCTAATTTAGCTTGGCGATAATTTCCTCAACTAAAACTCACTGCCTTTGGGTTCTGGCAAATATTTTCCGAAGTTACAAATGGAAGAAAACTACGTATAATTTTATTTTTAAAGTGCATATGACAGATTAGACTACTCATTTCACAGTTAACATAATCATATTTAAGATTTAACTAAAATTATTGCCTATTTTTTCATTTTTTTATTTTTTATTTGTGTGACATTTATAATTTTACTTCCTTGTTGGACACGGGCAGTTGATAAGACTTACACAGAGGTAATCACATAACTGTTACCTAGCAACCATAATTTTAACGAGGGCCAAAACTTGTCTAAATAGAGTTTTTTCACAACAGCCAGAAGTGCTGCGATGTAGGGTAAACATCACTTACGTTAAAGCTTTTCTATGCAAAATATCTGTGGAAATGTCTGGCGTATTTTCCAGCAGCTTCATAAATCTGCCCCATCACCAAATCTTCAACCAACAAGGTCGACAAAAGACATATTCTGTCCATGAAGAATTTATCCACAACTATCAAGGTAAGAAAGACGAAAACGTAAAGGCGAACAATGACGGCGCATTAGTGAACTACTGAGCAAAACTAATGTTATGGTCATGAATAAAACATAAGTAATATGTAAAGTAGGAAAAAACTGAGGCACTCAAAAAGTACAAAATAATTAAAAGCCTTTAATATCATATGGCAGATAAAGTTAAAATCACGCCAACGCGTTTCAGCCCTTCGCCCTTCATCAGGGCAAACTCGAGATGAATATCACAGTGCAGATTTAAAGTAATAGGTATAGGTCACATGCTCCCAGTGGGCTGGCCCACAGACTGTGAGTGCCTCAGTTTTTTCCTTCTTTGTATCTGAGACTGGTCTCTACACTGAAAAGCACCACAAGGACAATTCTGCACATTTTTTTGTATATCCAAGTAGCACTCCTGCATCCCAAATCTTTGCATAAATAATATGTAATTCGTTAATAAGTAACTTGTGAACTCAGACTGATATTAGAATTAAAATTAAAAATGAATTTCATGAAGTAGATATTAGCATAGACAGAGATTTGTGCAGTTTAAATTTGAGTCATGTAATCTGTGAACATCTGTAAACTGCACAAATCTCTCTGTCTATGCAAATATCTACATCATGAAATCCATTTTCATATTAATCCTAGAATCAGTCTGAGTTAACAAGTTACTTATGTTTTATTCATGACCATAACATTAGTTTTGCTCAGTAGTTCACTAATGTGTCGTCGTTGTTCGCCTTTACGTTTTTGTCTTTCTTACCTTGATAGTTTTGGATAAATTCTTCATGGACAAAATTTGTCTTTTGTCGACCTTGTTGGATGAAGATTTGGTGATGGGGCAGATTTATGAAGCTGCTGGAAAATACGCCAGACATTTCCACAGATATTTTGCAATAGAAAAGCTTTAACGTAAGTGATGTTTACCCTACATCGCAGCACTTCCGACCGTTGTGAAAAAGGTCTTTAAATGACCTTCTTTATTCACTTTAAACTGACAAAACAAATGTCTCTCTTGTGCTTAAATTGTCCCCTGCATTCTGTAAGGAGTTGTCCGTGCTGATGACATAATTAGATGCCGCTACTTCCTGTATTTTTGCGCTTTTCTTTTTAACTTTTTTTTCCACAAACTGCCATTTAACTGTTATAAAACTACGATAAATATTCACCCCAGGTACTCCCCCACCAAACAGAGTAATAATTTGAAAAACACGAAATATTCCTGTCATACGCACTTTAAGTAAGGTTAAGTTGTTTGACATTGCTAAGTTTTGACGTTTTGCTGGCTTCTTCCTTTATAACATAAGTTCTTTACATTTGTTTTTAGAGGTTATGCTATTAGCGGTAGCTTGACACGCGGTTGGCAGTAAAGTGTGTCATCTCGAAAAAGATGAAAACAAAATAGTTGAATCAAGTGTTTACAATGGGCCGTCGTCAAGGCAACACAAGGTCACCGAATGCTTTCAGTTAACAAAAAGAGCGGATTTTCGGAGGTTGTAGGAACATTTCTCGAAAAACAATCAACTCTGAAAGACTGAAAGGAGCAACTGTGTCAAAAACATGTCTTTGTACGAGGAAAAGACAAGGTAAAACTGCCCCCTATGTTCTCAATTGGGGGCTCCTGTGTTCTAGCTGCGTAGACCCCTCCCCCTCTTTTGTATAAGGAAAGACTGGTAGAATTATTATTATTATTATTATCATTATTATTATTATTATTATTATTAAAACACTAACAAATGCTTAGACATCCCAGTAGAAAATGTGTAGCTTTTGTAAAGACGAGAAAGAAAGAAAAAAATCTGACTTTTGTTTTATTTTAAGAACCGTACAGAAATCTTATGAATATAGGTGATATTGACTATAATGTTTGTGAGCTAAGACTAGTTGGAATGTCTAAAACAGAGCACTGTGCAAGGTTTCCAAAGTAGTTGTTTTTGTTTTTTTTTTCTTTAAAGCTGCACTGTGTAACTCTCTGGGCGTCCGTCATTTACTTACTTCTATGGAAATGTCATTACTGGGTCATTTCACCTTAATTCACCCCCCAAAAAATGTTAATTTGAACCCTCACATTGTCCAATTGCAAAGAAAATTGGTGTATGGGTAAAACATAGCCAAGAAAGCCCAAATCTCAATTTTTAGCATGATCGGAGTAACGGTTGTTGAGATATCGCAATTTTATCTTTTCACTTTTTTGGGTGGTCGCAGAATTTCAAATTGCATTTACTCAACAACTACTGGTCCGGTAATATTAATTTTGATTGTCAGCTGTATACACTGAATGGATATTTGGCATGTCTTAAGATGGGGTTAAGTCATCTTCTAGGTAAATTTGTGTGAAAATAAAAAAGAACACCCCTCCAGATTTTGTATATGTTGTAGTAGACATGGAGGGCTACATTTTTTCTATTGGTGTCATTGAGGTCCCTTATTGTCCATTTCAAGGTCAAAATATAGGTCTAAAATTCACTCAAATGCAAAAATAAATGTCAGATTTGGATTCCATATGATGTCCCCTTTCCAGAGATACCTTAGTTTTTGATATCGGACCAGTAGTTGCTGAGTAAATGCAATTTGAAATTCAGCGACCACGCAAAAAAGTGAAAAAATGAAATTGCGATATCTCAAAACCGTTGGTCTGATCAAACTAAAATTTGAAATGTTGGTGTTTCTGACTATGATTTACCTATATACCATGTTTCATCAAAAGTTGACAAAGTAGGGTTTAACTCATTGGGTGAAGTGAGGTGGACTGATGCTGCTTTGCCTTGCATGTTCCACAGTGTGACATTAAACAGCTCTACCTTACACTTATTCAATTACAAGTGGTTTAACTTGGCCTGGTTTGGTCTCCATGAAGATAGAAAGGTTTAATGCCATACTGTGAAACATTCCAGGCAAAGTAAAAACATCTCCATGGAGAAAAGCATTTGATGGAAAGTTACACAGTGCACCTTAAAAGCTGCACTATGTACTTCTTCTTGTTGGAGCGTCAGACACCTGCTTGTTTCCATGGAGATGTTATTGTATTTACAAGTGATTTTCTTTATTACTTAACATAAATCAGTAGAAAAACAGCCCACAGACCAATGAAAAATAGGGCAACATTATTTCCTCGAATGTTCCACAGTATAGCATTAAACATCTATCTTACCTTCATTCAATTACATGTGTTTTTATCGCTCAAAAACACCTCGCAAAACCTGTGAGATGGGCTCGCCTCTCCACAAATCTGACCTATTACATGACCGTCCCTTGCTGGTCTTGATGGAAATAGACAGTAATACCATACTGTGGAAAACACCTGGCAAAAACTATAACATGTCCTTGGTGACAAAAGGCTATATCACCTGAAAAGCTACACAGTGCAGCTTTAAATGTATGGATAGACCAAACGTTTTTGATGGAGTTGTCATTGATTTTCGGTTGATGTTTTTATGTGATTACGCTGTGGTCTTGATGCATTTAACCCCTCGGATGACAATTAAGTGTCCAACCTCTGAACAGGTTGTTAAAGAAGGTTCAGATCAAAGTGTTTACTGCCAGAAAGAGCAAACTTATGTAAAGGTATTTTTAACACTCCAAGTGCGCTACATGCTATCCCCCCTCTGCTAACGGGCTCAAAGCTTACCCTCTGTGTGACCGGGGCTGCACAATTTACCCAACAAATCTAATATCATCATAAGTCATTCAAATATGTTTTCAAATCACATTTTAAACTCATTCAGGGGTAAGAAGACTGAAATATGAAAGGCACTGTAACTCATTTTGACTAGGGCTCTTATACTGGTTTTGGATATTGGCGCTGAAAAAATTGCTAGATCAAATATTGGCTTTCAAATACTGATTTAATAAGACATATCTGGGAAAAGTTGTTCTGTAGTTACTCAAGGGTTAAATAACAGCTACATAACACATCTGGATCCGTTCTATTTTAATTTTGTTTACAGGAAATAAATGCTGTTTTCAGTCTCTGCATTGGTATCTGCTGATATCGGGGATCGACAGATATTTAAAGGGACAGTTTAAAATTTTGTACATAGGGCCTCATTTCCTAGTGAGCCTGAGTGTTGAAGATGTGTGAAGACACTTTTTTAAATATTCCACCCAGTCCTTGTATTTGCAGAGGTTGCTGGTGCTAAGCTAGTGCATGTTAATGGCCATAGTTATCCTGCCACTATAAACAGTCTTACCCACTAAACAAAACATGTGCAGCAAGCCTATTATTAGGCCAGACTGTTGATGTTAATGTCTTTATTTAATGTTTGAAATAAAACTAACCTTGCATCGCATGAATTGTCGCATATTGAAGGACTATTTTCTCATATATCAGTCCGCCGCTGCCAAGCTTTTTACCACTAAATACAACTCACTACTGCTGCTCAACCATAAATCCTTCAAATGCAAGGTTGGTTTTACTTCTAAAATTATCCTATCAACGCAGACATTTACATGGACAGTCTGGTGTAATAATAGATTTTCTTTGGGTGCTTCGTGGAGTGGGTTTTTAGCGGCAGGCTAACTATGGCCATTGACATGCACTAGCCTAGCACCAGGGACCTCTGCAAATACAAGGACTGGATGAAATATTTTAAAAAGTGTCTCCACACGTCTCCAACACTCTGGCTCACTAGGAAATGAGGCCATATGTACAAATTGACAGACGGTCCCTTTAAATCTATAGTACTTAAAGCTATAGTATCGAAATTGGTATCGGAATTGAAAAAACAAGACTTTATCTTAACAGAACTAGTTTAAACTGTTGAAATGGTCCAAGGTTTTCTCATTTAGCTGCGTTCTAGAGACCAACTTGGTGTGTCGCCACAACAACTAGCATGCTAACAGTGCACTTCCTGATTCTCAGACAATAAAACCCTTTCTAATCATACAATATTACTAGGGGAAGACAAATTTTGCTCAAATACAAGGAAAAACATCGGGTACAAACACGTTAAGTTATTCCGTTTTTGCCCACCTTTGTTTCTACATGGGTAAAAAATGTCTGCAGGATATTCTGTTGCCTAAATATTTTGACTGTGACAAATTGTGCAGCCCTACTTGTGACTACTTTTGGGGTGATTTTGTTATTGCAGCCCCGTTGTATTGTGCATTAATGTGTTTTTTGAGTTCATTTAGCACCTTATTCTGAGTTTCTATTGTGATTGTCTATTCGTGGTGTGTCCCTTACAACTACTGTATATGCCACTGTGCCTTCTGTTCACGCACCTCTGATGTTATGTACAACTCACCAAAAGCACTTAGTTCAACTCTGCTTCCGCCATCTTTCCACTACTTTAAATCATTTCTACCTGTTTTGTTTAGATTAAGCCTTTCAAGATTAACTAATTAATAGGTCATTGGGATTATGCAGGTCACAGGGTAATGATAAGGACGAGATCTATGGTTGTCAGATTTATTAACTTGGTTTGAGGGTAATATCTCTGTAATTAATAGGCCTATCTACATGAAACAAAAACTGGCACTAAGTTTAATGTTTTATCTGTCAGCATACTTAAACTAGATCACAAATTTCAATAGCTGCAGAAAGCGGTGCCATTATTTAAGATGTAATAGTTTTCCGATGAAAGAACTTTGAGCCATGAGATTAAAATTGCAAATTTGTGGAGCTAATCCCAAACAAATTTATATAGGCCCCTAATGCTGTTGAACTGAAATTACATAAAGCGAACCTATTCTGCCAAATCTATTTTTCAGAGCTTTTAACCATGTCATAGTTGCCTTATCTCACATTTACTCACCCCCCGGAGTTGTATTTGGAGTGATTCATGCATGTTTGATTCACCTTTAAATCGCTTATTTTCAAGATTCATATTGCAGATCAACTCACGTTTTCTGATTTTATTGTTTTAATCGCTGAATCGCAGCGTTGCAGTCATTATGGTACAATTTTTCCACTACTCTCTGTTCACGGTAACGTCAGCTCCCATTGGGCACCACAGCTTTCTAACGCAGAACTCAGCAGGCTTCTCGTTTTAGATAAATACTGCGATTTAAAATGTCCAAATTATAACATAATAATCCACGGGTGTTGTAGATTATCACTACATAGCAGACCCAAGCACAATATGTTAATTCTTTAAGATTTAATCCTCCCAACTCTTATTTTTTGTTCTTAAAATTATGTTGTGACCTGTAAAATCACCATCACCATATTAACCAAATAATCTTTTCCATTTTTCAGTTTTCATGCTATTATTGTGCTGTTAAGTTTTGCTCCGTCCTGGTTGACCTAAGAGGTATTAAGATTGAATCAATGGTAAAATCTACTAACCCTTTAAAAATCTAGAACAATTTGATACTAACATTTGAAAACCAAAGTTCACTGACCGGTTTACGAAGATGTCTTTTACCAGCTGTAATTTTGTTACATGCGCAGTAATCCTCCAGCTATCCAGGGGTGTCACAAAGATGAAAAATTAGAAACATTGACGTAGCAATTAGCAACTTAAAACTAAATAATATTGTATAGACTGTTTGTCTTTGTGGAGATGTTACTGCGCTGCTTAAGATGTGATCTTTCGTGCATTAATTCAGTTATGGTTCAAGTTGATTTTGTTTGAAATAGAAACATGCACTCTTACTGTGAGCAAGGTAACCACTCCACAGATCTGACCTATAACTTGTTTTGGTTGAATCACCTACTTGGAGTTGGAGATAGATAAGTTTAATGTCATAGGAGGAGCATTCCAGACAAAAACAATAACAGCTCTCCACACGAAAAGTTGCATAGTTGAACTTTAATATCCCCATTAGGATTATAGCCTGTATATACTGTATAAATGGACATAGCTAACCCACTTTCTGCCATGTTCTAAATCAGAAGTGAGTGTTCTGGTTCCAACGACTCCAGCTCTGATTCATTTTGTCACTCCCCCTCTCTTTAACTTCTCCTGGCTCCTGATTCTGGTATTTTTGTTTCGCTATTTTGTCCTTAAATCAAGTCCTATTCCTAATATGAAACTCGGCTCCAGATTCACCCCTATAACTGCAAGAGTCAGTGAGCTTCATTTGACTGGAGCCAAATGTCCCTTATTGTACTTCTTTATACAGTCTATGGCAGCAACACATCTCCAGATCTCGTGCTAGTTTCGGTCAGGACTCCCTTAGCTGGAGGATTTTACCTGGTGCATGTTTAGGGTTTACAAGTCGTACCTAGAATGAAAAAAAATCCAGACTTAGGACTTTCAAGCTCTGCACAGAAACCAGAGACTCAAATTTGTTGTTGTGAAATTGCAAAAACATCTTTCTTAAACCGGTCCAGTCCAATGAATACAGCGATTTAAATTAAGGTACCAAACTTGTCCAAAATGACACTAAACTTAAAATACTTCACTTTTCTAGCCCCTCCTCTGCTTCTCGCTTGATTTTGTTAAACTCCTCTCTGCTCTGTAACTCTCCAGCGCCACTCAAGGTTACAAACTGGTATTGAGGCCTTTTTGATGATTATTAGATTTTATTTTCAGTTTTTTGTGCTGTTTGTCCGACGCCGTTGAGATGGAAAAATGCTCTTCTTCTATGGATTCTTGTTTTGGCATTATGTTAAAAAAAAGGCAAAACAAAAAAAGAAACACGTGTTGTTGAATGTTGTACAGAGATAGCACTAGAAATGTTGTGTTTATATTTTTTTTGAGCGCCCAGACTTAAGCCACGCCCCCCTTTCCTCCTCGTCCCGGGGCAGACGGGACTAAAACCAACTGCCATCGTTGTAAAAGGTCACGTATGACTAAAAACAAATTAACTATTAACTCATTCTTCTTATTTATTTAAAGGTGCGCTGTGTGACTTTTCTGGTGGACGGTCTGCCATTTGCTTGTTTCCATGGAGATGTCATTTTTTTGGCCTAGATGTTCCACAGTATAGCATTATTTTTTATCTATCTTGCATTTATTCAGTTACGTTTTTGCCTCGGAAACAGAGTTGTATTCTACTTTGAGCAGGCTTGCCTCTCCACAGATCTGAACTCTAACTTAATCTAACAGCGTCGCATGCTTGTCTCTATGACGATAGTTAAATTTAATGCCATACAGTGGAACAACATCTCCAGTGAGACAGTAAAGTGGTGTGAGTTTTACCTGGAAAGTTGCGCAGAGCCTCGTTTTTATTTGGCACCTTTGAAATGTGTCGAAAATGTTTTGTTTCATTATGACAAATTTTGCACTTTTTGTTTTTATTTTGTTTTTTTAAGAACTGAATAAGGCTGCTTTCAAACTACATATTTGGGGCTAAACCTGGAACTGAACTAGGACTAGAACAGGATCAAAATAAGTCTAGATCAGGACTAAACTCGGCTCAAACCAGGACTATTGTGAATTTCTTTTGTCCTAAACAGGCAGGTTGTTCATGTTTTGGTTTTCCAGACCAGTATTAAGACATTTAGAGTAAAACAATGTGCACTTCTTGGAACCAACTCCAAAGCTGAGGGTCAATGAGGGTCAAACTACAGAAACAAAATGCAATTCAATTTGAAAATCATTGAAAATATGAAAAAATCTATATAAATACAGGGTTAAACAGCACTTTACTCAATTCATGTGTGCTAAATTTAGGATGTCAATATTTATGTTAATGACGTAATTACACACAAGTCAAATTACAGAACTGCAAAGACTAATCAAATTAATCAAAAAATGTAGTTTATTGTAAAAATTTCATTTATATAATTGTTAATTGTTCTTATCTAATGTGAGTGATTTTATTTCCGATTGTGTGGTTTTAACAAGGTAATTTATTCAAAAAAGGGCAAACTGTTTATTGTGGCAAAAATTAAAGCATGATAAAAGTGATAAAAATTTGAAAGAGTTATTTTAAAGGGCCCATATTACGCTGTTTTCTGATTTATGTTATAATGTTGTTTCCTCGTGGAGTTGTGTTTTGTTCCATTCACACATTTAACACACAAACGCTGCATATTCAGGCTGAGTTCTTTTCTGTTCCACGTTGTGATGTCATGTGGTGATACAGGAAGTGTTCTACTGTGTTTCTAAACTTCACACACCTTCACGAGAATCATTTGGATAATTTCAGCCCCAGAATTGCCAACTTTTATTAACTTATACTACTATAAACTACAGCTTCATGACATCACAAGGTGGAACAGAGCATTTGAGGCTTTGGAGATGTAGACAGACTAATAATAAAGGATTACTCAAACATCAAACTTAATGAAACAAAACACAATTTTAGGTATGTTTCTGATCAACTAACGTTATAATGTGGCTTAATGCTCACAAGAGTCAAAGTGGCGTAATATTGGACCTTTAAATGAATTGTACTTTGTCTTCCAAATAAAACAATTACTTAAAAAATAAACACCAAAAATCAGATTTAATTATTGGGTTATCTGACTGTTATCTGATTTCTAGTAGCCAAGACAATAACTAATCGTAAAATTGTAATATAAATAAATGGAAATGTGAAAAAGAGCACCTTAACATGAATCTAAATGATGAGAATTTGTTGTAAACGTTGAATGGCCTCACTGGACACATGTTGTGGAGGAGAGGGGCCGTGGCGCAGGTTTGGGCTCTGTGTAGACTTCACAGTGAGGGAAACTGATCTAACATCGTAGTGACTAATATGACTTTGTGGACAGAAAATACAAATAAAACACATTAGAAATAAACGTGACGGTGTCTGATTCTTGACTGAAAAGAAGACGGTCTTGATTTCTTGGTAAATGTGAGGAGTTACTGGCATCTTGTGGTCTTCAGGTGAATTGCAATCCTGATTTGGAATTATCATGTCCTTAAAGCTGCTCAGTAACTTTTCTTTGTCGCTATGGAAATGTTACCTTAAACCTGTCATGCTGCCTTGCCAAATTATGAGTAGTTTTATTGCTCAAAAATACCTTGAAAAACTAAATAAGTTAAAAAAAAAAAAAGAATCCTTCCCTCTTCACAGATCTGATATGTATCTTGGTCTGGTGCTGTGTTTCTCCATGAAGATGTTTAATGTCATACTGTGGAACATTCCAGGCAAAGCAGTAACATCTCTGTGGAGACAAGCAGCAGATCGTCCACCAGAAAAGCTGCATAAAAAGACAGAGGGATTATTACAGGTTGAAACATGGTGAAGGGTTCGCTTAAAAATATAAGTACAAATGGAAGAGGCCTGTGCCCCAGTGTAGCTGGAGGCAGAGGTGGGGACTTGCAAGTCATGACCTGGACTCGAGTCAGACTTGAGGTCACTATTTTTAAGGACTTGAGACTTGACTTGATAAAATAGACAAAGACTTGAGATTTGACTCGGACTTGAACCCTGTGACTTGAGATGACTTGATGCTTATCCTAAAATATATATATAATTTTTTAGAAAATACTTTTCTCTTTACAGTTGCTGAATTTTACAGGAACAAACTACAATATGTCAGTCCCACTTCTGTTTGTTGCTTTGGAACTGAAGTACTGTGATATGGTATCCTCAAATGTACTATAGTACAGTACAATACAGTAAAACAGATGGATCCACACAGAACATGATCCTTCCATTGCACTGCAGACTACACGACAAAATAACTGTTGTTAAGCACTCATACATAAATACTCATATATAAATATACCATGACTTTTTTCAGTACAATTTAGTTTAAAAGTTATATAAATTGCAAAAACCTAAGCTATAGGTTTAAAGTCTTGAAATGACTTGAGGCTCAAAGCAGACAACTTGGACTTATGGGCCAGTGACTTGAGACTCGACTTGGACTTGCCTGTATTTGACTTGGGACTTGACTCGAACTTGAGGTCAAAGACTTGAGATTTACTTGGGACTTGCAAGTCCTGACTGTAAGTCTGCTGACGTCCCTGGTCTGCAACCTACTCATTATGATATTATTGCCTTTCCTGTAATGTTCCACAGTTTGGCATGTACATACATACAACCCCGCTCACAGTAAGAATACATGTATTTCAGGTATTTTTGAGCACCTGTAGTCGTCATGCCAAGGCCTAATTGGAACTGTGGTAAGATTCTACACAAATTTGCTTTTTTGTGTACTTTTTTTTTTTTTAAACAATAGCCCCAAAAATTGAAACCTATATCTACAATTCAAACAAATGTTCCAATCTTCTGTCCGGACTGAACTTAGCTGATTGGAAAGGACAGTCAAAAGAATTCATACAAGCCTCCAATCTGTCAGCTCACTTAAGACAATATCTATAGTTCTATTTTGTGCTTCAAATGTGGAAGGAACCCTAAGCAATCTCATCATTTATTTCAGACATGTCAAACTCAGGCTCGGGGGTCAAACTTGGCCCACAACATAATTAAATTTGGCCCACGAGATCATACCAAACATGTATTAGAGCTGGACCGCCGGCTACAGATAGACTATTGAGACATTATTTATTTATTTAAAATGTTGTTATTATTTTATATTTTCCTTGTTCTGGATTCAATGTTTAGGCAAAACTATTATTAAACATTTATTTTAATAAGAAAAGTTTTAACATTACATATCTTGAAAGAAGAGAAAACATGCAGAAAATTGTCATTAAATATTTAGTTTGGCCCACGACTTAGTCCCAGTTTTTAATTTTGGCCCTCTGTGAATTTGACTTTGACACCCCTGATTTATTTGGTTAAAAAGGCTCTGCATTATCAATCCAACACTGCCCTCTAGCGGAGACTTTTGGACCTGGATCCAACATTAGTCTTCACGTGGACCGCAGTTTGACTCAAAAGACAGTAGTTTTCTTGCTTTATTTACTTTTGACTGATCCATATGCAAAACGCCTCAATTAGAAACACATCTGACATTTTCTTAACTATTTGGCTATATGTTAATGTCGTTTTCTGAAATGGGAGCAAGAGTCAGAATAATTCATGCTATTTTTTGAGCTCTCCAATCGAAAAATGCACAATGTTAAATTAGTAACAAAATTCACTGAAATGCTGTTCATTATCCAACCATATCCCACAAAATTTTACCTCCTCATCTTTTTGGAATAATATGTCATCTTAAGCTAAGGACGTTAAGAAAATATTGTTTATTGTTTGGTTTTTGGCCTTCAGGGTTACGCTGATTTCTGGGTCCTGCTCTTAGTATGATCCGACTATTAACTGCACCGATCCCCTGACAGCCACACGGGGAGCCGAGTGGGCGAGAAAGAAGAGAGAGAGACAAAGAGAGAGACAGAGAGAGAGGAGAAAGAAGAGAGGGAGAGATAGAGCTAGAGCTAGAGAGAGAGAGCGCTTCACTGTCGACCCATTGCCGCGGCTCACAGCATCCACGGACCCGCTCCACAGCTGCAGAAACACGCCGCTCTCCACGCAGCGCTCTCCGCACCGAAACACCAGATCTTCTCCTTTGTATCTCTTCCCCACATCCATCTATCCTCCATCATGAGCGAGGTGAGTGCACGATTCCCCCCTTTCTCTTCGCATCGTGCCAGTTTTGGAGTCACTTTTACGCATTGGCGCTTCCAGTCTCGCGTCCGTGACAGGAACAGCGCACCTGGTGGTTTAGCGTTTTACCGTGTCATTTTCACTCCACTGCCCCAAACGAGACCAGTACGCACGCCAGGCAGGCAGGCACGCACGCACGCACACGAGGCCGGGTCGTTATCTAACCCCGCGTCTCTCAACCCCACTAAGAGCAGATGTGCGGGTTTAGGTTGATTTATTTATTTGATTTTTCTCAGAGAACACGGTGTTTTAACGCAGTGCTTGTTCCGTATTCTGGCTCGGCTCCCAACTCAATAGCGCGAGGAGCGAGTCAATGCAGTGGTGATTGTCAATGGGCACTTTTATACGGCGTACGGCGCAGCGGGGGATCCCCAAAGCACCGGAGCAGGGATGTTCCGGATAGTGCACCACAATTCACCGTCTCCCCTTAGATTCTGGGCTTACACAAATCATTTTTTTTTCATTTGACTAATTTGATTTCCTCTTATTTGTGGAGAAAAGTGTCAACCTTGCCTATTCCTTATATTTAAACCTTACATTTTATACAGTTTAGTTTATGATTTATGATTAAAATGCGCAGAAATGTGTGATTTAGTGAGGCAGTACTGTAGTCCAAGTCGATTTGCTATAGAATTTGAAAAAAGGAAACCACGTTAACATTGGGAAGCACAGCCTTATCTTATCGTGTTCGGATTCACGCATTTTCCACGCTATATTACGCTTTCTTTACGCGTTTTGGTATGATTTGAGCTGATAATGGATACGTACACAGAGTCCACACTGCGGAGTTGACAGGCAGGGGTAGCCCAGTGCACAAATGTTGGCTTTCTCTCCTTCTTTCTCTCCTCTCCTCCTCCTCTCCCCCACATCAAAGTTGCTGCATATGCATCATCTTACGGCCATGCATAATAAAGTAGCTGTCCTTTTTTTTTTTTTTTTTTTTACGAAAGAAACTGCGCTCTGCCTTGTGGCCATAGACACAAATGAAAAGCTTCTGTAACCTTTACGCGTTAACGTGTTAATGAGTGGACAGAGCCTAATGAGTAGAAGAGTGCATGGTTTGACTGTGTATGAATATTTTTTTTATTTATCTACAACTACCACCATCTATTTACCATCATTGAGTGTGGAGTGAATGAATAATGCTCTGTAAAGCGTCTTTGAGTGCCCAGAAAAGAGCTATATAAAACTGATGCATTATTATTATCTAATTTCATGCTTTTTGGCATATTTTATTTAATGTGTCTGTAAGTTTTCTAGTCGTCATCAGATGTTATTGCCTTGAATGTTCCACACTATGTTATGTTATTAGGTTCTTTTTTCAGATCTAAGAGTTTGTTTCATACCTGACAGTTTCGACTGCTCATTAGCGCTCTTCCTCAGAGTGGTCACGTGATGTCGCTGTGACGTGTCCGCTCAGCTGATTTATACAGGTTTTGGCGCTGTCTTCTTACCGGTGGAGGCAGGATGGCAGGAGGCAGGATTAAAGAGGCAGTCGAAATACGGAAACGTGCCCACGGGACTGTAAACCAGGACGAGGGGGCTTCTTTACTCTCACACACCTGGGATACTGTCTTGAAGAAGTCGTACTGCAGATGGCGCTGTCGTCCTGCCTCCACCAGTAGGAAGACAGCGACAAAACCTGTTTAAATCAGCTGACCAGACACGTCACAGTAACATCACATGACCACTCTGAGGAAGACCGCAAGTCGAAACTGTCACGTATGAAAACAAACTGTTGGTCTGAAAAAAGAGCCTAATAACATAAATGATCTGAAAACCAAATGAACCTCACTGGACTGTTCCACACTATGGCATTAAACTTATCTATCGCTATGGAGATGAGCAGGTAGCACCACCAGGTGACGCTATAGGTCAGATCTGTGAAGAGGCAAACCCACTCACAGTAAAAATACATGTGTTTCGATGTGTATGCGTAAGAAAAACACTTGACACAAATGCAACTTCGATATATTAAAAGCCGTACTGTGGAACATTCCAGGCAAAGCAATAATATCTCGTTGACAAGCAGGTGGTGAATATTTTCCACCAGTGCATTTGAATAACTATGAAGAGCATAAACTGATCCAGAGTTTGTTTAGTCTGTTTTGTGATTATGCTAATGTAAATCTGATTATTCATATGTTTGGATTTGAACACGACTTTGGCCTGTTCATCAGTTCGAGGCTTAATGGTGACGTTTGGTTAATACCAGAGCTGATGCTGTAACATGTGATCATATAGTTGTGTTTTACATGGAGGATTATCTCACAGCCAATGGAGTGCTCTCTCTTTTACATTACAAATGTAGGGTTTACTGGGATATACATTTTGATAATGGCGGCACATATCTGGTTTAGTCCCTATTATATGGAATAGTCCTGGTTCATATACTATGTTTGATTTTTATTTAATCCTCATTTTAACCTGGTTTTGATCTGGTTGAGTTTTACTTTAGCTCCCAGATTACAGGTCCCAGTTTGGTCCTTAGTTTAGTTAGTCCTGGTTTTGATATGACACAAAATTGATTCTTGCATGCTCAAATTCAGAATAAAATGTTGTTACTTCATCAGTATATTTGGGGTTGTGTTTTGTTCCATTCACACATGTTTGAATAATCCTGAATTCTATTATAATAATCATAATCTGCAAAACTCAAAATATTCTGTTCCATCTTGAGATATCTAGCATCTAGCAGTAGTTTTCAACTTAACAGCTCCCTTTGACCTTTAGTATAGTAGAGATTGGCAATTCCAGGTTTAAAAACACAGTGGAGCACTTCCTGTATTCTGACTTGGGATGGGCATGATTAGTTGACTAATCAAATAATTGATCATTAAGATTTTCGTCCATCATGTTCATTTTTAATTGACAGACTGAATGTAGGTTGCTGTGCGTAATGTAGCATAAGGAGACAAGGCTGTGTCTGACACTGGAGGTGTGGCTTCTCAATCCCACGTTTGGGCTCTGGCTCCTCCTTGGAGATCAATGTACCACTCAGTGTTTACATGCACATCACTGTCCCAGGTATGATCAGGTTTTTTGAGTATCCCGGTTTCTTCATGGTGCTGTATCCTGGTTACTGCAACATAAAGTTGAGTGTACATGAGTCCAAAAGACAAACACTTTTCAGTCTTTTCATCACAACAGAAGCCAAAATAAATAAAGTGACCAATATAAATAAAGTGAGTGAAATAAAGAGCTGCACTAAACCTGCACATGTATGATCTCTGAAAACCTGAACAATCTCCAATGCAACACACACACAGAACAGACTCACCATCATCATCATCATCATCATCATTATCATCATCATCATCCCTTTGTCACAGAGAGAACACACACATTCCACTGAGTCATGTCCTTTAGTCCGACAGAAGCTGAACCACGCAGCGCACAAGGAAAGAACAGTTTTTTTTTTTTGTTTTTTTTCAGCGCTTGTATCTTATGCAAATTATCCATGCTGTTTTAAGTTTTGTTTCTGTAAAACATAAACAAATGTGTCACAAGCTGCTTTAAACACATTATAATGTCAAACGGGCTGATGTGGATCTAGTGTGGTTATGGTTTATATGTTGTAAAATTGAGTTTATTTATGCAGATTAGTAATAGTAATAATAATCAGGATCATTTCAATATCAAAATGTTAATGATAAATAGAAAATTGATTATTAATTCCCTAAAATTGATTAAGAAAATTTAATCGAATACCCATCCCTAATGCTGACATCACAAGGTGGAACACAGTGTTTTCGGTTTAAGTAAAGAATTCATCCTAAATATTCAGGGTTTGTGTGTTAAACATGTGGATGAAACAAAACACAACTGCGGGTATATATTTAATGAGGAAACAACATTATAAGATAAAAAAATAAAATGGGTCCTTTAATCCTGGTTCACACTTGCTTTGGTGTGGTTTGGGTCTTTCTCTTGTCCTCAGTTTCACAGTGGTGAGAAATGGTCTCGATTAGCTCTTTTTACTTAATCTACGTTTAATCCTTAGGTGTAGTTATTTTTACTTAATCCCAGTTTAGACTTGCTTTAGGTACTGCTCGTTTTGTAATCCAAAATTTGAGAACAGTTTTAGCTCTAATTTAACCTAATTACCTTGGTGTTTTACATGTCCCAGCTTCAGTCCTGGTTCATTCCCTTTAAACATACACAAACATGACACCTCTGGACCCTTTTCTTCATCAGTAATGTAATGTAAAGTAATGTCACATAGTACAGTAGCAGGTCCCTGTCCAATCAAACTAAGTGTGCTCCCTGTGTGCGATTATCCGGCTCAGAGCCCGGGTCCAGGCTGCCAAAGGGACCGTCAGCGTGGTTACCTCCATAATCCTCGTGATTCCCTCGTCATGGTCCAGATGGAGAGGCATTTTTAGTTCAGACGCTGCTGCTCGGGTTGAGGCTGACGCGAATATGCTCGCAGATGTCAGCAATATGATCACAATATGCGTCTCACAGTACTGTATTTATTCAGATATTTTGGAGAGGCTAATCAGCTTTATTATTATGCTATTTTAAGATCTGTGTTATAATGTTTCCTCATCAAAAAAGCCAAAAAAAAAAAAAAAAAAAAACTGGAGTGGCTGTGTTTTGTTTCATTCACACAAACACTGCATATTTAGGCTGAATTATTCTCTCAGTCCACTTTGTGATGTCATGTGGTACTATAGGAAGTATTTTTAAACTCTATACACCTTCACTAGAATTATTTCAATAATTTCAGCTCTGGAATTGTCCAACTTTACCAAACTAAATGTAAAAAGTAGCTGTTAACTTGAAAACTACCACTACATGACATTACAAGCTGGAACAGAGCATTTTGAGATTTAGAGATAATCTTGTTTATCTTGTCGACTAATAATGCAGTGTGTGTGAAAAACGTGTGAATGAAACAAAACACAACTCCAGGTATGTTTTTAACTTGGTAGCAACATTTTAACATGGTTTAAAGCTCACGGGTCAATTTTGTGTAATACAGGACCTGGTGGAAACGAGGTGACCATGGAAATACAGCTCATTCTAATTCTAAAAATGACTTTGGGGTGACTTATTACTGTAATTTCTCAAAGATTAAGTTATAAAAAGAGTTATTTCTTCATGTAATCTGCACTGAAATTGAGAAAAATATGATGGTCTAGCTCAATTTTTTAGCTAAAAGACTTGGAATTTGAGATTGACAATACAATATCACAAACAGTTTTGCTGTTCCTGCTGTACATAGTTTAAATTGTTTCAGGTTTGGTTTAATTCTTATTTGGATATGGGACAGTCCTGGTTAATGCTGCACTATGTAACTAACCCCAGAGAGAGAGGTTCAATACAACACTGTGGAACATTCTTGACAAAGCTACTATATCTCCATGGAAACAGACTAAAAGTTACATAGAGCACCTTGAAACCTGGACTTATTTATTCAGTCTGGACTTGTTTTGATCTGGTTTCAGTACCTGCTCAGTCAAACATGTTCAAATAAAATAAAGCTCTTACTGATCAAAATATGAATGTGTACGTTCTCAGGACAAGAAAGCACATACTGTATGAATTCTCTCATTTAGGTCGGCAGTTTCAAAGCTGAAATCTGGTTTAAACCTAAATGCACTCTCTCAGATCTGAGTCCTCATCTCACCTAAACCCTCCTAATCAGTGCTAGTGCATCGTCTGCAGCTCAGTGACTCAATTCCATGGTCCATTATAACCTCCAGTGTTCAGGCCTGACCCATGAGTCACTGTCAGGTCACATCTGGCTTTAGAATAACACATTTTTATAGTGCACAGTTCCATAGCAGATTGCATAAGTTTCTGCTCCAGTGGTCTTGTACACAAAGGGTTAATCCTGCTTGTCCCTGTGTGAAAGTAGGGCCCATTCAGTGAACTGTAAGAGCATTATTTCAATATGGACCCCCCTCACTCCAATGTCCACCCAGCTGCTGCATAATACTATGCTTTATTTCACATGTTTGGTCTTCACATCTCAGACAGCTGTCTTAAAAGAGAAGATACTGGCAATAAACTGGCTCTCCAGAGATTAACTATTGAAAAAATGTTACATCTTTTGAATCGGGAAAACTGAAACCTTGAATATAAGGGCTAACATGTACAAAAAAAAAAAAGTTTAAATAGCCTAAATTAAGTTGTATTTATTCATTGGGGAACTCACTGAGCAGTCTAGTTATAAAACTGACCAATGGAACAAGTCATATTTCATTTAAAGATGCACTATGTAACTTTTGTTGGGGACTGCATTGAGATTTTATTGCTTTCTCTGTAATGTATGAATTTGATCATGCATTTATTTACTTACAGATGTTTTTATTGATACAAAAATACCTCAAAAACTTTTCCTGAGTGGGGTCTGTTCTGTAAATATCCCCTTATTCAATTTGCATTACCAGAGAAGATGCTGAACTTCGTGCATTTTTTGTTTCATGTGGATAGTAGAGATGCGCGGATGGGCTATTTTTTCATCCGCAACCGCGACACAAAACTCATCATCCGCCCGCTGTCCATTTTGCACCGAAGGTTTTCAAAACCGCACCCGCCCGCCATCCGCCGATTGATTTTAGATTTTAGAACAATCATACAGCAAACAAACTAAGGAGCCTCGATAAAAATGCAAACTCTATAGCTCATTCATTCCAAAATTCACTCAGCGTGTATGTTCGCATTCTTAATTGTCCGTAACAACCCCAGACTTACCTGGTTTTCTTGCGCAGCTAATTAATTGACAATGTTTTCCGACTAGGCTATTTTTGAACCTTCTTGCCTTCATGTTGGATGTTGTTACATTCTGAACATTCTGCCATTGCCCGATGTTATTTCAAAGTCATTTTCCCCAGTCACCCATTTTAGCTCATTTCCTGCTAGCTAGCATGCCAAAATGATCTACTATCATTCATTTCACTAATATATTCAATTATACTATTTATACTGTTGTGTTGTTGAAGCACAGACTTATTTTGGAGCACCTGATACTCGGCCAGTGCTAAAGTAACAACAGTGTTCCGGTTCGCATCCACGTTTTTCTCCAAGTCAGACACATAATAAAACAAGGCATGTTGAAGCATGAACATGACGTCATAACCCAGATCCCAGTTGAAGACAGATGGATAAACAAACGCAGCATTAATCAACACATTTTCAGGATCCTGCGATCAATATGAGAATTCTAAGTGAAACTGTTGGTTAATGCAAGCTTGTGAGTGTAATGTCATTTGAGACTTGTTTGACAGCACAAATCATCTCACCTGTAAAACTAACTCAGATCTCGTTTACACTGAAACAAATCCGTGTATCACTGTATCAGTAACGATCTGCGTCCACACATGTAATTTCTGTATCTGCAATCCTTCCCTATCCACACAGCTTTGAGCATATTTGTTTACATTTTACAGAAATGAAACTTAAAACCACATGGCTAATTTGCATAAACTGAGCGCTCAAAAAAAACTACTCGCTATTGTGCGCTGATGCGGTTCAGCTTCTGTCGGACTAAAGAACACGACTCAGTAGATTATATGTGTTCTTTCTATTATATGAGGGGTGTTCTGATGATGGCGAGTCTGTTCTGTGCTTCTATCGCATTGGAGATGGTTAATGTGAAAGAGATTATACGTCTGCAGGTCATGCACATAGACCGTATATATGAATGGACATATATTCTAGCCTCTTAACATTTTGGTGGTGAATTACTTTGTGGTGCATAGATCTACATCAGCATATCAGTGTTTTCAGGTGTCCACACAGTGCTTGATCAGATCCATACTCAGGTGAATTCGTGGGAGCTGGCGGCATCATATCGTTCCATCTCTGGAGCCATTTTCAATCAGATTAGTTTGGACGAACACTGCATCCACAATGAAAACAACTCGAATACGTACTAGTGTGGACGGGGCCTCCATTCTTTAACAAACTTGAGTAACAGAGCTTCAGACAGAGCAGAGCGTACAGTTAGCATCACGCCGTCGGGGATTGTTGTTGAATGTTGATCAGCTCAAAGTATCAGTGAACCATAAACCAGGTCGACAAATCTGCAATTTAACAGTTAAACAGAAAATTCCTCCATCGAATAAAGTCACGTGGATCAGTTTATCATTTTATTTCGAGACTTTCAGCTTCCTGTTCATGGGCACCATTTTGAGCACTTCAGCATTCAAAACCGTGGTATTTCATTTTAAATTAAGTTTCCTCTCTGCTTTATTTCTGGTGTTATTGAGATTTGATTGGCTTCTGCTGATTTTAAAAGAACTGCTCATAGATTAGAATGAGCCCAATGACTGTTCCCTGTGGTGCTCCTCTAGTTACACTGCTATGAAAAACGATATTTCCTCTACATTTTCTCCTCTTTCCTTCCTCTCTCTTCTTTTCTTCTACTTCTCTTTCTCTAGTCTATTCCACTCACTTTCTTCTTGCTCACCTCCACCTCCCCCTCCTCGTTTCTCCCCTCTCTTCTATTCTTTTTCTATCCTCTATCACTCCCTGTTTCTCTCCTACTCCCTCGTGTCTTTTTCTTCTTCTCTTTTTTCTCTCTTTTCACTACCCTCTTCTCTTCTCTCCCCCACTCTCCTATTTGAGTAAACCCCCCCTTCCTCTCTGCCCCAGTTTTATCTGCCCCTCTCTCCTCTTTTATTCCCATCTTCTCTCTCTCCTTTTCAATCGCTCTATCCCCTTTTTCTCCTTCTCCCTTTCTTATCTCTCTCCCTTCTTTTCTCTCTCTCTCCTTTTCTCTACTTTGTTCCCCCCCTCTCTCTCCTCTCCACCTCTTCTCTTCTATCTCCTTTCCTCCGCTCTATTCCCCCTCTCTCTACAGACTCTTTTCTCCATAGCAACAGTGAGGCAGGGTGTAATAACACTTGGCTGTGCACATCCGGGACCAACATCTGCACCACAAAAACCAAAGGAGGAGCTCACATGACTTCACTTCACAATACTTACGGCTCTGAGGGGGATTAACCACTACAGCTCTACTTACTCCACTGAAAAAAAAAAAACAACAACATTATCTTCACTCAAATTAGCGTGAATGAATACAGTTCTAAATTGCATTTGATTTGAGATAATATAACAAGGCAATATATGATTCAGTGTTTATTATAAGTGGAATTATTTTTACCTTGACCAAATCTGACTGACATTTTATCAAATGCTTTTAAATTGTTATTGCAATTTTGTCATATTTGAAATACATTTTTTTCTAGTGTAAGTTTTCTATATGCAGTGGCGGAGTTAACAATTTGGGGGTCCTAGGCGAACTTGAGTTTGGGTCCCTCATTATAATTAGGCCTGTAACGATAATCGATAAATAAATTAATCGTACAATAACTTTTAACAAGCTTGATAACTTTTCTGGCTGCGATAAATTCTGTTTGCATGTTTGTTTGTTTTCCTCGCTCTCTCTCGCTCTCAAAGAGGGTGAATGTTAGAAGACGTCTATCGCTCTCTGACTCCTCTCGTTTAACAAAAGTAATGACGCTTCAACCAACGTGCGCTGGTCTCAAAGTGTCAATATTATCGTTTATCACAATAAATTCTTGGTCAGTTAATGGTCCAGCAAAATCTGTTATCGTTACAGGCCTAATTATAATGCACATTATTATTATTATTATTATTATTATTATTATTATTTGAATTATGGTGGATTGGAAACTTTATTAAACTATTAGTTCGGTCGCCTTCTAGATAACCAGAACTGAAAGTAGTTTTATTTTTTTGCTAGTACAATTAAATTTTTGTTTACATCCATTACATAATAAAAATAATTTTTGTCTCTCTCATTTCATGTCATATTGAAAGAAAATCAAATTGCTTTGAGGCCTCAACCGTTAGTGGCACTGACGGCAAATTGGTTGGGGGCCCCTCCAGGTTTGGGGACCCTAGGTAGCTGCCTATTTTGCTTAATGGTAGTGCCGCCTCTGCCTGTATGAACAGATATTTCTAAAAATATGAGAAAATTCCTCTTATTAATAATGGACTATATAGTAAAAATAGAAAATGAAACAAATTAAAATAAAATTAAATAATAATAATAATAATAATAATAATAATAATAATAATAATAATAATTATTATTATTATTATATTATTTATTATTATTTATTATTATTTTTTTTTATCTATACATTCTAAAAACTAAATAAATCTCATAAAATCTATTCAAATCAGGGAAATTTATTTTGAAACCAAGTCATTTTAATGTTTATATTTCTGCAGTGCCCCAACATCAGAGGAAAATATGAGCGGATTAATTTATTTATTATTTGCATTACGCAATCTGTGTTTTGGCTCGGCTTGTTACGCCTGACAGCTGGTTTGGTGGATTTCCCTCTGATCTCATCCCTCTCTTCTTTTTCCAAACTCATTTTTAATACGTCCAAAATGAGGCTGCTAATCCTCCGGGCTTCCATAGTTACGGGGAAGGGGGGGGGGGGGTTGCTTCTGAACTTAGCATTAGCATTAGCATTTGTGATGGAGCCTGCAATTAACACTCTCCTCTCACTCTCTTTCCCACCTCTTTCTTTCTTCTTTTCTTCTGTCTGTCTACCCCAGTCTCACTCCTCTTTTCCAATTTCCACTTCTTTCCATCTCCCCCTCTATCTCTCTCTGTCTTTTGTTTCTCTGTATTTCTCTCTCTTCTCTTTTCTCCTTCACCTTTCTATTTCTCTCTCCTCTCTCTCTCTCTCTTACTCTGTCTCTCCTTTTTGCTTCTTCCCTGTGTCTACCTCCCTTACTCCCTCTCCACTTTAACTCTCCCACTCTCTCTATATATTATTTTCTCCTCCTTCTCTTCTCTCCTCTTCTGTCTCTCTCCTCTTTCCAAATTTGGCGTTATCGTTCTGTAGCCTTCAATTATCGCTCTAGTCTTATTTTCCTCGGAGTCGCCCGGCCCCCGCAAAGCCCCCGACGGAGAAGCCGCATCTGGTGTCTCGAAAAATACACCTCTCTCGCTTTCCCACCATCCCTCTCTCCTTTTCTCCTCTCTCTTTCTACCCCATAACCCCTATCCTTTTTTCTGCCTCTGTTTTCTCACTCCCTCTGATTTCAGTCTCTCCTTTTCTACCCGTCCTTCCTCCTCTCGTCATCACCCTCCGTCTCTCTACACTCCTTCTCTTTCTCTCCCTTTTTCCCTCCGTCACCCTCTCTCCGTCACCTCCCTTTAATGTACACTATTTTCCTCTCTCTCTCTCTCTCTCTCTCTTATCTCCTCTCTTCTCCTCTCTTGTCTCTCTCTCTCTCTCTTTTTTGCCTCTCTCCCTCTCTTGTCTCTCTTCCTCCCTCTCTTCTTTATCTCCCTCCCTCTCTCCTCTCCTCTTTCGCCTCTCTCCCTCTCTTCTCTATCCCCCCATCTTTTTTCACCTCTCTCCCTCTCTTGTCTCTCTTCCTCCCTCTCTCCCTCTCTTGTCTATCTCTCTCCCTCTCTCCTCTCTTCTTTCACCTCTCTCCCTGTTTTGTCTCTCTTCCTCCCTCTCCCTCTCTTGTCTATCTCTCTCCCTTTCTTGCTCTTGTCTTTTCCTCCTTCTCTCTCCTCTCTTCAGTCTTTCCCTCTGTCCTCTCTTCCTCTCTTGTCTCTCTTGCTCCTTCTCTCCTTTCTCCTCTCTCTCCTCCTTCTCTCTCCTCTCTTCTCTCCTCCTTCTCTTCTCTGTCCCTCTCTTCATGGAGGCCTAATCCTTTTATTTGTGTCTATAAATACATTTGCATGGCTGAGCTTTTAGTGGCTCGTCTCTCTGCTCTCACACCTCTCTCACACCACGGGCTTTTCTCTCACAGGAGACGCGTCTGTCACTGCTTTACCACAGCAGGAATCAGAGGAGCAGGTTGTCAAAAGTATTGAAAATCAGACACTAATCAATACTAAAACTACTATCGAAACTGGACACTTGAGCAAGTATCGACAGAAAAAAATCACAGGACAGAAATGAACGTTTCCTGAACAGGTTTAATGATCTTGAGCTGCATCAGAACAAGTGTAAATGTCATTCTACTGTCTAAATAACTCTCACCCTCATCCAGCTCAGGTCCTCTACCAGAGGCCTGGGAGCTTGAGAGTTCTGCGCAGTATCTCTGCTGTTCCCAGTACTGCACTTTTCTGGACTGAGATGTCCGTTGTTTTTCCCGGTATCTGTTGTAGCCACTCTTCCAGTTTGGGGGTTACAGCCCCGAGTGTCCGATCACCACAGGCACCACTGATGCCTTTACTCAGTGGAGCCTGTGCTGATCGGAGCATATATATATATATTATATATATATATATATATATATATATATATATATATATATATATATATATATATATATATATATATATTATATATATAAATATATACATACATGGATTAAGATTTCCTTTGCATATTATGTTAAAAAGGCTGTACATTGTAAACAACACTAGAGCTTTAACGTTTGAGTCAAGACTGATATATGAACTCCTAAACTAAAACAAGAGTCCCATCTGATCTGATTTTTATTTTTTTTTTTTTTTAAGGCTCAGTCTTTATTGCATTTACCTGTTCTTTGCACCAATGTAGATTTTTTTCTTATTTTTGTATAGAATTATGTTCTCCCCTCCCTTTCTCTCTCTCTCTCTCACCCATCCCTCGTTCTCGTTTTCTCTCTCCCTCTTGTTCTTTCCCCCTCTCTTTCTCTCTCTCTCTCTTCCTCTCTCTTTCTCTCTCACGCCCGTTCCTCCCTCTCACTCTATCTCTCTATCTCCCTCTCTCTCTCCGTCTCTCTCTCTCTCTATTTGCCAATCTCTCTCTCTCTCCCTCTCTGTTCCCTCTCCCGCCCTCTTTTTCTCTCCCTCCATTCTTCTCTCTCACTCCATCATTCTTTCTCTCACTCTCTCTATCTCCCTCCCTCTCCTGCTCACTGTTCTTCTCTCCCCTCCCCTTGTCTCTCTCTCCCTCCCCTCCCTCGCTCTTGTTTTCTCTCTTCCTCTTGTTCTTTCCCCTCCCCTTCTCTCTTCTTGTCTCTCTTTCCCCCTCTCTCCCTTTCTTTTTCTCTCTCCCACCCCTCCCTTTCTCTCTCTCTCCTGCCCCTCCCTCCCTCTCACCCTATCCCTCTAGCTCACTCTCTCTCTCCTTCTCTCTCTATTTCTCAATCTCTTTCTCTCCCTCTCTGTTTCCTCTCCCTCCCTCTTTCTCTTTCTTTCTCCGTCTTTCTCTCTCCCCCCATTCTTCTCTCTCACTCCATCAGGATTTCTCTCACTCTCTCTATCTCCCTCCCTCTTTCTCGTTTTTGCTCTCCCTCATGTTCTTTCCCCCTCTCTTTCTCTCTCTCTCTAGCGCTCTATCTCCCTCTCTCTCTCTATTTCTCAATCTCTCTCTCCCTCTCTGTTCCCTGTCCCTCACTCTTTCTCTTTCTTTCTCCCTCTTTCTCTCTCCCTCCATCAGTCTTTCTCTCACTCTCTCTATCTCCCTCCCTCTCCTGCTCACTGTTCTTCTCTCCCCTCCCTTTCTCTCTCTCTCTCCCATCCCCTCCCTCGCTCTCGTTTTCTCTCTCCCTCTTGTTCTTGCCCCCTCTCTTTCTTTCTTTCTTTCTTTCTCCCTCTTTCTCTCTCCCTCCATTCTTCTCTCTCACTCCATCAGTCTTTCTCACACTCTCTCTATCTCCCTCCCTCGTTCTCCTTTTCTCTCTTCCTCTTGTTCTTTCCCCCTCTCTTGCTCTCTCTCTTCCTCTCTATCTTGCCCCCTCTCTCCCTCTCTTTTTCTCTCTCCCACCTCTCCCTCTCTCTCTCTCTTTCTCTGTTCCCTCTTTCTCTTTCTTTCTCCCTCCATCTGTCTCTCTCACTGTCCCTCCATCACTCTTTCTTTAACTCACTCTGTCTCTGTCTCTCTCTCTCCTGCTCACTCTCTCTGGTCACTGCTCTCTCCCCCTCTCTTTCTGTCTCACCTCTCTCTCTCCACATCCCTCCCTCCATCCCTCCATCCCTCTCTTCCCTTATATAAATCCATCTACTGGAAGCGAGGGCCTATTTTTAGCGTCAGGTGAAGACTCTGGACTGGAGACTGAAAAGGGGGAGAAGAAAAAACGCGGAGCAGAACAGATGGAGACGGAGATGTAGAGGGGCCGTGCATTAAATTTACATGTGTCCATAAAGGCACGGCGCAGATAAAAGTGCATAAGCTGATGAGACACGGTGTAGACCGGATAAGCCCCTGAACGCTTTGTCTGTGAGAACTAAAGGTCACACGCACATGGTCATTTAGCATGGATTTAATACTATAGATTTACAATAAGAGCATTGTCTCTAAGCCTGCGGCCCATTATATTTAGATGGTTTAACTGAGACAAAGATGGATTAATATGTCTGTGTCTGTTAAAGATCCTATAAAACACAGAACTCACTCTTCAAAAACAGACCTGGACTTGTGTTTTCTTTATTCACACACACACGTTTGAGTGACACGTTTTATTAAATTATTAGTCTGTCTACATCTCCAAAGCTCAAAATGCTCTGTCCACCTTGTGATGTCATGAAGTGGTAGCGTTTACGTTAACCTTATACAGAAGTGGGGACTTGGACTCGAGTCAGACTTGAGTCACTATTTTTAGGACTTGAGGCTTGACTTGATAAAATGGACTAAGACCTGGGACTCAAATTCGACTTGAAGCTCAATAACTTGAGACTTGATTCGGACTTGAGGCCTGTGACGTGAGAAGACTTGATGCTTCTCCTAAAAAAAATATATGTTTTTAGAAAATACTTTTCTCTTTACAGTTGATAAATGCGGTGCTGACTTTTACAGGAACAAACTGGAACATGTACGTCCCACTTCTGTTTGTTACTTTGGATGTAACTGAAGTACTGTGAGTACTGGTATCCTCAAATGTACTATAGTAATATACAGTACAATACAGTACAATACAGTAAAACAGAGGGAACTACAAAAGGGTGGCTGCAGGGTCTTAAAAGTCTTTAAAAAGTCTTAAATTTCATGCTCCTAAATTAAGGCCTTAAAAAGTTTTAAATGATGTTATCCAAGTCTTATTTTTTTCACAAATGTCTTAAATTTCATTAGCCTATTTTATTTATTTATTTATTTATTTTGTATACTCAACTGGGCTGCAGTGCAATGTTAAATGGGAGAAAAAAAAAAAAAAAAACTGAACTCATGTAACATGAATCAACGCCTAATTCGGAGTATGCACAAAAAATACTTAGTTTCTGACACTGGTAAACAATCAGTAGAGTGGAGGAAGACGTTGGATGGATCATGGGGAAGTATAGATTTAATCCACAGTGGCTCTTAGATTCTAGATGTAGTACCGATAGTTGGTTGGTCATTATTAGAATTGGATCTGGTGTTTTTCACCTGCATAATGGGTGCGATGTTAGTTTTAGTTTTCATTTAAGTGGTCTAAAAAGGTCTTTTAAAAGTCTTAAATTTGGTGTAGTCAAACCTGAGGATACCCTGTACAAAGAACATGATTTTCCATTTCAGTGCAGACTACATGAGAAAATAACTGCATTTTAAAATCTTAAATCTTTCTATTCTGACTGTAATGATTCACACTAAGATCTTGTCGAGACATTTAAAAAGGAAAAAAATAGTAGTTCTACAACTCTTATATAAATACTCAAATATAAATATACCATGACTTTTTAAGTATAATTTACTTTAAAATTCATATAAATTGCTAACATCTATGTTATATTTGGTACTTTGGTTTAACAACTAAGCTCAAAGCAGATGACTTGGACTTATGGGCCAGTGATTCGAGACTTGACTCGGACTTGAGGCCAAAGACGTGACACTTACTTGACACTTGCAAAACCACGACTTGGTCCCAACTCTGACCTTAAATCTTTCGTTCAGTAGAAATAGACTAAAATGATCCAAATGATTCTAGTGAAAATCTACGAGGCTTCCTGTATTACCACATGACATCACAAGGTGGAACAGAGTGTTTTCTGTTTGAGAGAAGAACTCAGCCTAAATATACAGGTTTGTGTGTTAAACATGTGTGAATGAAACAAAACACAACTCCAGGTCTGTTTGTTTGTGATGAGGAAACATTATAACATAGATCAGACATATTACGCTACATCGACTTTCTCTCTAACAAGTATCACATTTACGCTTTTTTAAATGAATCTTTTTTATTGTAGTTGATTTAGATTTGCATTTAAGATGCTAAACCAATACAAGAACTTTACAGAACATGTTTGTAGAGGTTTAAACTACAGCTTTAGAAGGTTTTATAAGTCCGGATATTTTGCTATTGGCAGATGTAATTTGTTTCCCAAAATACCGAGCGCCTTTGCGATTTGATGATTGGACAACTTTCGTATCAACTGCAATATGCTGTGTAGTCCTACTGCTAAATGTAGGGAGTGAATCAATAAAGCGATGTTAGGAACATCCATAACAGGAACTCGGAAAAAGCGATATGAATGAAATCAATGAGCCGGCAAAACAAAAACAATATAAAAAGTTAACCAGACTGCAGATTTGTCGACCTGGTTAAAGGTTAATATCTCTGTTTTTACTGCGCCTGTCTACATGAAACAAAAACTGACACAAAGTCCAACGTCTGTGTGAGGATAAATAAACTATAAAATGAAATCAGAAGAGTACATGATGGTGCGCAGACTCATGTTTTAGTCTGACAGCGTCTCAGAGTGCGCTTCATTTCATGTACAGTCTCAGCAGCTGTCTACACTGTAAAAACACAGCAAGGATGCACATCTGCTGCTCCTCTGCTGCCAGCTCCAACATGGACGACCGAGCACCAGAGGAGACACTTTACATGCCTGTGTTTTGTAATTTATGTACAAAATGCAGTTTGAAAAATCATAGTTCATAACATAATATATACTCTGAAATACATGGGATTCTTGGATTATTTTAGCAGTTCTGATTTGGTTAAAAATGTGCACTCGGACTCAATCCTACTATTAAAGCTACACTGTGTAACTTCTCCAGTGAAGGGTTTGCCGTCGGCTTATATTAAGTGTGTGTTCTTTGAATGGGATGTTCCACAGACACTGTTGGGCAAGTGACTTTAAAACTGTAATGTGTTATTTATGACTTGTTACTGTCATTTCAAAGTAATCTGTTACATTACAATATTACTGCATTTAAAATGTAAAGCATTAAATTACTATTGCTGCACTTTAACTTACTCTCACCAAAATAACTACCAAGATGCTGAACTTTTGCGCCGTATATGGACTGAACCAGGACTAAACCAGAACTAAACCATAACTGAACCAGAACTGAACCAGGTCTAAACCAGAACTGAACCAGGACTAAACCAGGTCTAAACCAGAACTGAACCAGGACTAAACCAGGTCTAAACCAGAACTGAACCAGTACTAAACCAGGTTTAAACCCGGACTGAACCAAGACTAAACTAGGACAAAACCAGGTCTAAACCAGAACTAATCTTGGACTAGAACTTGGAATCTAGGACTGCCCTTGAGAGAACCCCACGTCCGTGGAGCAGGATGTCTGCAAGGCGTCATCGGGCGTCAGCTGCTCTTCGCCCCGTGGAGCGTGGAGTTCTGTGTCGGTCCTTTTGCTCGCGGTTACCTGACGGTCTACACGGGCGTGTCTCTGGTGTTTCACCGCTGCTGATATCGCGGTGATTTTAGCAAATTTGTATGAAGAAAAACCCACCTCTTCAATCCAGGTTAAAAAAGCATTGTAATGCGCGTTACTGACATTTGTACCGACGAGTAAAATATTACATTTTTTTCCCTGTAATGCCTTACATTACTGTGCTACAGCAAAAAGCAATGCATTACAGTAATTTGTTTCTTTTATAACGCGTTTCTGCCAGCACTGTCCACAGTATGACATAAAACTTACTGTATATTTCCATGGAGCCAAGCAGGTGACCGAGAGTTCACCCCGTTCACTGTAAAAAGTCATATTTTTCTGTGCATTTTTAGCAATAATGTCATACTAAATATATAACATCTAAATTTGGAGATAAACTGGTAGCAGACCCTTCTACAAAAAAGTTACACAGTGTACCTTTAAAACATAAATGACAAGTCCAATCACAAGTAGATTTTTCCCCCCCCAAAACCTTTCAGTCGTAAGAGATAGAGATAGAGGAGAGATAGAGGAGAGATAGAGCGCTGGACGAGAGGAAAGAGGAGTGCAGATGAAAGTGAGGGAGCAGAATGGGAGACGTGTGCGTTCAGGCATAAACCACAGCACATATGAGGGAGGGGGATATAAAAAGACCTCTGTGTCTTATGTAACAGGCCACGGGCACAAGGGGTTTGGGTTTGGACATGAAAAGTACAGTTGTAGTAGTACTTTTACTTTTTAATTTATTTTTTATTCATCAGAGACAATGTACAACTTCATTAATCTGACAAAAGAAAACATAAGCAGTACAGATTTAGATGCTGCTGCTGCTGTTCATGTGCAGTCGTTGGGCAAGTGAATACATACAAATATACACTTCATTACGATAACATTATAAGACTAACTTAACTCACCAGAACCATTAAAATACAATACTATTATTGACAAGTACGATATTGTCATGGTATGAGCCGCACGGTACGATATTTATTGTTATATCGTGGGAAAGCTCATGATATGGTGGGGAGGCTCACGATTAGGGATGTAACAATATCCAAATCTCTCAGTACGATATTTTCACAATATACATCTAATGGTACGATATTTATTACGATATATTGTGGAGGCCGATAAAACTATTAATCTGCTACTTTTTCCTCTTAAAATGCCTTGACAAGACTTAATCCAAAGAACTAAGACTTAAAAGTGTTTAGAACTGTTTGCAGCTAATAATAATAATAATCTTAATATAATAATGATAATAATAACAACAACACATAATTAGCCTAATACTGTTAAAGAAAAACGTGTTTGATAGCATGTCTGCTGTGTATGACTCCACCGCGTTAAAATATTTCTCAAATGGCAGTGCCCCCCCTGCTGGTGACCCATGCCCCTCCAGTAGATGTGCTCTGACGCCGACTCTGTGTCTTCTTGTAGTCTACACTGAAATGGAGCAAAGGATCATGGTCTATGTAGTTGTCTCTGTCTTTTTTTTACCTATTGCTGCACCATAACTCTTCATTTAAGCAAAGAGACTTGTAATTCGATATATTGTGATGGTCCACGATATTATTGTGAGAACTCTGACGATACGATATCACGATATTTCAGTTATTGTTACATCTCTATTCGCATGTATGATTTAAGTCCCTACAAGTCCATACAGATATTGGTAGTAGTATTAGTAGTAGTATTATAGTACTAGTAGTATGTCTTTGTAATCCCTCAGCAGTAGGATCCATAGTAAATGAAGAAAAACAAAATCTGTCAACTGGACAAAAGTTTTAGACTTTTTAAGAACTAATTTCAGACATGTTAATTTTGTCTAAGTCCTGGTCTGGTCTGGATGTAGACTTGGTTTGGTTTTCTTAGTCCAGATTTACTGCCGGTTTAGTCCTGGTACAGACTGACTTGGCTTGGTCCTGTTCAGTCATCGTGAGAACTGATGACGGTTTTCAAGGCACTGTAGACCAATAAAACACCTGTAATTGAATAGATGCATGATGTTTAATGCCATACTGTGGAATATTCCAGGTAAGCAGCATCATCTCCACGAAACAAGAGACAGGAAGGTAGAGAACCCAAAGTCTGATTCATCAGACGGTTTCACTTTGTAGAAACCGTCTGACCTCACAGTTTTAGGATTCGTTCGCTCAACTGTAGGCGGGTACTTCTTTTTATTTAACCAATCGCTGCTATTTGGTCGTGACGTATGTGATGCGCCACTAATGGGGCTAACTGGTATATTAAGCTTTTCCCAAATCCCGTAGGAAGAACGGCAATAACATCTTTCCCCTTGATAAAATTCACCAAACATTTTCTTTGTTCCGGCTTTAACTCCTCGATCTCTGGAATTGTTGCCAACACAGATTGTATGGCTCTTCGCTGATTGTCTGCTGCCCGAACTCTCACTTTTGGGGTTTTGTGAACCGTCTAGTGTATTCTGATTCCTGACCTAGTCGCTGGAGAGAAATGAAAATGAACGGAGACACTATATGTCGGCTTGTTCACAAACGCGAGAGACACAAGGTTCCTTTTTGACTGATGTTTACTGCGGTCTTGATGGTATCACAGTTCACACCGTAGAACTAAAAACATACAACAGAACATGAGATCGAGCTCAAATTATAAACACGAAGCAAATTAATACATAAATATACATACAACTTTGGCCTGCAAGTAAACAAACTGGTGTACAAAACTTTATTATAACTTCTGTGATTAGCATCAATTGGTGTTGTCTGGTCAGAATTAGCGTTAATTTAAAATTGAACCGGAACAGGACTTTTTTTTTTTTTCCCTTTAACTAAATTAAACTAAAAATTCACAATATTGCACAAAAGAAAATCATATCGCTCATAAATGGCCTTATAAATGATCGGGAAACCAAATACAAAATATTATAAAAGAAAATTAGAAAACGCTCTAACAACAAATCTAAATACACTAGCGCCATCTGTGGGCACAACAAATGAACTGCTTTTTGCATATTGTCAACTGTTACACACTAGGTGGCGCCAGTCTGGCTAGAGAACCCCCCCACTCACACAAGAAAAGTTACATAGTGCACCTTTAAATCAAAATCAAACTTAAGTAAATATTCGGTTGACAGTACATTTTATTTCAAGGTGCATTGTGTAACTTTTCTGGCGGAGGGTCTGTCAAATACTTTTCTCCATGACGATATTATTGCTTTGTCTAGAATGTTTCACAGTATGACATTAAACCTTTCTATCTTCATGGAGACCAAACAAGTTACAGGTCAGATCTATGGAGAGGCGACCACGCTCACAGTCAGAATGTCTTTTTTTCTAAATATTTTGAGCAATTAAAACCAAAAAGTTACACCTTTAAAGTTTCAATGTGTAACTTTTCAGGTGGACGGGTCCATTACCAGCTCGTCTCCATGGGGATTTTTTTTACTTTTTTCTGGAATGTCCCACAGTACGACATTAAGTTTATGTCTCCCCATGTTTTAGTTTTGGTTTAATTTAAAGGTGCATGTTAGAATAATTGTATATATTATCCCACACTTCTGAAGGAGGGTCCGCCACCTGCTTGTTTCCACGGAGATGTTATTGTTTTGCCTGGAATGTTCCACAATATGGTATCCAGCTTATCAGTTTTCATGCAGACAAGGCCAAGTAACAAGTCAGATCTGTGAAGAAGAGGCTCAGGTCATTTTGAGCTATAAAACCAAAACTGTAAGTGAAGTTAGTAAGTTAGGCTGCGTTCACACTGCAGCCTGAAGTGACCCAAATCCGATTTTTTGGCTTCTATGTGACCTGTATCCGATCTTTTAATGACAGTCTGAACGGCACAGATCCGATTTTTTCAAATGCAACCCAGGCCACTTGGATATGTGGTCCTGAAACCGATTCATATCTGATCTTTTGACATGCGACTTCAGTCTGAACGGCCAAAGCGCATCCATCTGACCTACACTTCATCAACCAGCGACAAACGTCACTATTCTGCGCTGAAGCAGACGGAAACCGGAACTGTAAAATCTCCAGGTGCTCAATGCTCGCGTCCATGTTTGGACAACTTCCGTAAACACAGAGCACGCTCGCTGCGGTTGACGCATGGGGTTGACGTCATCGTGTCCTCCAGTGCGCATGTGGGACACTTTCGGGCCGTTTACCGTTCACACTGAAGTCACAGACAAGTCGCATTTAATTGGAAATGTGAACGACTTCGCAAAAACATCGGATTTCACAAAAAAATCGGAATTGAGCATTAAGCCCTGCAGTCTGAATGTAGCCATAGAGCGCTGACATATCCATGGAAACAAGCAGGTGACGGGCCCCCAACCAAAAAGTTACACAGTGCGCCTTTACAAAACAACAGTACACTTATTTACACCTTTGAGTCGATCCACCTCTGTGTTTTATAAAGCCCATAACCCGGCTGCCTGTAGCTGTAACTGAATATATTTGCTTGCTGTAATAATTACCAGCTCTCTTCTTCCTGTGCAGTTTGACGAATGTGGTGTAGAAAATCCTCGTCTCCTTTGGGACCAATTAAAAGAAACGCGATGTGTCACCAAACCAAGACATGTAATTATTATGTCCCACTGGGTCCTCCTGACTTTTCCTGCTGCTACATCCTGCGCTGGGCTCTATCCCGCAGGTTTAAAGGAGCTCTACCTGACATTTAGCTTCAAAAATAAAACAAGTTCATTTTAAACATTTCGCACTGGGGTTTATTTTGAGCTCAAGAGATTATACAAGACACTGATTGCTCAGAAACATGTCAAAAATTAAAAGTGTGTAAAGGAATGTAAGTTTTATTGCATAGGTGTGTCATACTGAAATTATTTCTGTTGTATGTTGTCCTCTGCAAACAAAATATCCCTGCGTCTCCTCTGGGTCTTGTTCCGTGTAAAAGCTGCTCATCCTGCAGTTTCGTTCTCTAAAAACATGTTCTGAAATGATTCTTGTATCAGATTAAATTTTTTTCTCAAATATTAATAGTACTGGATGAGTTTAAAATGTGCTCTCGGAACTGAATCTTGACTGTAAAATATAAACCGAAAATGTAATCACAATTGCAATGTTTGTCATTTAAAAATTCGTTTAAATGTTTTATTAAAGCTGCACTATGTAACTTTTGCGGCCACTTGCTTATCTCCATTTAGTTGTTATTGCTTTGTGTACAGTGTTCCGCAGAATGGCTTTAAATTGTGTAGCTTTTATTTCATTTCAGATGTTTTATTGCTGAAAAAAATACATCCTTGCGTTAGTGATTTGGGGAGAATTTATGACAAATATCGCAACTTCTATTATATTTGCACTTAGAAGAAGAAGTCGTCTAAACTATATACTATATTTGGTTGTTTTCTACTTAAATAGTTTGAGATTTGAAGCAGACTATTCTTGAACTTGTATTTGGAGCGATTTGTGCATGTTTAGCAATCTTTAATCACTTATTTTCAAGACGCCATAGTAGTGCCGACTCCTGTTTTCACTACCGCTGGCACATGCCCACTACTCTGTACTCACTTTGTATTCCAGTTTTATTTTCTTAATCAGTGATACATGTAGGATTTGGCGGCGTTGTGTTGTCATTTCAGTACAAATGTACAAAAAGTCTAAAAACATCTCCAGATATCCACAGGAGGTACAGACTCTTTGTTGTGGGGACGTTTATGGCAGAGTCCTGCACGGGTCCATTTTTAGAGACCCGCACCCGCGCAGTACAACACCACACCCGTCCGTTAAGCCGTGATTATATTAAAGTGAAATCTGCACCCGCCCCGACCTGTTAACATTCCACCTGTTACTCGCCCGTGCCCGTGATGAAGCACAGCTCGCCAACTTAACTTTTATCTCGTTGGTCATGACAGTGCTCCTCAAACCATGAATGCTGTTGGGGAAAATTGCCCCGGTCGCTGTGAAGTGAAGTCAGTCAAACTTTTTTTTGGGAACCCATATTTTAAAAGTCACAAATCTTCGCAACCCAAGTCAATAGACATTATTTGTAAATCACAAAATAAATGTGTGATCATTATTGAACATTAACGAGGATATCTCTCTGAACAATTAAACAATGAAAAGCAATAATCAGCAGAAATTTGGTTATTCAGTGCTGCCGAAAAAGTGAGGAAGGGGAGGGGTGTGTGTGGGGAAGTGGAGCAGAAGTGAGGAGCGAGGGGATGCACGGAGATGTATGTATATGTATATTGAAGACCTACATGCAGATCGTGACAAGTCTTTGAGAAACAATGACCTGGGCTATAGTTTAAATCAGGCATGTCCAAACTACAGCCCGTGGGCCAAATGCGGCCCTTGGACAAATTTTTCTTGGCCCGCAGGCTTCCAGGTGACTTGGCCCAAATTACCTTACATCAATTAAAAATGTACTTTTTACTGCAAGTTTTTTGAAAATGTACCTTAGTAAAGCTAATATTTAATGTTTAGTGTGTGGTTTTAAGGATCTTAGCGTGAATAAAGACTGATGGCTCATTGTAACGTGTTAAACATGCACATATTTTAATTATTCACTGTATTGAGCACCAGTCTATGGCCCTTGATCGGCCCTTTGCTTCGTCTGTGTTAAGAGATGTGGCCATTGATGAAAAAAGTTTGGACACCCCTGGTTTAAATATTGTAGCCCCCTGTTTGCCTGCTGAACACACTGTGATTACAACAATTTGTACATGATTGTCTCTAGAACTGTTTCTTTTATTAAGTTGTTTTAGTTCAATATTGAGATTTAAAATGTCACAATTTTATATATATATAACTTAGATTCTAACTATATAGCAGACACAAGCAGAATTGGTCTTCTTTAAGTTCTGATTTAGTCTCTCCCCCAAAAGAATTGCTCTAGTGAGATGTTTGATTCAGGAGCCAGAACATTTACAGTATAAATGGACTTATCTTCAGCCCCAAAGCAAAACACACTGTCTGCCATGTTTCAATTTCTCAACAATGTTATTTTTCCCTTTTTACACCTCTCGCCTGCTACGACCCCCCACACACTCTCTCACCTCTTCTCTCTCGCATCTCATCCCTCTTTCTCTTTCTCCTCCCTCTCTCCTGCTCACTTCCTCCTCTCTCTGCCCCCCTCATCCTGTTCCTCTTCACTGACCCTTCCTCGCTCTCTCTCACTTTCTCCTTCAACAACTTTCTCTCTCTCCTCCTCCCATCTCCCTCTTCTCCTCCTCTCTCTCTCTCTCCGGCGTACATGTCTTTGTCTTCCTCTATCACCTTCAGAGCGTCCCCAGGGCAGTGCTGTTAAATGGTGCAATCTGTCTATGTCTTTGCTCCTGTACCCCCCCTCCCTCCTCCTCTCTCTCTCTCCCTCTCTCACACACACTCTCTCTCTGTCTCTCTCCACCTCTCTCCTTATCTCTACTCATGAATCACTCTCTTAATGACTACATGTAAAAGACAGAATTGGAGGGATACCCCGGACCAGAGGAGCTGAGCAGAGGAGATAAGAGGGTGGAGGAGTGATTTGAGGAGACCTAATCCACGGAGATGCTATTGCTTTACCTGTAATGTTCCGCAGTATGACATTAAATCAATCTACCTTCCATTTAACAATTACTAGTGTTTTTATCACTTCAAAAAACATGTGAATAAAATTCGCCTCTCCACACACTTGACCCGTAACTTGACCTGCTGGCTAATTATCCATTAAAGGGCCCATATTACATTGTTTTCTCAGCTTTGTTATACTGTTTTTCTCTCAAACTAAAAACACTCTCTTCCACCTTGTGATGTCATGTGGTAATACAGGAAGTGCTTCACTGTGTTTTAAGCTCCATACACCTTCACTAGAATCATTTGGGTAATTTCAGCCCTGAAATTGCCCGTCTCTACTGAACAAAAGGTAAAAAAGCAGCTGGTAACTTGAAAACTTCATGACATCACAAGGTGGAACAGAGCATTTTGAGCTTTGAAGATGCAGGTTATGTTTACACTGAAACAAATCACTGTATCAGTGTATCACCGTATCAGAAACGATTTGCGTCCAGACACATCGTTTCTGTGTCCACAATCAAAGCCTTCCATAATCGTGAAACCACCTGAAACCCTAGTCACATGACTAGGCTGGCATCACATCGTCACGACTTCACGTGGCCGGTAAAAACAAGGAAGTGGGGCACCGTGTCTGATGTTGCAGCAGCCAATTTCGAGGAAGATGGCAAGTGTGAATGTAGCAAGTAGTTCTAGCTCCGCTGTTTCCCGTTTGTCTATGGTTTGTTTAAACTGCTTTCCGCAAAGGTGTCACATGATCGATGTCACAAACCCAGGAAGGCACAGTGATGTGGTCCAATTAGGACGCAACTAGAGCTCCTACGTCAGCGTATCAACGTTTTCAGGTGTCCACACAATTCAAGATCAGATCTGTACTCAGATGAATTCGTGGGAGTTGGCGGCACCAGATCGTTCTGTCTCCGGGGCTGTTTTCCATCAGATTAGTGTGGACGAACACTGCATCCAGAACGAAAACGACTCAAATACGAGCTAGTGTGGCTATGGCTGTAGACAGACTGATAACAAAGGGTTACTCAAACGTGTGAACAAAACAAAACACAACTCCAGGCATGTTTTTAACAAGGTAACAACATGATAACATGGCCTCAAGCTCACAAGAGTCAGTGTTGTGTAATATGGGACCTTTAACCTCCATGGAGCTTGATTAATTTAATCACACAGGCAAAGCAATAATATGTCTATGGAGACAAGCACGTGGGGAAAGCAGTGTGAAAAGTGACATAGTGCACCTGTAAATGAATCTACACGATGATACTAAAGATAAAATGTAAAAGTACTTTATTCAAGTCTGAGTAATGCATACACATACACAGACCTTTAATAGTTACAGGAAGCAGTCTGCAGCATTACTCTTGTGGACGAGCGTCAGTGGAGCAGAAGGAGGTTAAGTGCCCGTGCAGATAATGCTTTTTACCCAGCATGCACCAGGCCAGGGGGAGAGTGTTTTTATCCAGAATGCAGCGGGGCACGAGCTGACGACCCTCTCCGCTCTCACAAATATTCAGCACTACTTTTCACAAGACTTGAATCCATCTGCCCATGTCGGGGAAGTGACTTTAACGGCAGGCTGTAGCTTTGATACACAAAATAGAGCCTGGTTGAAAAATAAAAGTGTTGAGCTTCAGTTATTTATTCTGCTTCTCAGTTCTCTTATTATTTATTTATTTATTTATTTTACTTGTAAGCTGCTATTTTTGTTTTCTCCATGCATGTTATTGCTTTGCCTGGAATGTTCCACTGTATGGCATTAAACTAATTTATATTGCATTTATTAAATTACAGGTATTTTTATTGCTCAAAAATACCTTAAGAAACATGCATTCTTACTGTGAAGTGGGCCTCTTCTTCACAGATCTGACTTGTAACTTGGCCTGCTTATCTGCATGAAAACTGATACGCTGGATACCATACGGTGGAACATTCCAAAGCAATAACATCTCCATGGAAACCAGCAGGTGGCGGACCCTCTTCCAGAAGAGTTACATAGTGCAAAAACAAAACATGGGGAGACATAAGCTTAATGCTGTATTGTGGGACATTCCAGGGAATGCAATAACAATCCCCATGGAGACACACAGCCACCAAAAAAGTTACATGTTGAAACTTTGAAGGTGAACTATGTAACTTGTCATTTTTTATTCAATTACAGATGGTTTAATTGCACAAATATCAAAAAAATCTGACCTGTATCTTGGTCTGGTTTGGTCTCCATGACGATAGAAAGGTTTAACGCCATACTGTGAAACATTCCAGACAACGCAGTAACATCTCCACGGAGAAAAGCATTGGACAAACCCTCCGCCAGAAAAGTTACATACTGCACCTTGAAGATAAACAAAAACGGAGGGATTATAAAACACGGCCACGTTATGAAAAGCGGTTTGGAGTGAGGTCACGGCTCTTATTTTCGCCACAGGAAATGACTGCAGCAGATTCATCGCACGTCCCTCCCATGAGTCTAACCACCGCTAACAAGTCCAAATAAATACGACTTTTAATCATCTCAGCCTCTTTAACATGCACTGTGCTCCAAATTGGCTGCTCGGAATCTCACTTTAGGATTAACAAAACACTGCTAATTCCTCTGTAAGTCATCATTTTAGTCAGCGTTTTTATCCATACTTCATTGACAGTATGTAATAATAATCATAATAATAATAAGGATCTAATTCGTCAACTATAATTTACAAAGAAGATCAAATGTCTTTCACCTCAGATTTATGGCTTGTACAGCTTTGATCGATGATTCTCCAGAAATCGCCCAATGTTTTTCGTCGTATTTTTTCCACGTTTTCTTCCTCGTCATTCACACTCCAGACTCACGTTTTTGTAAAATATCGGAGAAGTGTGTATTCTGGAGGCAGCGTCTGGTCCAGGTTTAGTCCAGGTATTGACGTGGTCTGTGTGGAAGTGTAAAAGCAGCTGAGACTAAACTAGGACTCTGTGAAAATATGAGTGGTTAGAATCCTCGTCCACCGGTGAGTGCGTTCTGTTGTTGTGTCCTTCGGCAAAATACTTTACCCGTCCCTTTGTTTGGAAGTGTTTCAGAATTTCAGAGTTACTTTTATCAGAGTGGTTGAGGCTAAACTGGGATTAAACCATGATCTAGACTAGGCCAGGACCAAACCAGGATAAGAGCAGGGCCATACCAGGACTAAACCAGGACTAAACTAGTACTAAACCCAAACTAAACCAGGATTAAACCAGTAATAGACCAGGACTTAACCAGTACTAAACCCATACTAAACTTGGACTAAACCAGTACTAAACTAGTACTAAATAAAACCAATACTAAACCAGGACTAAACCAGTACTAAACCCATACTTAACCAAGACTAAACCAGGACTAAACCAGTACTAAACCAAACCAATACCAAACCAGGGCTAAATCAGTGCTAAACCAATACTAAACCAGGGCTAAACAAATACTAAAATAAGCCAGGACTAAACCAGGACCAAACCAGTATTAAACCAAAACTAAACTAAAACTAAACCAGGACTAAACCAGTACTAAACCAAAACTAAACTAAAACTAAACCAGGACTAAACCAGGAATAAACCCATACTAAACCAGGACTAAACTAGGACTAAATCAGGACAAAACCAGGACTAAACCCATACTAAACTAGGACTGAAACAGGATTAAACCAGGACAAGTGCGGTGGCAGGTTCAGTCGGCGTATTAGTGTGCAAGCTCTTAAAGTCACTTGTGATGCCTGAGTGGAGCGGGGTGAGTTATGAGCGCTGGGTTTGTGCTCGGACCATAAAGAGCAGGAGGTCAGAATAAAAGCACTGATGGATGGACTCACTGTGAGACAGAAGAGTAATGATACTCTTACATTATCATTATCTTTTATGAAGGCCAGACACAGGACCACTTACTTCATTGAATGCAATTTGAGGAGCTGCATTTATCCAAATCAAAACGGGGACTAAACCCGGACTAGACTAGGACAAACCAGAACAGTGGAATACGGTATTAGACTAAAATGTGACCTTGCCTGAACACATGTAACGCTGCTGTTAGTTTCTCATCTTTGTGATTCACTGGCACCTTTTGAGCAGCGTAGTGTTATGAATGACAAAGCACGAGCAAAAACGCAGAGGCAAAGCGCTCGCCAGTGTGTAGCTCGCCACAGTATGTCAGTAACAGTCACGTTTAAGAGCAACCAGCCTGCGGTAAAAATGTGTCAGAACTACAACAAGGTTACATGAGGTTGACTAATTCACTCACAGCTGCCGAGGAAAAGAGCTAAATATTTATCCGTGCTATTTATGGGAGATAAATGGTTTGCTATTTAGATCTGTTGTCAGTTTTCTTTTAACTATTAACCCTGTGTCCTAATAGAAATATCCACACTTTTTGTACCTTTTTAAATGAACCTTCTCACATTAATGCACTGATGGTTTCACCGTCATTAGTGCTCACATTTTTATATATATATATATATATATATATATATATATATATATATATATATATATATATATATATATATATATATATATATATATATATATATATATATATATATATATAGCTCTTTTCCACCTTGAAAGCACTCGAGCCACTTTACATCAAGGAACTCACCCATTCACACACATTCATACACCAGTGTACGCAGACACTGTGGGCGAGGGGGGGTTAAGTGTCTTGCCCAAGGACACAATGACAGCATTCATCTGTGGGAGTTGGAATCACACCGCCAACCTGTGGGTCAGTAGATCTGACCGCTCACTATTTATTTTATTTAGGGATCCTATATGGTTTTATTGTTTCTAAATATAGGGGTGTGCAAAAATATCAAAATATTGGTATATCATATTGTTTAATGTGATGATTCAGTATCAATATCGAGAGCTGCTGTATCGACAAGTATTTTTTGGTATATTTTACTCAATTATTTAGTTACAGTGCTACAGTTTTGTTGAAGGAAACAAGTTTATGCAACACACAGAGGCAGTGCTACCATTAGGCAACAGTAGGCGGCCGTCTAGGGCCCCCGAACCTGGAGGGGCCCCCAACCAATTGCCCTCAGTGCCACTAATGGCCGAGCCCTCAGACCAGTTTGATTTAGTCTCAATATGACATTAAATGAGAGTGGTTTACTTTTAAAAATGTAAACACCATCAAAATAGTATCTGATTGTCAAATCTATTTTTATTGTCAAAGCTTTCAGGGTCAGTTTGACCCTGATTTGAACAGAATCATAACATAATCATATGTAATGGATGTAAACAAAAATGTAATTGTACTAGCAAAAAAATAAAACTACTTTCAGTTCTGGTTATTTAGTAGGCGAATGAACTAATAAGGCAAGTTTCCAGTCCAGCTTAATTCAGATAAAGATATGCTTGTCTCATGAACAATGGGAAAAAACAGGCAATAAATATTAAAAAAATATATACAAAAAAATAAACATTATAGTGAGGGCCCCAAACTCAAGTTCACTTAGGACCCCCAGATTGCGAACTCCGCCACTGACAACACATTTGACATGTTCACTGTTTTGATGAGTGAAATGTGTTTCATATTCACTTCGAACAAGAAGTGGTTTAACAAAAACTTTTAGTATCACGACCACGATTTAGCCCTTTTTTGTTGAACCGCATCAAATCGATTTGAAATATATCGTATCGAACCGAAAGTGCACTGTGTCGAGATATGTATCGTATCGTGACCTATGTATCGAGTATCTTGTACGATGTCCTTGAGTGTCCAGAAAGACGCCTTTAAATAAAATGCATTATCATTTTTATTTTTTTGCTTGAAATTATGACATTAAACAGGAAACAGGAAACCCACACCTCTTGAGCAGACAAATACCTCCTGTTCTCCATAGTAAAGCCTCTGCGTGGCACTCCTCTTCATCTCCATCGGTGTTATCATTGGCCTTGTACCATCCCACGCGTTCATATTCACTTCATATCAGAGCACCATACTGCGGCGCGCCTCGGTCTGCCAGCAGTCTGCCGCCACGATCCGTTTGGCACAGGGTCGCAGCGGTAACTGAATTATCCCGGAGTGGAGCTTTTAACGTGCGGCGCAACGTTCCAACCATGACAGGAAACATTGGAGACGGAGGAACAGCAGGTTGTTAACAGCCCCAATGACAAGGCCTTATCAATCCAATATGGCCACCGACAAATCTGACACAACATCTGCTGCCAATGGAGTGTGATGAGGAGGTGATGGGGAACATGGAAAAGTGTGAAGTAGAGATACAAGATCCAATATGTGTGATTTGAATGGGCGCATTTAGCAAATCTCACGGCCTGTAATTATTTTCATTGGAGCTTCTCCTTAAGGCCCTACGCAAAATTCCTCCTGTGAGTGTTTAATCACATGGGACAGTTGATATCTCCTCATTTCATTCATGTTTTTGAGTAACACCTACATTACATTATACAAGACATTTCATTGAGGCTAATTGAATATCTGTAGGTTCAAAGTTAGGCATATCCAGAGTTGAAATTATTTAAAAAGATGCAGTAATTTTGGACACTCCTGGAAAGATCTCAAACATGTTCTGAAATGTCTTGGCTGTTGTATTAGTTTAGCAGTTCAGATTTCACTCTTCTCTCAAAAGCTCAAAATGTGTCAGATCCGTGCTGTAAAGTCATAGAAAATTCACTTTAGATCATGAAAAAGTCATGGAAAAGTTTTGAAAGTTTATCAGTGAAAAAGAGCGGGAACCCTGGATCTTTGACTGAAAACGTACATTGAAAATCAGAACAAAATCTATACGAAATGTTGTAATTGTTGTGTTTTTTGACCTTGTTCTTGTCTGTTCACAGGTGGCATCCACTAACTCTGCTAACAGCGGCCAGACAACCGCCGCCGACAACAAAGGTACACCTATTATGTGCATGTTTTCAGAGTACTTTTACTGAGTATTTTTACACAATCTGTATCTGTAGAAGTAGCTAAGTTTTAATGGCACTTGTTTTGTTAGGAGATGCCGGTCACTGTTGAAATTAGTATGTATCATTTTATATTTTACAGTGCTTTATATTTTGTCTTAAAGGTGAACTATGTACATTTTCTCATGGGGAGTCTGCCACCTCTTTGTTTCCATAGAGATTCAAGTTAAATGCCTGGATACTGTCTTGCATTCCAGCCAAAGCAGCAACATTTCCTTGGAGACAAGCAACTGGCAGAGCTTCCACCCCAAAAGTTATAATGCATAATGCACTTTTTAAGGTCCTATATTACGCAAAATGGACTGGAAAATGTGAGCTTTAAATCATGTTAGAAAATTGTTACCTCCTCAAAACATATCTGGAGCATAGACTATACAGTATATACAGTATAAATGGACATAGCTAATGCATAAGCCAAATAAGAAGTTCGCCTGCGGGCTCTTCTTGATCCTACTGACCCTGACTCTTTATTGACTTACATTGGAATATTGTCGTCCCTCTCCCTGTAACTGCTGCTGTGAGCCTCGTCATTTTGGTCTTAAAATGTTCGTATTAACCCGTGACGCATGATCCTGGTGTTTTTATTCTCCATTTTGTCAGTCAAAAAAGTCCTATTCATAACATAGAGCCTGGCTCCAGATTCTCTCCTGTAACCGTGAGCATGTCGAGTGTCATTTGAGCGACGCTGAACACTGTGGGTGACATCACTTGCTTAGTCCACTTCTTTATACACTCTATGATCTGGAGTTGTGTTTGTCAATTCCAGATCTTTAAATCATGCAAATGATTCTAGTAAAGGTACACAGAGTTTAAATACACAGTGGAGCACTTCCTGTATTACCTCATGATATCACAAGGAGTGTTTTCCAATTGAGAGAAGAGCACAACCTAAATATTCAGTATTTGTGTGTTAAACAAATGTGAATGAAACAGAATACTACTCCAGGTATGAGGAAACAGCATTACAGCATAGATCTAAGAACAGCATAATGGTAGTATTTATATCGTTCCATATTGTGATAAATATTTGTTTTTGTGGATCTTCTCTTATTCACTAATCCACCTGTCAATCACCCAGGGAGATAAGTCTGACACTACACAGGCTATAGGGAAATATATCAGTGTGGTCTTCTGGGCCGTAGTGCTGTGGCGGTGTAGAGTAACAGCAGCAGTGCACAGACCTGCGTGATGTAATTAGAGTGAGTCTGCAGAGGTTACACCGTGAGGGGACGGCCAAAGTCAACAGTCTGTCCAAATTTAGACATTAAGAGTCATTAAGGATCTGCTCATAACAAAGATAAGTCTTAATCAAAGATGCACTGTGGAACTTTTCCCTTGTTTCATCCACCTTCTTGTCTCCGTGGAGATGTTCTTGTATTGCTGGAATGTATCACAGTATGACAATGACATATTCATCTGTTCAATTTGAGGTGTTTTGTGGCTCTTCACCTTCTTGTGTCCATGGAGATAGAGCTTGTGTTATTGTGGAACATTCCAAATATTGAAATTTAGTTATAACAGTTTATAACACCAATATTAACTGTTGAGAGAAAACTAAAATTAGAACTGATAAACTAATAAAAGTATCGCAGGTATTTCAGAACTTGTTTGTACAGACCTAAACTTCAGGGTTAGTTAATAAAGTTCCACAGAGACACAGGGACTTTTTATTGTTTGCATTGAGTATTAAATTACCCTGTATACAAATGCCACCGTTGAAATTTTCCTGTAAAGTTTTAATTCCATTTTTCTTCAAACTTCTCTCAAATGTTATTGCTCCAGGCCCTAAAGATTTACCGTAAACTGGCTGATTCATGATTTTTAGAAAAAGGTTGCTAATCAAAAAGATACTAAAATATTTATCCCAAAAACAGCATCAGGTATTTTTCCGATATCCCTCAGCAGTGTTTTGGCTTCATTAATAATTCAGCAGTGTAATGCGCATAGAGCTTGGTGCAGTCTCTACCTGCCCTGTGCTTTGTCTATGACGGACACAATTTGAGAGTCCTGACTTTGCGTGCTCTGGGGGTCATTCTAGTTTGTGTGAGCGAAGCAGCCTCAGATAAAGTGGTTCTGGCAGCGTGGCTCCTCTGTCAGCTTGATAAAAGTTTGTTGGGGTTTAGGTTTTGCACAGTTTTGTCTCATACATTTCCTGTCACAGCTCTGCATAAAGCGTAATCCATCAGAGCACAGCACGGGGCGCGAGCGAGGGGCAAGGAGGCGGGAGTATCAAGGACTACTTATGGATCTTTTTGGCATGTTTTGTTCAGTGTTAGCAGATATGGACTAAAGATGTTTGGATATTTCTTTCAAAAAAAGCGTTTCATTGGTCATGTGATTCAAAACTGTGCATAGTTTAAATACGCTACTTTCTGATCTATGTTATAATGTTGTTTTTTCATCACAAACATACCCAGAGTTGTGTTTTGATTCAGTCATACATATTTTATTATTTATCGGGTTCTTCTCTCAATATGTGATGTCATATGGTAAAATAAGTGCTCCATTGTGTTTTTAAACTTCACACATCTTCACTAGAATCACTTGGATCATTTCAGCCATGGAACTGCCATTCTGTACTGAACTAAAGCTAAAATGTAGCTGTTAACTTGAAAACTACCACTTCATGACATCATAAGGTGGAACAGAGCATTTTGAGCTTTGGAGATGGGGACAAACTAATAATAAAGAATTAATGTGTGAATTAATATGTGAATGAAACAAAACACAACTCCGGGTATATTTTTGATGAGGTAGAGAGTCCATCAGCTGCTTGTCACCATGGTGGTGTTATCGCTTTCTCAGGAATATTCCACACTGCAGCATTAAACTTACTTGTATATATTCCTTTGGAGAGAGAGATAAGTATAAGAATGTCACTAGGTCAAGTTAGAGGTCAGATCTGTGGAGAGGCAAATCTGCTTGCAGTAAGAATGCATGTTTTTCAAGGTTTTTTTTGGCAAGCCTGTAAATGAATGGATGCAAGATATATATATCTAAATCATAGACTGTGGCCAATTCATTAAAAAGTGAACATTTTTCTTTGTTGATATTGCTGCTTCTTGATGAAGTCCCCTGAAATGGTATCCATTTCGCAGGTGTACCTTGTCAGGGTCATAGACTGTATAAAAGAAGTGGACTAAGTGAGTGTGATGTCACTCACAGCGTTCAGCACCGCTCAAATGAGGCTTGTGATGCTCACAGTTACAAGAGCGAATCTGGAGTCAGGCTTCATGTTATGAATACGATTTTTCGGACTGACAAAATAGCAAAAATTAAAAAAATCAGGATCATGTAGAGCGGGTTAATAATTGGAGCCAAGGTTAGAAGTAGCCGGAAGAGCCTCCTGGTGCACTTCCTGTTTGATAGAGGGCGGCAAGTCCTATATCCTCATGTATACAGTCTATGATCTAAATGTTATACTGTGGAACATTACAGTATCATCTCCATAAAGACAAGCTGGTAGCACGTCCCTCACGAGAAAGTTGCTTCGTACAACTTTAAAGGTGCGCTACTACTACTACTAACTTTTTGGTTGGGGGTCCGTCACCTGCTGTTTTTTTTTTTGTTTTTTTATAGAGATGTCATTGCTCTGACTGGAATGTTCCACAGTATGACATTAAACAGCTCTGTCTTACTTATTTATTCAATTACAGTGGTCTTATAGCTTGAACATACACACTTTCACTGTGAGCATGAGTCACCTCTCCTCAGATCTGACCTGTAACTTGGTCTGGTTTGGTTTAATACCATACTGTGAAACATTCCAAACAAACCAATCTCCATGGAGAAAAGCATCTGACTGGCCTTCCATCATAAATGTTACACAATGCACCTTTAAAATTGTGTCAAATGCATCATGGACCCAATCCATAAAAATGTTAAGCTTAGACATGACGCATCTCACACAGACTCCTACCTTCCATCTCAAATTGTGACTTCACAAACAAGGATTTCTTGAATGAAACTGGTGAAAAGCACCCTAAGGCGAGGTCTCCCCGCTCCACTGGCTGCTCCTGCATATCTCCCAGTACACCCACACACAGCACTCCCATACAAGAAACAAGCTGCTGTGTATAGTTAGAATACCCCAGGCTGTTACTTCATAAATAATAAATAAAACATGTTCAGATATTTGGACACCTTTAATGTTTTTATCGATTGATGTTGGGGTGTTTTTCTATCCTCTGGTAACAAACAAATCAAAAATATTCCATATTTTAAATGGCTAAAAGCACTCAAAATGGTCCTTAAGAACAGGAAGCTGAAACCAATCATATTTATGTTTGAACTTGAAATTATTACCCTGTGTATTTATTTATTTATTTATTTATTTTACCACTGGTTGTTTTACTGTTTGTGGGTTTGGTCCTGGTCCTGGTTTAGTCCTGGTCTAGTGGGTTTAGTCTTAATTTTGCTGTGGTCACTGCGCAAGTGTGACTGCAGCCTTTAGTAAACGTGCACGATACTATTCAATTATTTTGGTGGTGGACATTCTCGTCTCCATGGCGATGTGAAAGCATTCCATGGAATATTCCGGAGTATCACATTTAATATTTCTATCTTACATGTACAGTATTCTTTTTGTTGCCTACAGTACACTGACAAACATGTATTTTTACTGTGAATGGGGTCACCTCTCCAGAGATCTGACCTGCAACTTGGCCTAATGGCGTCAACTGCTTGTCTCCACCAAAACAGACACATTTAATATCGTACAGTAGAACGCACAGCAATAAGATTTCCAGACAAGCAGATGGACAAACGGACCCTCCACCAGAAAAGTTTCGCTGTGCAGTACTTTACCTTGCCCAGTTTAACTCTACAGGAACAGCCTATATGATTTTTGTAATATTGTACATTACACAATACTGTACATTTTAGCATCACTTCAAATTAGAATGAGTCATTATTTATGTTTTTGACGCTAAATCAGGCTCTGGAGGTTATTACTATAAATGAACAAGCTGAGTGTAATTGCGGCCTAATCTTATGTAATCTCCATTATGTTCTGGTGTGTAGGGGACAATGGCACTGCCACGGGGCTGTGTTTCTATAATCTTACACTGATTGCAAACATGAGCTTAATTCCAGCAATCACCACTACAGACTCCGAGTGAGTGGCCGTTAGCTCGGTGCTGTAACTGCAATGCTATAAATGTGACAATTAGCTAAATGTGCAGCTGATTTAAAGAGGCTGTACCAACTTAATAAAATTAGTCTTGCTTCAGTACAGCTATATTGTAAAAGCAGCTCCAAGGCTCATTTATGCTCTATATTCTAGACGCATAGAGATACGCATGGAGGCTTCTGTGCATCCGCTGTGTTGTTCTGTCCGTGATTTGGTCCATCTCCTCAAAACATGTGGAAGTTGACCACTGGGGGCAGTAGTGAACACAGCTCTATAGTGATAGCTCCACTTGATTAGATCAAACGGCATAATAATTAAATGCTTCTCTCATCTCATTGTCATGGCTCTTTTGCCGTGGTGCCTCCATGTTTATTTTTTTGTTGATCTAGTTTGTCCGTTTTGGTCAGTTCTCTAACTTTATGCGCCCTCTGGTGGTTGTGTAAAAGAACATAGCCTTGGCATTACAAAGTGTAAATGCAAGGACAGTTACTACGTTTGGAACACACGGATCTGTTAATGTATGAAAGTGGAGCATAAATGAGCTTTTGAGGTCAAAATGGGCAAATAGGTTTGATCTCTGGTTTGCACTTTTGGCATTTCTTGACCCTGACCATAGACCGTATAGTGGGCATAGCTAACGCACTAGCTGCCACATTCAATTCAAGTTTATTTATATAGAACATTTAAAACAACTTCAGCTAACCATAGTGCTTCACATACAAGTCAACAAAATAGAAGAAACAATTACATACACATATGCCAAATAGGAAGTGCACCAGGAGGCTCTTCCACCTCCTTCAGACTCTGGCTCCATTTGACTTACATTAACATCTTGTCACCCCTCTCTCTGTACCTGCTGCTGTGAGCCTCGTCATTTTGGTCTTAAAGTGTTCATATTAACCCGTGACACATGATCCTGAAGGTTTTTTTTTTAGCTATTTTGTCCATCAAAAAGATCCTATGCCTAACATAGAGCCTGGCTCCAGATTCGCTCCTGTAACCGTGAGCATCACGAGCCTCATTTAAGTGGCACTGAACGCTGTGGGTGACATCACACTCACTTAGTCCACTTCTTTTATACAGTCTATGACCCTGACAAGGTACACCTGCAAAATGGATACCATTTCAGGGGACTTCATCAAGAAGCAGCAATATCAACAAAGAAAAATGTTCACTTTTTAATGAATTGGTTATTGGCCTTAAATATTCAGCACAATACTTAGTTTTGGCTGATCTGCTCCCCAAAAAATACCCATAAAGCTTCATTAGTGTGGTGATAACTGCACAAAACATGACTGATGATTCTGAAAAGGGCTGTGGGGGAGTTTGTAGCTATTTAAATAGCATAATTTGGAGGAAATTACCAAAATATGGTTAGTGCTGGTGACTTGGTTTGGCTTGGTGGATGGTTCGGCCATCGGTTTCTTTGGAGTGTAAACATTTGGTATCAGCCATGAAAAAGCCCATATCGGTAAATAAAAAAAATAAAAATAAATAAAAAAACATTAAAAAAGAATGTATGGTAGTGTAGTTTGCATTGTACAATTCATTTTGAAAACAATAATTTCGTATTCTACTTCCTGAATCCTTTGTATTTTGTATGTTTCTCCACAGAGCCGGCCTCAGCGGTGAAGCCCCAGGAGCAGGAGGAGGAGGTGGACATTGACCTGGAAGCCCCCGAGACAGAGAAGGCAGCCCTGGCCATTCAGAACCAATTCAGACGCTTCCAGAAGAAAAAGAAGTAGAGCTATGGACTGTCTCAAAAAACACCACCAAAAAAAAAAAAAAAAAAACACCAATAAAACCAACAAAAAAAATACCCAGATGTACAGATATCTAGTAGTCGATCGATACGGGGCTAATATGGGGCGGTCATTTCAGTAGTCCAGGATCTGGCATCGCGTTATGCAAAAGGGCGATGAAGATTCTGATTTGCATGACTGGAAAAAGAAAGTGAAAACAAAAAGAAGGAGACGTGGTACTATTTATAACCTAGCATGTTCAAATACTGTAACCTCTGGACATCCCATACACTTTTAACATATCGCCATGATCGCTACCATCCATCGACCTCCATTTTGTCTTGTTAACGCACAAGCACTCAGAACAATCAAGCACATCTTTTGAATGAAACGCACAAACGATAGAAATAAAATAGCTAAATTATGTAAACAAAAAATCTAGCACATGGAACACTTCTCATCTTGCGTCTACTCTCTCCCCTCGCTGGTGACGATTGTGTTGTGGTGGTCATGGAAACTGGCTCCAACTCAAGTCTTTTTTTTTTTCATTTTCTTTTCGATCAATGAAGAAGGGGAGAAAAGATGGATTGGCTCGGACAAAGGGTTGCTAACACCTAGACCACATTAGGGGTTCTTATGTACGGACAGTAGATGAATATTTAAAGGCTCGGTGGAGATACCTGACTCCGACCAGTGTCAAAGGTTCCAGACAGAGCGACCTCACAATGACCTTCCTCTTTACAAAGTAGTTCAAGTGGCAAATTGGATCCGATTATATCAACATACAAAACAATTTCGTTTTTCCAAAATTTTAAAAATTTATGAATCATTTTTTGTTTCATTTTTCAAAACATAAAGAAATGAATTAAGTAGAAACGCCATATTTGAGCCACGATTGTAAATTATAATGTAAATTTGGGTTACAAACAGTTTAAAGGTGCAATATGTAACTTTTCTGATCGAGGGTCTGCCACCAGCTTGAATCACATAGAGGCTATTGCTCAATCTAGAATGTTCCACGGCATGGCATTAAAGTATCTACTTGTGATGTGTTCAACTGCAGGTGTTGTTATTCCTAAAAATGCTTTGCCATGTGGATTCACCTGCTTGTCTCCATGGAGATAGCTTCATTTAATGCCATGCTGTGGAACATTCCTAACAAAACAACCTTCCCTCAGAAAAGTCCCACAGTGCAGCTTTAATAACATCTCATTATATAATACGGATGAAGTTTCGAGTCTTGAGTAAAGCAAATCATAACCAACCAAATTATTATACCATTTCATTTGCAATTAGTAAATACCTATTGTGTATATTTTATTATTTAGTGAGGCAACTACCAAGCTGTCATGTAAGAAATGTTAAAGAATGGATGTTATTACACTTTCACACCAACAACAATTATTAAAAGAGTGAATTTATTCAAATTGAACTTACACGTTCCAACTTGTAGGTTTGTTATTCAGTCTACTATTTTGGAAATCTAAATCCAAGTTTCTTTCCGACATCATTTGGAGCGACTCTTCATTCTTGACAACCCGACAATACGTTCTAACACCCTGTTCTCTTCACCCAGACGTCACTAAATTGGTGAGCCCACAGTCCACTGACTCAGAAAGAGATTTGGATATTAGCGGTATCGCGTTGCCCTTAAGACACAACAAAAGACCTGTTTAGCTTAGCCCGATCCTATAGACTAGACTGGAGTCCGATTTCACATGATCCAGTTAGGTAAACAATAAACGCCTGGTAATGTAAAGCCAACTGCAAACAACGCCGCCTATACATCCACTGGCCATTTTATTGGGTACTATAGGTATTTTAATGCTTGGATACAAAGTCCGGATGTAGACTTGTTTAATCCTGGTTAGTTCTGGTCGAGTCCAGGTTTAGTCCCAAATTTGATAAGTGGATGCAACCTTTACACCAATCAATGAACCAATGCTGTTCGGAACACACACTATTTAGGCATTTTTAGCTGTTTTTAAGGTTTTAATTTGAAAAAATGTGGGTTTTCAAATTTTAAAACAGAACGTCTAAAAGTCAAATCCACAAATTGATGATTGAATGATTTTTAACGGGTCTACTACAATTAAAATCTGGATATGAACAATTTTAATCTCCTAATCTCCATTACGTATTATCGGACTATATATAGACTGATACCTATCCCTAAAAAAGAGGCCATTTGATAACCCAGGGAGAGAGTAGACTTTGCCCTTTAGCTCATAACCGTATATGTAACAATGCACAAAAATATGAAACAACGATCCCTTGCATTATCTCTCTCTATCTCTCCCCTCCGGCTGTTTCATGTATGTAGCACAGTTTGGAAAATAGAAATCTAGACCATTTCTGTAATGATAATAATGTGGCTAATTACTGGAAGTATTATTGGAATGTAACCTCTTTTCTATTTTGAGAAGGAAAACTAGTGCTGACAATTAGCACAGCGACGTCACCCACCCAACCACCACCCACCCACCCACTCTCCATCTCCTGCCATTCACATAGAGGGCTTGGGTGTTACTAGTTCTCAAATGCTTTTCCCCGTATTCACGTAAATATGTTTTTGTTTAGGTTTTTTTTTAGCCATTAAATGTGGTTGGAACAGACTTGGGAGGTACAGTCCAGAGAATCAGGCCTATCCACGGGTTTCAGAATCAGGAGAATCGACTTGGGCCGTTGCCATAGCGATTAACGATTTCAGACTAAATATAATATCATTTGAGTGGGGGGAAAGTCCTCAAAATGTGGCTTATAGCAGGAAGCTGAAACCCGTGAGTACTTGGACAAGTCTGCGTGGGTTGTGGGGTTTTCAGACTAAACATACAACACAATAGCGGATTTTTCTGCTGTCATCTGGAACAATACAATTCAGCAGTTAGCACTTCATATTTCACTCATTTCTATTTGTTTGTTTATTGGTTGATTTTGCACTCCTAACAGATTTTCCCTTAAACGAACTGTCCAATCTTTAGAGATAAAAGTATTTAACGTAGATGAAATGAAGTTAACTGTACTTTTTTGGCATATTTTATGTGTAGGTCAGTGGGGTTTTTTTTTAAGTGCATTGACCCTCACAGATAAATAAACAAATAAAGGGAAAACTAAACTAAATATTTCAGTGTTTAAGGAAGCAGATCTGTGGAAGTGAAAGCGGACATTGTTGCCGTGGGCTGTAAATAGCGACCTGTCGGAGGCTAAACGTCGCCTGGCAACAGACACAATTGTAAAGAGCAGGGAGAAAACCACAGGCTGCTGTACCCAAGAGGCAGTGGGAGACCATTTGAAAATACATGGATTATTTTCTTCTAATTCTGACGCGATAGGTCAAAGTTATTTCATTGTAAGAGATGTATAGCATAACGCAATTTACACAATTTATATAGTTCAATGCAACATGTACTTTTTAAACTGTGCTATACCATTGTTTCCTCATTGGTTAAGCTCGTCCAGTAAGTTTGCTTCCTCTGAGCCATCGCAATGCACTGAAATTTCCCAGGATTGTTGTGTCACCTGCACACCTTCTAAGTCCAAAAAACAACGTTCAAAGCATTTCTGCTGTCAAATTGTGTACATTACTTCTGACGTTGTTTTTAATGTTAGTTTCTCACGGTAATTGCCTCTGCTTTCAGTAAATAGAATCCTACACTCCTCGAGTTTGGAGAAAAAGATGGGAAATAAAGTAGTTTTGATGCATGGTGATTATTTTAAGCGCTAAACCATGAAATGCCAAAGCAGAGGAATTCAAGAGTGTGTTCAGAAGCCAATAACAATAAAAGTAAATAAAGCAGATATAATATTTGTTCTTTAAGTCTATATTTAATTTTCTTAGAGTCTTGTAGTTTTGAGTTCACATGGGGAAAAGCATTTGACCAACTCTATCGTAGCAAGATGGTAAAGTACGAGAAGCCATCTTGTCTCTTGTATCTTATGGAAAATGACTGTACTATTCACTTTGTACTCAAACCAAGCAGGGATTCTTGGTTTTCTTTTTTTTTTTTTCTTTTGCAAGTACCTTTACCGATTATTTCTCTATCTAAAAACAAACTTAAGCCATTTCTGTGGATGCACTTTGCTTACGTAGTTAGGTCTCACGTTCTAGATGCTAACGGTTAGCATGTGCAGCGCGTGTGAGTATATATAATAAAGATATATATATATAAGAAGTCTATCAGGTTAGAAAATATGGCTGATTGTTGAGTCTAGCGCCCCCTATAGTGACATATCAATCATTGCATGTTAAGAAACCATTCCTTTCCCTTTGGATGTTGTGTTTTTGTTTTGCGACCTCATTTTACAGTCCGACCCTGGAGGCAAACTGTTACAAAGATGGAAAAGCAGAGTGGGCAAAAGCTTGTTGTTGTAATCTTATAACCATACCGAGATTGCTGCCTCCTGCACTGCAAAAATCGAAATCGCAATGAGTTGAATCGACTTGAATTCAGAATTTTGTGCTTGATTTGAGTAGTTTTAACAAACATCGCTTATTATTTGTGAGTCGGTATAAACTTTGGCGTCTGGTTTTATTAAATTTGAATATTAATTTAATCATTTCTCTTTTTTTTCCTACTAAAATCAAGTAAAAACATAAAATGAATCTTTCTTGAATCTGTTAAGGCCATTCGACAAAATAAAAAACACCAACTTCGTCAAAACTACTCAGCTACTAATCAAGACAAATATTCAGATTCTAGTCCATTTAAACTCATGTATTTTTGCAGTGTTTTCACATCAGTTCATAACATTGTATTGGTGCCCTGTCCGTGCTAGCATTATATATGTTACTGCTTGCATCCTGTAGCCTATGTGTCCATGTTAATTGCTTTAAGAATTATATATGAAAATGGAAATCCGACAGTTGTACAGCCTATAGAAGCAACATTAAAAGCCATACTTGAAGAAAACGTAAAGTATATTTATTAGGGGTGTGGAATAAACAGCAAAAAATATGATTATCTGCTATAGTTAAAATGACTAAAGGTGCGTTATGGGACTTTCTCTGGTGAGGGGGGTCCACTACCAGGTTGTCTCCATGGAGATTGTATTGCTTTGTCTGGAATCTTCCACAGTACAGCTTTAAACGTATCTCCCAAATACTTATGGCATCCTTGGAATATTCCAGACAAAGCAATGATGTCGCCATGGAGACAAGGAGGTGGCAGAAAGTTTTAAATTCGCAGTAAAAGAATCGGAACTGAATCACGACTGAGCGATTCCCTCCCCCAATATTTATCTCCTTATATACGTCAACATTTTGTCATTTAACACTTTTCGCATGGGGTCAAGATGTAAAAATAATAATATATAGATTTAATGTTTATGATGGTTTATAATGTGTGATTGTATTAGAAAGTGTGATGTTGAAGTGTGGGCCAATCAGAGACCACCATTCAGGGAGGCATCAGCCAATCACAAAACTCCACTGGCCCCTGAAGGAATCGACCTGACCAATCAAAACTTGTCTTATTGCCTCATGCTTTGTTTATTGCTGTTCTTTGACATATTTATATAATTTTGTCGTCGTGTATTGTTCAGTTGTTGACGCATGTGGATTCATTTGTATGTTTTAGACTGTTTTAGACCCCTCTCTTCTCTCTTTCTCTTTGTGTATTTTGACATTTCAATCTAAAATGTGTTGTTTTCAAAATGGCGGCTAAGGCGAGAATGCACAAGAACACTCTACTGTGTTTTCTGCACTGAATAAAATTTGCTGCATATTGCAATGAAGCTCCTACAACATGTCTCTGTCTCATCTTTTCTATTTGTGGGGGCTGTTAAAGTTAGCCAGACCGGCGCCACCTAGTGCCTCCGCTCAATTTCATTTCTCTCCAGCGACTAGGTCAGGAATCAGAATACACTAGACGGTTCGGGCACCAGCCAATCAGCAAAAAGCCAGATATTCTGTGTTGTCAACGATTCCCGAGATCGAGGATTTAAAGCCGGAACAAAGAGAATGTTTGGTGAATTTTATCAAGGGGAAAGACGTTATTGCCCTTCTTCCTACGGGATTTGGGAAAAGCTTAATATACCAGTTAGTCCTGTTAGCAGTGCATTACATACATCACGACCAAATAGCAGCGATTGGTTAAATAAAAAAAAGTACCTGCCTACTGTCAAGCCAACAAATCCTAATGCTGCTGATTTCTACAAAGTGAAACCGGCTGATGAATCAGGATAGTTAAAGGTGCACTCTGTAACTTTTCTTGTGGAGAGCCTGCCACAAGTGATGCAGGGTGCAGGTCAGATCTGTAGAGTAGCAAGTGCATGTTTTTCATTTGTTACGTTTAAAGGGCTCATATTATTTCTGATCTATGTTATAATGCTGTTTTCTCATCACAAACAGTCCCGGAGTTGTGTTTTGTTTCATTCACACATGTTTAACACACAAACCCTGCACATTTAAGTGAGTTCTTCTCTCAAACAGAAAATACTCAGTTTCACCTTGTGATGTCATGTGGTAATAGAAGAAGTGTGCCACTAAACTCTATATGCCTCCACTAAGACATTAGTGACTGAAACAAAACACTACTCCAGGTATGTTGTTGAGGAGGTAATGTCATTATTACACGGTTTAAAGCTCTCACATAATAGTGTTAATGTCATACTGTGGAACATTCCAGGCAAAGCAACAACTCCATCAAGTGGCAAACCCCTCCACCAGAGGAAAAAATACAAAAAAATAAATAAATAATAATAATAATAATACAAAAAAGATAAACAAATCAATTTTTCCTATAGGTTTGAACTTGATTTCTAATATTTAACTTTACACAAAAAATGTTGGTTACACTTCAATAATGTTAAAGCCATACTTCAGAACATTTTCCATGGAGATAATATATGTTTTATGCCATACTGTGGAATATTATATCCAAAAGGAACAGCATTTCCATGGAAACAAGCATGAGGACACCTTTCTTCAGGTCAAATAATAGTCAGGTTTGTGGAGATGCGAGCCTGCTTTATTACTTCATTGGGATTAGAATGAACCCGTGTCAAAGTGGACAAAGTGTGACTGGTTTTGTTGCTGTTTTCATTCATCACATGAGCCTGTGTATTTTTCATGCTCTTGACCACAGATCAATTATTCACATGGCTGTCCCTTATTTGGTCCAAACACGTCGCGTACACACTCGTACACACTCGTACACACTCGTACACACACGTACACACTCGTACACACTCGTACACACTCGTACACACTCGTACACACACGTACACACTCGTACACGGTCCACTCTGCCTCTTGGCGTATGTGTCCACAGCTCGGCGCCCCGGCCTTTCCCTCATACTGAACGTGATACTGCAAACACCTCTGCCCCTCCTGCGTCCAGATCAGGTTAACACTCTAGCTCCAGTTACAGCCGTGATTTATTACCAAAGGTTACTAAAAAGTCTAATCTGGAATTGGACACATGCTTCAGTGAATGGACAGGAGACAGGAGGATGTTTGTGAGCTTCCTTCCTATAGGCGCCATTTAGAGGAGTTATCCTCATTCAAAAGACAAAAAAAGACAATACTTTGTTTTTGTAAATTGCTACAATAAGGGTCCTAATTTTTCAGCATTCTTAAACCCGTGGATATACTAGTACGCAGTTGTGGTCGAAGTATTTTGTTAAATTTTGTTCACTTAAGTAAAAGTACAGATACTAAAGCAAAAAAAGTTAAAGTAAAAGTATCAAAAATCTACTTAAGTGAAAGCATTAAAGAATCTGTTTTAAAAAATGACTTAAAGAGAAGTATTTTGTACAGATTTTGAGATCTAATAAAGCTTCAAATGTGCAGATTTTAATAAAGATTTGTACTACATTTTGTTCAACAGAAACAACTAAATTAATTTTTTTAAATATATTTTTGTTTGCTCAAAGTATAAACATGTTAAAATATCTATGTATCGATCTGTCTATCCTGAACTTAGCCCAATGTTGTGAGTAGCTCAAAAATAGCTGTAAGCTGTACTTGCATGTCCACAGATCTGACCTGTAACTTAGCCTGGCCCCATTTAAATCAGCCCCATGTAAATCGGTTTAAGTTTAATGCCACATAATTGGACATTACTGGAAACGCAATTACATCTCCATGTACAGCAGCAGTTGGCAGATCCTTCTCTAAAAAAGTTACATAATACACCTTTAACACTATGCAAACACCACATAAGCATGATGCAGATAGGTTGCTATAGGCCAAAACAAAAACACCTAAATAAAGAAACAAGAAGAGCGGAAAGCAAGGGAGGTGTAAGGCCTGTTCTCTGTAAAGGTGATTTGATCTGGTCTGATGCTGTCCTCTCCAATCTTGTCAAGTTTTTTTCCGTAAAAAAGGGAAAAAAAAAAAAAAAACTAGAGAAGACAAAGAGAAATGGTGAGGCAAGATGGAGTCAGGAGGTCGGGCCCATAACAGCAGGAAGCACAGCTCTAAGTGATGTGTTCTAAAAATAACCTTTTTCAAAACACACATTATTTTTGGCTCTGAGCTTCTCTTCAGGGAATCGGGGGATCTGAAGGGTTTTCCATGTGTTATCCCATTAACCCAACACCTAAAAAGGCAGAGCTGCAGTTACATTTCCTTATATAGTATCATTTAGGCACAGGAAATGTTGCTTAAAGGTCCTTTAATATACAAAATGGACTCTCAAGAGCTTTAAACAATGTTAAAATGTTGTTACCTGCTGAAAAACAGACCTGGAGTTGTGTTTCGTTTCATTCACACATGTTTGGGCAACCCTTTATCAGTCTGTCGACATCTCTAAAGCTCAAAATACTCTGTTCCACCTTGTGATGACATGAAGCATTAGTTTTCAATTTACCTTTTACCTTTTGTTCAGTACAGATTGGAAATTCCAGGCCTGAAATGATCCATATGATTCTAGTGAATGTGTATGGAGTTAAAAAACACAAAGGAGCACTTCCTGTATTACCAAAAGACATCACAAGATGAAACAAGGTTTTCTGTTTAAGAGAAGAAGATGTTTTTGATAAGGAAACAACATTACAACATAAATCAGAAAATAGCGCAATATAGGCCCTTTAAATGTGGTTAGGAAATGCCCCCTATGTAAGTTTCTTGGTCTCCGTGGAGATGTTATTCCAAATAGCATTAAGCTTAGACTATGTTTTATACATCCAGTTACAGAGACTTTTATTTGTTAAAGAAAATGCAAAAAACATGCATTTTTACAGTTAGCAGGGTCGCCTTTCCATAGATGTAACCTGTAACTTGGCCCAGTGGCATCAGTAGAAATTAAGGGTGCGCAACAATATCAAAATATCGATATATATCGTATCACCTATGTGATAATACAGTATCGATATCGTGGGCTGCTGTATCGATATATCACCAAGAGTAATTTTTGTTATATTTTACTAAATGATTTTGTTACAGCTACAGTTGTGTTGTCTGTTTAGTGAAGGAAACTCGTTTATGTGACACATTTGACATTTTCACTGTTTTGATGATTTAAATGTTTGTGTTTCATATGAACTTTGCACAAGAAATGGTTTAACAAAAACTTTTAGTATCACAGCCATGATATAGCCTTTATTTTTATCGTATCGAATCAATTTGAAACATATCGTATTGAATTGAAAGTGAACTGTATCGAGATATGTATTGTGTCATGGCCTATGTATCGAAGTATGTATCGTATCATGGCCTATGTATGGAAGTATGCATCGTATCATGGCCTATGTATGGAAGTATGTATCGTATCGTGGCCTATGTATCGAGGTATGTATCACTTCTGCAAATTCTTATAGATGAGTTTTATACCATACTGTGGAACATTCCCAGACAAAGCAATAACATCTCCATGGAGACAAACAGATACCATACGTTCCACCAGAAAAGTTAAACCGTCTTATGCATGAAACTGCATTTTGGATGTTCGGTCATAGTTTTTAATCAAAACTCTGAATGAAACTGACTAAAGGAAGAGATATTTCCATTAAAGATGCATTGTGTAACTTTTCTGGTGGAAGATCATCATCACAATGTCTGGGTAAGTTAAAATGACCTAAATTAAGAACAGATTCAACTTGACAATAAAATAATCTACCAGAATAGAATAAGTGTGTTCAACCAGCATTTGATTTTGTTTCTTATGCAAAAACTTGTTGCTTTTCTTATTTTAAGTGTATCAAGATGTATTTTCATATTTTAAGTACAAAAAGTCTTGTTCCATTGGCAGATCATTTTACTTGTCAAGTGAAATTTACCAAAATCCTGATAAAACTTTCTTTATTCAACTCAAGTCATCTTAACTTGGCTAGATTTTGTTTTTTGCAGTGCATGGAGAACAAACCAGATCAAGTTACATGCCAAATCTGTGGAGAGGCGACCCTTTTCTATTTTTAAGCAATAAAATCACCTGTAATTGAATAAAAGTAGTAAGTGTAAGGTAGAGCTGTTTAATGTCACACTGTGGAACATTCCAGGCAGAGCAATGACATATCCATAGAAACAAGCATTTGATGAACCCCCAACAAAAAAACTTACATAGTGCACCTTTAAATAATACATATAAAATAAGCACAAAAATAAAATCAACTAAATCTGAAACCGAAAAAAAATGCTTTAAAATAAGACTGAAACAGATGTAGGTGTGCATTAATCTAAACCAAAACAGCAGTATAGTTTTGTGTCTTGCGGGGCTGTGGCGTCTGCTGCACTGGAGTAAACACAGTGACAGTAAAGAATACACAGCCCCAGGAAACGACAGAACAAACAGGAAGAGGAGAGGAGAGGTGAATCTTTCTACTGCTTCTGACAGTAACACACCTGAACCCACTGTTAGACGCACCTGAACACCTTAACCTGGCTCATTTGTAAATCAGTAACTTAAAGGTCCTACATCATGCAAAATTGACTCTTCTGAGCTTTATGTTAGAAAGTTGTGTTTTGTTTCATTCACACATGTTTGAGTTATCCTTTATTATCAGTCTGTCTACATCTCCAAAGCTCCAAATGCTCTGCTACTACCTTTGACTGTTTTTTCAGTAGAGATTGGCAATTGACTCTATTCTTCCTTACGTCACAAACTCGCAAGACGTTTGGAAACATGCGGACGATGACTTCCTTTGGGTTCTGTTGGCGATGGGGGGTTTCTTCATCTAGATGTCATTATTATATTCTTATTTCTTTCCTTTTATAAATTGCCTATTCATTTGTGTATTATAATTTGTCTAACTTCATAAAAAGATGTAATTGTTGTGTTCCGTTATGTTCGGCAGATCAACAGTCACAACCAGCTCCCTTTAAGTGACACTGAAGATGCAATTAGAGTCAGGAAAGCTTTGGCAGGTTGTGAAGACGCTGCTGCTGTATCCACAGTTTTAACATATGCCCAGTGTCGGTAACTACACTGGAAGCCGTCATCCACGTGTTGCTAAATGTCTTCTGGTAAGCGTGAATAAAGCCTATTCCAGAGTTAAAATCATCCAAATGATTCTAGTGAAGGTGTATGGAGTTTAAAAACAAAGTGGAGAACTTCCTGTATTACCACATGACATCATAAAGTGGAGTGTTTTTTGTTGTACAGAATAACTCAGCCTAAATATGCAGGTTTGTGTGTTAAACATGTGTGAATGAACCAAAACAAAACTCCAGGTCTGTTTGTGATGAGGAAACAACATTAGATCATAGATCAGAGAATAGTGTAATAATGTCCCTTTAATACACTGTGTATAGCTTTTCTTTTCTGATGAGGGTGGACCTCCTGCATGTGTCTATCGAGATGTTTTTGAATTGCCTGGAAGATGCCACAGTAGGGCATTAAAAGTATCTTTATGGAGACAGGTGATGTAGATCTGTGGAGAGGTGAGCCCTCTCTACTGCGGTTAAGGGTGTAAAATACTGACAAGCATCAATATCTTTAATACAGAGAATATTTTAACAATGCATCAGGAAAGTGATAAAATGTGCCTGTAATGTTTTAGTTGAGATTCAAGCACAAAATAACTGCACCATAAAATGAAACAGAAATGAATGTGCAGTGATATTACTCTATGCCCTTATGTTGACGTTTTTATTATACCAGTAGATGATATTCAGTATTTTTCGGTATATCTCCCACATGTACCTGTGCTGTATTTGACCAACACAACCCTGGTTCATACTTATTGATACTTTGCAGTGACATCATGCTGGGGGTGTTCTACATGTATACGCAATGGCTGAATGTTCACCAGTTACCATAGAGACACAATGCATTTAGCAAACACAGACAAAAAAGTATTAAGATCGTCAGAAAACTGAAGAGAAAAATACAAAATTGATTTAAAAAGCACATTTTCAGGAGGCTGTGATCAATAGGAGTATTCATGGTCCTGTTTAGGTGTTTGATTTTCAACAAAAAGGAGAAAGCGACTCACTGAAAAACTGCTGGCTAATGCTTGCTAATGTGTGACTTTAATTTGTTGTGTGAGAGATTTGTTTAAACACAAATCAGATCACCTATTGTAGTTCCAGCTAAGTCAGCGCTTTCAAGTCAGATTGTGTTAGCCAAATTTAAAGCGTAGATTAAAGTCTAATAGAGCTTGTGACAGCAGTGCCTTCAGTTAGCATCACACCCGCAGGGATTGTTGATGACCTCAGCAAAGTATGAACATGAACCAGTGAAGACCCGGCTGTGTCATGGCGGGGTCTTTTGCAGACTGGACTGGAGTGTGGACTCAGCGCTGGAGGCTGCTTTTACAACTGGCTTCAGTATTGAGGCCAACTCACATTAGACTATCAGACTGCTGTGCTCTCTGGAAATAACTCTACATCTTCTGTATCTCTTGCAGGTGTAAGTATTGCTGGTGCTTTGTTAGGCTGTTGTTAGCAGAGCCATGATGCAAAACCCCAACTTGCCCCCAAGCCCCCTGAAGGTACTGACACTGCAGCTGATGTCTTCAAAGTTCCCTGAGGGTGTGATGCCAACTCAATATACTAAATCTGGTACTCAAATTAGACTTAAAGGTCCCATCTCATGTAAAATAACTCTTTTCACATTGTATCTTCTGCACATATACAAGCACAGTTTGGGGTTTGGAACATCCATTACACAACAGTTATGAAATCTTACTGATTTCTTGGAGACAGTCACAGACCAGGAACTATGAAAGGCTGGTTATTGCTCATCCTCCCATCCGTCCTGAGAAAGCACAGGCTCCGCCCTCCAAATGTGACATAGGCTCTGAGTGAGCCGCCCTTTCTCCGCCCATCTCAGGGAGGGAGGGGGAGACAGGCGTGCACCCTGATAGCGGTAGGAATAAACTTTTATTCATCATGGCGATACAGCGCGTTCAGCCGCATGTGTTGGACCCGGAATTGGACGGGGACTTTGAGGTGCATGAAGCTCAAACACCACGTCATCATCAGCTGAACATTACTGATTGGTAAAGTATTAATAAACTTTAGTAGATAAACGTATTATATCGTGTGCACTGCAGTGTAGAACAATGAGCTTATGCTGTCGCTTTTGTTGAGGTGTTCATGTGGGAATTGTCAGTCAATGCCGGGTGGAGGCGAAGGCGTTGGAGTGGGGGAGGGGGGCGGGTGCAAAGGTCTTTCTGCTACGTCAAACATGTCATAGGTGTAGCTGCCGTGTCATCATTGTAGCAGCTTTAGTTCGTTGTCACGTGGGAGGTAGAAATATGCTGTAATTTGTAAAAAAAAAACTGCTCAATCAAAAACTACTTCGGCGACATAGACCTGTCTATGCCAGGGTACTGGAGAGGAGAATCCGGCCGATAGTCGAACCTCGGATCCAGGAGGAGCAGTGTGGTTTTCGTCCTGGCCGTGGAACACTGGACCAGCTCTACACTCTCCATCGGGTGCTCGAGGGTTCATGGGAAATTGCCCAATCGGTCCACATGTGCTTTGTGGATCTGGAGAAGGCATTCGACCGTGTCCCTCGTGGTGTCCTGTGGGGGGTGCTTTGGGAGTATGGGGTCCTAACCCTAACCCTGTATGACCGGAGCAGGAGCTGTGTTCGCATTGCCGGCAGTAAGTCAGACCTGTTCCCGGTGCATGTTGGACTCCGCCAGGGCTGCCCTTTGTCACCGGTTCTGTTCATTGTATTTATGGACAGAATTTCTAGGTGCAGTCAGGGGCCGGAGGGGGTCCGGTTTGGGGACCACAGGATTTCATCTCTGCTGTTTGCAGATGATGTTGTCCTGTTGGCTTCATCGGGCCAGGACCTGCAATGTGCACTAGGGTGGTTTGCAGCCGAGTGTGAAGTGACTGGGATGAAGATCAGCTCTCCTAAGTCTGAGGCCATGGTTCTTGACCGGAAAAAGGTGGCTTGCCCTCTCCGGGTGGGTGGAGAGTCCCTGCCTCAAGTGGAGGAGTTCAAGTATCTTGGGGTTTTGTTCATGAGAGAGGGGAGGACGGAACGTGAGATTGACAGGCGGATTGGTGCAGTGTCTGCAGTGATGCGGTCGCTGTATCGGACCGTTGTGGTGAAGAGGGAGCTGAGCCGAAAGGCGAAGCTCTCGATTTACCGGTCAGTCTTCATTCCTACTCTTACCTATGGTCATGAGCTCTGGGTAGTGACCGAAAGGATCGCGGATACAAGCACTCGAAATGAGTTTCCTCCGCAGGATGGCTGGGCGCTCCCTTAGAGATAGGGTGAGGAGCTCAGTCACACGGGAGGAGCTCGGAGTAGAGCCGCTGCTCCTTACGTCGAGAGGAGCCAGTTGAGGTGGCTCGGGCATCTGTTCCGGATGCCTCCTGGGCGCCTCCCTCGGGAGGTGTTCTGGGCATGTCCCACCGGGAGGAGGCCCCGGGGAAGACCCAGGACACGCTGGAGGGACAATGTCTCTCGGCTGGCCTGGGAACGTCTCGGGATTCCCCCGGAGGAGCGGGAGGACGTGTCTGGGGTGAAGGAAGTCTGGGAGTCCCTGCTTAGGCTGCTGCCCCCGCGACCCGGCCCCGGATAAGCGGATGAAAATGGATGGATGGACTTCGGCGACATATACAAGGTCCACACTTCACTCTTAGAAGGTAGAAAGCTCTGAAAAGTTGATTTTGCATGAGATGGGCCCTTTAATCTGAGCTTTATTTTAACACAATGGTCAGAAAGGTTGGAACTACAACAAGTGAGCCGATTTGTGCTGTTAAACAAGTCCATTACACATAAAATTACAGTCACAGGCTAGCTAGCCTTAGCCAACAGTCAACACACATCAAATTCTTTGGAGCGCATAAAATAAAATCTAACGTGAACTAGTGGTGTAGTATTCAGCAGTGCAGCCGGTGCGACGCTCCTCCCGGTCTCACTTTTTCTTTCACTTTTTTTTCCCCGCGCGAGGAAATGTCAGATGTTGCCGACGGGGGTATAAGGAATGCTCAGAGAGTCAGTGTGTTTGCTCAGACACATGAAAAATTAGGGGGAACATTGCCCCTGGTGCAATGTCACTGCAACGTATGAACAGTGAAACCTACACTGAAAATGATCACTGTAAAGAACTGTATTAGAATTGCTCTAATAAGGAAAGAGTTTTTACAATTGCTCACTCTTTAACGGGCTCATGTTACGCTATTTTCTGATCTATATTATTATGTTCTTCTCTTAAACAGAAAACACTCTGTTCCACCTTGTGATGTCATACGGTAATGCAGAAAGTGCTCCACTGGGTTTTTAAACTCCACCTTCACTAGAATCATTTGGATAATTTTAGCCCTGGAAATGTGAGTCTCTTTTAACTAAAGGTAAAAGGTAGTTGTTTTCTTGAAAACTGTCACTGCATGACATCACAAGGTGGTTCAGAGCATTTTGAGCTTTGGAGATGTAGACAGACAAATATTTAAACTCAAAGGTGTGAATGAAAACTAACACAACTCCAGGCATGTTTTTGAAGAGGTCTCAACATTCAATTCTAACATGACTTAAAGCTCACAAGAGTCAATTTTTGCATAATATTGGACCTTAAAAATGAACTATATCTGTTCTTCTCTCTTTGGAAACACACTAAAACAGAACTTTTTCGAACAGTGTAATGGAGAAGTACACGTTTTACAGCTTTCAAACTGCAAAGTGAAGTTTACGTTACAAAAACAGCAGCAAATCCCTGTACGTCCTTCATGTCATTCTTTCATTCTCCATCTCTACAGCTCGTATTGACTTTCTCACTGGACTCCTGGACACTGCCGACCTCTGACCCCTGCACTGAGATTCTTATGTAACCGATTCTAACAACTGTCTCCAGGGAAACGTAATACCGCATCTCTGCTTTGCATTTTCTGGCTTTACGATTAAGTTTCATAAAATTAACACATCTCATTGTCATTACGAGCTACTCTATACCGCGTTTTCAACACTGGGATCATATTGATCCCATTTTCCACAGGAGCATTCAGTCTGGAATAGATCGCATAGCTTTACAGGAAGTCACTGTTTAAAATAAGCCACAAATCATTATTACAATTATTTAGGTTGTGAAATTAAAACTGTTACATAACACTTTCAAATTACAACTATTAGCCTTTATAAACATGAAGAAAGACTTAATTCATAATGACAAACTGATTATTAAAAATGATTCAGACTTCGTCACTACTTAAAGGTGCATTTAAGCATATTTAGAGAAGCAGTTTTTTGACTCTTGAACTTGCAATCGGACAATTAAAGGTGTCGTTGTCTTAAAAATTACAATTTATTTTCCTAAAGTTTTTTAGCGGCCCTTATTCCTCACTTTCCAAACACATTTCTAGTGTCCTAAATATTCATCTTGACAAGTTTGTAAGCACTTTTCACAACTTTTCACAACTACCTGGTTCTTGGATGATAAAAACGCTTTATAATTAGATACAGATAGCACTTATCTAGTGATGGGTAAATGAGACGGAGCTCCAGAGCATGTCTCGTTCTTTCTGAAACAAATTGCTCCGAAGCACTGCCTCGGAGTTTGTCTCGCAGCAGCCGCTCACGTGACCAAAGTGTCGAAGTGTCAGTCCCTCCCCCTACTGCTTCGCTCTGCGTGTTAATCACTTCAATGTATCGAAGCGTTTCATTGGCTCAGCGAATGTTCTGCTCTGCGATTGGTTCAGAGTGCTTCAGAGTGTTCAGCGCACTTTGTGATTTGACAAGCGCTAAACTGCTACAGTATAAAAGATGCACCAATATTTCTTAAAAATGTTGGGTAGTGAGGAGTATTGTGTGATGTTAGTGGTGATTTTGACAACTTTTGGCGACTTTTGGCATTTGTTTCATTTTCGATGGCATCTACAAGTGGAAAAAAGCGATCCATGGTTTGGGATCACTTTGATCTAATTCTACCTAACAAGGTAACACCTATTTTCTTATTTACAGCTGCTATTTATGTTGCTCTTTACATATTATTTTAAATCATCATTATTATTGTAGTTGTTAGGTACTGTGTATGCTCTGCACACAAGTATTGTCTTACACTAACAATACTTCATCAACCAACCAGTGGTTAAATTTGTCCACTAGAGGTCAGTGTTTCTCAAAGGCCTCAAACCATTTGAGGCAATATTGCCACCTAGGTGTCAATGCTTCACGAGGCTCCATTCGCCCATCACTACTCTTATCAGTCTCATTTTGACCTTAAGAGTGTCGTTTACTAGCCTGATGCATCAACCAGTACCACTTCATAGAAACTGTCTGACCTCGCACTGTTAGGATTTGTTCGCTTGACAGTAGGCAGGTACTTTTTTATTTAACCAGTCACCGCTATTTGGTCATGATGTATGTAATGCGCCGCTAACGGGGCTAACTGATATATTAAACTTTTCCCAAATCCCATAGGAAGAAGAGCAATAACGTCTTTCCTCTTGATAAAATTCACCAAACATTCTCTTTGTTCTGGCTTTAAATCCTCGATCTCAGGAATCGTTGCCAACACAGACTGTATGGCTCTTCACTGACTGGCTGGGGCCCGAATTCGCACTTCTGGGGTTTTTGCAAATGGTTTAGTGTATTCTGATTCCTGACCTAGTCGCTGGAGAGAAATGAAACTGAGGGGAGGCACTAGGTATTTTGACTTCATGACGTGAAAAAAGCCCTTATTTTACATTATTTTTATACTGTTGTGAAGTCAAATGAACCCCAATCCACAACTAGCGATAGGCACACTGCATCCATCCTGCACTATGGCGTCCACCTTTTAAATCAATACAAAATCTGTGGGGCGCTAATGTCCCTAATGGCAGCACTCCCCCCACCGTGGCTGCTACAGTATCACACCGGAGCAGGCGGGCTGTCCTCATGTTACCGGGGCGATGGGAGGTTATCGCTAACACAGCTAGCGCGACAGTATCCGTGGCGCTATCAATAACCCTCCCATCAGAGCTACCTTATCCGTGACAGGGGTGAGCGCGAGGCAACGGAAACAAGAGAAGAGAAGAATACTAAGAGAAGCACAAATACAGGGACAGAATCAGACAGATAAACAACTAAAACTCACATCTTATCCATTTATTCTTTTCTGTTTTATAAAATTTTGGTCAAGTTTATAATTTAAAGGTTCTATATTACGCAAAACCGACTCTTGTGAGCTTTAAGACATGTTATAATGCTATTACCTCACCAAAAACATACCCAGAGTTGTGTTTTGTTTCATTTACACATGTTTGATTAAACCTTTAGTCTGTCTATCCATCCATCTGTGAAGCCCGATGAGTTTTTTGGAATACAGACAAAAGTTTATTCTTCTTGTTACAGCAGATATGGACAGGACCTAGACCTGCCCTGGCCACAGACCAACAGTCTCTCCTCCAGTAGCATGTCCCTACCACATTCTGAGCCCTCTGAGCTCTGATCTGAGCTCTGAGTCCTCTGAGCTCTCTCTGAGCCCCGAGTATCTGAGCTCTGAGTCTCTGCCCCGAGTATCTGAGCTCTGAGTCTCTGAGCATCTGAGCTCTGAGTCTCTACCCCGAGTATCTGAACTCTGAGTATTTATACAGAAATACAAGTTACGTGCATATCAAAGCAGAGTGACTTTTGTTTCACAGGCTGGTGCTAAATTAACTTACATGTGAGGACAGCTGAGGGGCCGTTCACACGACAACGTTTTTTGGTCAAAACGGAGAAGTTTGTATTCGTTTTGGCCTTTCGTCCACACGGAGCTGGCGTTTCAGGAGGGCGAACATGGAGTTTTTTGAGAAGGGGTTCCAGAGTGGAGACATCTGAAAACACCGGCGTCGCATTTAAGTGTGGACAAGCAAACCGCAGCTTTTGGAAAACGATGACGTCACGATCCCGTCATTGCCAGGGTCCTCCGATGCAATGAAGGCTGTAGCCCTCAAACTAGCCTCCACAGACCGCATATTTATTACATCATTTTCACTCAGTGCTCTGTCGTTGTGTGGACGTGAAAATTTACTGATCCGGCAAATTTTTTTCAACCCACAAAGAAAAAAATCCAGGAGTGTTGTCATGTGGACGTAGCCTAAGACAGTTTTCTGATCTGCTGAGCCTTTACACATGTTAATGACTGGTCTGGGTCTCAGTTAGAAATCACATTCATTAACACAAAGACAGATTGAGAGAAATCTTTCCACAATCTACATTTTCATCACAGGTGTATGGAGTTTAAAAACACAGTGGAGCTTCTTTATACAGTCTATGGTCAAGACAAGTGTTTTGCCCAAGGACACAAGAACAGCATGCACTGGTCCTGGACCTGGAACCAAGTTGGTGAGTAAATGCCCCAACAGCATTACAGGCCTAACTTTGTAGTTCACTGTTCACTGTCTGAAACCATGATATAGTTAAAATAATGAGATACCTATAGTACACATAGATTTGTATTAAAGGGACAGTTCAGAATTATGGACATAGAGCCTCATTTCCTAGTGAGTCTGAGTGTTGGGAACGTGTGGAGACACTTTTTTAAATATTCCATCCAGTCCTTGTATTTGCAGAGGTCGCTGGTGCTAGGCTAGTGCATGTCAATGGCCATAGTTATCCTGCCACTAAAAACAGTCTTACCCACTCCACAAAACACCTGAAAGCAAATCTATTATTACACCAGACTGTTGATGTAAATGTCTGCGTTGATAGAATAATGTTTGAAATAAAACTAACCTTGCATTACATGAATCGTCACATGCTGAAGGACTATTTTCTCAGCAGTAGTGGAATTTTACTTTGCCGGTGCTGGGTGATATCAATCCGCTGCTGCGAAGATTTCTATCAAGAAATATAACTCACTGCTGCTGCTCAGACATAAATCCTTCAAATGCAACGTTGGTTTTACTTATTATTCTATCAACACAGACATTCACATCGACAGTCTGGTGTAATAATAGATTTGCTTCGGGTGTTTTGTGGAGTGGTTAAGACTGTTTTTAGTAACAGGATAACTATGGCCATTGACATGCAGTATCCTAACACCAGCGACTTCTACAAATACAAGGACTGGATGGAATATTTTAAAAAGTGTCTCCATATGTCTCCAAAACACTCTGGATCACTAGGAAATGAGATCTTATGTCCAAAATTCAGCACTGTCCCTTTAATTGATGTTGCTATATGGTAATGATGTTGACTGCATATATTCTGTGGATACTTAAAAGTGCATTGTGTAACTTTTCTGGTGAAGGGTCCATCACCTGCTTGTTTCTATGGATATGTCATTGCTCTGCCTGGGATTTTTCACAGTAGGACATTAAACAACTCTGCCTTACATGTATTTAATTACAGGTGGTTTTGTAGCTCAAAAATACCTGGAAAAACAGACATTCCGACTGAGCAGGGTTGCTTCTCCACAGATCTAACCTGTAACTTGGTCTGGTTTGGTCTCCATAGAAGTGTTTAATACCATACTGTGAAATGTTCCAGACAAATTACTAATGTCTCCATGGAGAAAAGCATTTGACGGAAAAGTTACACAATTCACCTTTAAAGTTCTATTTTAGTCTTCAGCTCTATTTCCAATTAAATATTTGTTGTTCTTTTTGGTTAAAGCTGAACACAGCAAAACGCCAGAGATTATTTCTGCCAAACGCTGCAGGTCTCATCCCAGACTGTGTCCAGAACAGCAAGAAAAAAAAAAAAAAAAAAAAAAAAGAAGAGAATGAAATCTATTTTAAGCTCAAATTTCTTACGATTCTCTCTGAGTGTGGCGCGCGTGTGTAGATCAGAAGAAATGATGAAAAGACGTTACAATGAAAACAGGGACAAAGCTCGGAGAGAGAGAGAAAGGGGGGTGAGAAAGAAAAAAAAGGAGAAGAGGGAGCAGAGAATAAGAGAAGGATAAACAGAGAAGAGGAGGAGGGGGAGTGAGAATGAATTATTATTACTATTATAAGATGGCAAGAGAAAAGAATGAAGCAGAGAAATGCGGGACAGAGGGCAGAAAAAGAGAGAAAGAGGGGGGTGAGAAAGAAAAGAGAGGAGAAGAGAAGACAGAGAAGGAAAGAGGAAAAAGGGTAGTGAAAAAGGAAAAAGGTGGACAGTAGAGAGATAGGGTAAAAGAGAGAGGAGAGAAACGAGAGAACGGGGTGTGCAGAGAAAGAGGGGGAAAATGAGAGAAAGGGGGTAAGACACAGAAGAGAGGAGGAGGAGGAGGAGGAGGGAATGAGCGATAGAGTTAAAGAGAGAGAGAGAAAGCAGGGGGTGGGGGGAGGAATACATTTACCTTGACTGACACTGCGACAGGGAGGGAGAGAGAGAGAAAGAAAGAGAGAAGGAGAGAGAGAGAGAGAGAGTGCTGTAGCTGCTCCATGCGACACACTGCGGAGGGCTCCAGTCGATGAGAGGCGGTGGGCAAGCGAAGGGAGAGTAAGGATACAGACATTACACAAAACTACAGCGTCAACAGTGAAGACAGACCTGCAGGAGAAAGGGAGGAAGGGAAGGAGGGATGAAGAGAGAGAGAATGAAAGAGAGGAGGGGTCTGTGTTGTGGTGGGGAGCATATCAAACAAGTTAAAAGTAAAAGCTGGCTTCGCATATTGTACAAAATTAACTTTCGTGAGCTTCAAAGTGCCCATATTACGCTATTTTCTGATCTACTGTTCCGCCTTGTGATGTCATGTGGTAATACAGGAAGTGCTCCACTGTGTTTTTAAACTCCACATACCTTCGCTAGAACCATTTGGATAATTTCAGCCCTGGAATAGCCGCGCTGTACTGAACTAAAGGTATAAGGTAAAGGTAGGGTTTTAAAAAATACAAAGATATGAAGCGGTGGTCCACAGTTAACTTTTTTGGTTTTCCCTCTTCACTAGTGATGTGATGTTCCGTATTGAGGCTTTGAAGCGTGTGCCAAGTAGGGAGGGGGTGTTTCCTAGATGCGCGTATCGAGGCTTGCTTCATTTAGAGGAGGAGCTGAAAATGATGACGTCCGAAGCCTCGCTGCACGGCTGTACCATGTGACTGATTCAGGAAGTGGTTTGGATTTTGCTGCGATTTCCAAATAATCATTTTCCATACTGCCAGTATATAGATACACAGCACACTGCCATCACTACAATATACATGTTTTGCATACTTCTTTATTTTGCTGACAGTTTTATTCACAGGCTTTCTGCAAAATGCCACACACTTCAAATTCATGTCAACTGATATTTTTGTGTCCAGTAGATGTGCTGCTAGAGCTAATGAAGCTTTAAGAAGCTTTGCGCTGGAGTGAACCAATAGGATGAAAGGCTTCAGTGCTTCATGAAGATTCATCTGCCCATCACTACTCTTTACAAAAAGTGCAGGGTAAAAAAAGGAGGCAGGCAGCAGTTTCCTCTCCAGCAGCAGAACCCAGACTGATGTTTGGAGGCACCTTTTATCTGGTCTGACTGACTGGATAAAACTACAACATCTAAAACAGGGCTGGTAAAATTATCATGAGCTTAAAATCTTGACCTAACCCTCCATAAAATAAACCCACACCCAAATAACAATTAAAACCCCAACTACATCCATAAAACACTAAAACCATACACAAAAAATAACTTGAAAACCCATTAACCAATAAAACACCAAACCTACTACCCCTAAAAGCAGTACAATACATACATACACATTTCAGGATATATTGCACCATATATATTGCTCAAAGCATTTTAAGTGCTACAGGATTGGTTACAAAACCCAAATGTGTGCAATGTCTTTTTGTGATATGTACAAATATGTTTAAAGTGCTATGTGCTGTCAAAAGTCCAGTGTTTTAAAGTGTCTTAGTGAAGAGTGAAGGAGCTGAGTGTTTTTCTGGGTAACAAACCAGCCTGTTAGTTACAATGACATTTTGAGCTTTGGAGATGTAGACACACTAATAATAAAGGATTCCTCAAATATGTGTGAATGAAACAAAACACAAGTCCAGTTTTTGAGAAGATGTCAACATTATAACATGGCTTAAAGCTCACAAGAGGCAATTTGGTGTAATATAGGACCTTTAAACAGCAGCATTGATTTCATGTTTGGAGCTCTTCTTGTATGGTCGGGCTGTACATGACTTGATAGCCTGGGTGCGATTTATCAATAGCGCAGGGAGGAAAATGAAGCCGTGAGTCCATCGATTGGAGGAGACGAGCTGACATTCACAGGAAGTGATGAATCAGATCAATATCTGGTGAAAGACCTGCTCTATGTGGTCATCATCGGCCCCTTGCTTCACCATTAACTGTCCTCCAGAGCCCTGCGGCAGGTCACTAAATTGAGGTCATTTCACTGACTGTCAGAATGCGCATGTTTTGTCCTGGGGTGTGGTTAAAGCTCATATATTATGTAAAATAGACTCTGGTGAGCTTTAAGCCATGATAAATGTGGCTACCTCATCACAATCCCTGAAGTTGTCTTTTGTTTCATTCATACATGTTTGAGTAACCCTGCATTATTAGTCTGTCAAGTTAACAGATATCTTTTACCTTTTAGTAGAAATTGATTATTCCAGGGCTGAAATTATCCAAATGACTTCAGTGAAGGTGTATGGAGTTTAAAAACACAGTGAAGCACTTCCTGTATTACCACATGACATCACAAGGTGGCACAGATTGCTTTCTGTTTGAGAGCCTAAGTCCACCTAAATATGCAGGGTTTTTGTATTAAACATGTGAATGAAACAAAACACAACTCCAGGTCTGTTTATGATGAGGAAACATTACATCCATCTATTTTCTTTCACTTCTCCACAGCTGGGTCATGAGGGCAGCAGTCTAAGCAAGGACTCCCAGACTTCCTACACCCCAGACACTTCTTCCAGCTCCTCCGGGTGACACAGTCCCTCAAGTGTGTCCTGGGTCTTCCCCGGGGCCTCCTTCCAGGGGGACATGCCCAGAACACTTCCCGAGGGAGACGCCCAGGAGGCAGCCGGAACAGATGCCCGAGCCACCTGAGCTGTCTCCTCTTGACTTAGAGGAACAGCGGCTCTATTCTGAGCTTCTCCCGTATGTCTGAGCTCCTCACCCTATCTCTAAGAGAGCACCCAGTCACCCGGCGGAGGAAACTCATTTTCACCGCTTGTATCCACAATCTCGTCCTTTTGGTCATTACCCAGAGCTCATGACCATAGGTGGTCATAAAATGACAGAAAATAGTGTAATATGGGCCCTTTAAAGAGTGGGTATGCAAAATGAACTTTTCTACCATATTATAACGTTCCCTCATCATGCCTGAAGAGGTTTTAGACGTCATCCAGGCATGTTTGAGTAATTTCATGATCTCTCTCTGTCATCCTTGCAAGCGCATGATTTTTTATTTTTATGTTTTTTTTTGTAAATATACAAAAAACAGGAATAAGAGATTAGTTGTTTTGATGAAACAACTCAGCTCAAATATCCATTGAAAAAACATGTATTATTATTGTGCGCAGGGTAGCCTCTCCACAGATCTGACCTGGCTTCGCCTGCATGTCATTGTCACCTAATGCTATACTGTGGAATATTTCACACAAAGCAGCCAAGTAATACCTCATGGCGACACAGGAAGTTCCGTTTTATTGTTTTAAGAAGACATTCTGTATCATGTGAATAACTGTAGTTATTCAAATACAAATTTAAGAGCAATTAATGTTGTAGTTCAAACTGCACCACACTGTAGAGGCCTGTTATATCTGCAGAAGTGTTTAGAAAAGCACCTTATAAAACCAATGGATTTTATTATTTGGTCACTATTGCTCTAGAGTACAGTACAGTGTGTTACCCTTTGTGCATTTTCACAGTGCTAGTGCAGAGCCGGCGTACGCTCCTCTTGTGTGAACATTTCTGTACGTTTATATTCACTGTTACTCCAGTTGCTACGGGCAACAGCAGCAGCAGCGTTATGTATGGAGGAAAATGCAACAGAATCTGGAGTAGAGGACAGGAGCACAGCACAGGGATCCTCAATGTAAGAGAAATGACCCCCACTAGTGGATGAACACTGGAAGTACATGCCAAAAAAGAAAAAAAAAGAAATTATATTTTAGAAGATTTTTTTTTAATATACAGTATAATTTTGATTATCCAGAAATTAGAATGAGCTTCTCACTTGTGGTTACCAAGTCCTATACGACTACAAACTACAACCCTGTCAATTTGTGTTGCATGTTACTGCTACTACCTTTAAAGGTGCACTGTGTAAGTTTCGTAATGGAGGATGCCACCTGCTTGTTGTCTCCATGGAGGTATGTTACATAGTACGGCATTAAACTTACCAATCTTCATGTGCATTCTTACTGTGTGAGTTGTTGCCTCTCCGCAGATCTGACCTGTAACTTCACCTGGTGGTGTTTATGCTTTTGATTTTGTTGAAACCAAAACATGTTCTTTAATTTATAATTTCTAAATAATAACATTTACACATGACTGATCAGTAAAAACACATTTGGATTCACGTGGAACTTTCCCGTTAGACCACTATTTTACCCTGCTCTAGTATGTCAAGCTTTTTTCTTGTCCTGGTTTAGCTTTGGGTGTGATGAAAACCCAGCGTGCTCCTCTACTAGTCCTGGTCTAGTCCTCGTTTAGGTGGTCTATGTGGGAGTGACAAGTTCTCTAAACATTATTGAAGGCGGTGTCTGTAGATCAGATCTGGGACAGGGTCAGAGCGGAGAGGTTTGATAAACTGGACATTAAAATGGTGATAAAATTAATGGACCGTGATCAAGAGAAGGAGGAGGAGGAGGAAGAAGAGGAGGAGGAGGAGCAGAGGAGAGGAGAGAGGAGGAGACACGAGCTGTGGGAGAATGGGACAATCTTTCCTCAGGCGTTGGTTCTGACCAAAACGACCCTGTAGTGAGGACTATACTGAGGATCATTTTATTATTCCAGTTCTTTTAAAGGGCCCATGTGTAAAACTATATAGGACCTTTAAAGTGCGTATGATAGATTTTATGATTCTCTAATTTTGACTTAATCTAGTGGGATTATATCTACTGTAAATACAAATGATTTTAGTTTTACACCAATTAAGAAGTGGTTTGTGAGGAAAAGTTGAAAAATATATTGTTGACATCACATTAGGGAGAAAAGTTCATCATATTTTATACATAAAAAACAAAGATTTTCTGACATGTTAAAATTAATTTCAACAAAAAAGGTGCTTTTGTATTTGTGTGCACATTAGAGGAGTTTGTATTTCTGTGTACACTTTAGAGGAGTTTGTATTTGTGTTCACATTAGATGAGTTTGTATTTGTGTGCACCTTAGAGGAGTTTGTATTTGTGTGCACCTTAGAGGAGTTTGTATTTGTGTGCACCTTAGAGGAGTTTGTATTTGTGTGCACCTTAGAGGAGTTTGTATTTGTGCATACATTAGATGAGTTTGTATTTGTGTGTACACAGGAGTTTGTATTTGTGTACACATTTGATGAGTTTGTATTTGTGTGCACCTTAGAGGAGTTTGTATTTGTTTGCACATTAGAGGAGTTTGTATTTGTTTGCACATTTGATGAGTTTGTATTTGTGTGCACCTTAGAGGAGTTTGTATTTGTGTACACATTTGATGAGTTTGTATTTGTTTGCACCTTAGATGAGTTTGTATTTGTGTTCACATTCGATGAGTTTGTATTTGTGTGCACCTTAGAGGAGTTTGTATTTGTTTGCACATTAGAGGAGTTTGTATTTCGGTGCATATTAGAGGAGTTTCACAAGGTAACAGTTGGAATTCCCTTGCGTGATGTCAGGATTCCAACCAGAAAGTAAAATTTTAAACCTAAAAAAATTGCCAAATTGGGAAAAAAGTGTGAATGTTTTTCCCCAAATCTTAAATATAATGATGTTCACTGTGGTTTAATAAAATGAGTAGTCTTAACTGTCACTTTGATATGGCACTTGTGATGCTGGTTCTGAGTGGTTATTCGGCAAACTCCATGTGGTTTTTTCAGTTTACTCGGTGTCCAAAGTGGGACTTAAAGGTGCACTGTGTAACTTTTCTAGTGATGGCTCCATCATCTGCTTCTTTCCATGGAGATACTGCGTGGCTCCACAGTTTGGCATTATACTTTTTTTTTTATCTGTATGGAGACAGCTGGTAAAAACACAGGGCCAAGTTACATGTCAGATCTGTGGAGAATCTTATTGAGAAAATGCAAGATACTTACTGTACGTTTACTGCCAAACGTTTACTGCCAAACAATCTCCATGGAGACACCTTTTAAACTAAGCCAGTTGGTAGTAGATTCCATTCTGGGTCTGTGCGTGAGGTAACATAAAAATTATACTGGGTCGTAGTGGGTTTTTAAGGTCCGCTATGATTGACAGCTGAAAAACTGCAGAACGAGGGAGGAAGAGAAAGAGGAGGAGAAGTGCAGGGGATCAGATAAATCAAACTATTTTTACCTCCTCCTCTCTCATCCATCACACATCAGAGCAGCGAGATTTATAACGAGGTAATAAGTCCTGTCCACATATGCATATATCTGCTATGTCAAAGAAGTTTTATGGTGCATGTGACAGATTTTTATGAGTCTCTAATTTAGACTTTGGCTGGACTGTATTGTCTATTGTAAATATAAAGTATACTTTTACACACATTGAACATTTCAGGAAGTAGAGAGTTCTAAAACATACTGATGATGCCACATTAAGGAAAATTCTGTCCAAAAGTTCAACAAAATGTACACGCAAGAAACACAATTATTCTGATACTTTAAACCTATATTTGTATTTGTGTGATAATAATTTCTGTGAATATTAAAGGAGTTTTACTATGGGTAACAGTTAAGTCCCTAATGTAATGTCACAATTTCCAAAAATTATCCAAAAATTGGCCAAATTGGGAAAATGAGTGTGAATGTTTTTGTAAAAAAAAAAAAAATCTTAAATATAATGATCTTAACTTGTCATAGACATTTTAAAGTCAAACTGTAATTTACCCAAATGGTAGTATTACAGCAGAAGTAGTGTTCGTAGTATTTGTTGTAATAATGGTATAGATAGATGGAATGATAGGTGGGTTAAGTATCCTTGCCAAAAGACACAACAACAGTAGTACTAGAGCAGGGGTCATCAAACTAAGGCTCGTGGGCCGACTCCGACCCTCCACGCCCCTTTGACCAGCCCTCCAGCCCCTCTGCCCCCACCACTTGAACTGACCCTATGAGGCCATCCTCAAAAGTTGCCATGGCCGATTTTGTAAAATTACTTTTTGGCAAAAAAAATAACACGTCTGCATCTTGTATTTTGTTGATTTTGTCAATTAAAAAAATATATATTTTTATGACGTATTTATACTTAAATAGTTATATGATGTATTTACATTTGCTGTTGAATTTTCGTCACCTGACAAGCTGGAGATCAAACAGTGACAGTCGACACACACGCAGATTTCTGTAGTGTAGTTAAGGACAGAAAAATGGTGAATGTTAAAGTACAAAAAGTTGACAGAGAGTGCCGAGTTTTCAAAGTGTAAGGAGCGTGCAGTTTGTATGATATATAAAGAAAGTGTGGGGGGTTTTCAAAGAATATAATCTGTGTCATCAGGGTCAGACAATTCAGTTATACAGCCTCAACCCTGGCCCCCATCACAGTCAGGAGCAATAATGTGGCCCCCAAAGCAAAAGGTTTGGTGACCCCTGTACTAGAGCTGCTGCTGGCACCTGATATTCCCAGCGGCCTGGAGTGGACATGGACAAGATGGTATTGACTGACATCTCCATGGAAACAAGCAGGTGGCACACCCTCCACCAGAAAAGCACCATAATGCAACTTTAAAAGCTCAGTTAGAGTGATTTTTGAAGGATGTTGTGATGCAGGTTTGTGGAATGTGACGATGACGTGAGAAAACTAGAGAAGGCGTTAACCTCAGAGTAAATCCCTGCACTGACTGAACGGCAACTATGATCAAACTAGGATCATACGAGTTAGTCACTTTTCATTCATATTCAATTCAATTCATATTTGCAAAATGTTAATCACACATATTCTAATAACATTTTGATTGTGACGAAAGCCCATGAAGTTACCCTACAAAATCCATGTTCGTTCAAGTGTATCAAAAACGCTGATGGCTAAACCTCTCCATTGGAATAATTCGTTTTTGTTTGGTTTTTTTGCCCTTTTATATATGTTTTCTAACCCATTAGCGTTAGCAAGCTGGGGGCTAATAGCTAATGTCCAGTCATTACCCTGGTGGCCCATCGTTAGCGTTAGAGTGTGTGATTATTGCAATGACATTTAGATTCTTCTGGCCTCATAAGAACGATATAAATCAAAAGCTTATGTAATGGGCCAGAGTATCATATTATGTAACACACTTTACAACATGGTCATCAATCACTGTATTTCTTTTATACATTGTACTTTGGATTAGATCCAGTTGTCACATTTCAAGGCACTCAAAGCACTTTACAACAAGGAACCACTCACTCATTCACACATTCACACATACATTTATACTCCAGTGTACTCAGATACCGCTCTGTCTCGCCCCAGGACACACCGACATCAGCTTTCATCACAGTATTCATCCGTGGGAGCTGGAATCACACCACCAACCTCTGAGTCAGTGGACCTGACCACTCAACCAATGATGTTCATGTTGAGAGCGGGATTCTAACCACCAACCTCCGGATCAGTAGACAAACGCTCTATCAACTGAGCTACTGCTGCCCCAGCTGAGCGACTGCTGCCAGTGGTGGAAGAAGGTAAAGAAGTACAAGTGGTTCTTTATTTAAGTAAGATTTTGAGATCTCTGTACTCTACTTAAAGGTGCAGTGTGTAATTGTTCTGATGGAGAGTTTGTCAAATGCTTTTCTTCATGGAGATGTTTTTGCTTTGTTTAGAATGTTTCAAAGTAGGTTATAGGGACGTAACAATTACCGAAATATTGTGATATCGATCAAAATTGTCACAATAATATCACTAATAATATCAATAATATCTGTTCAGTCACAGTATATCAAATTTCAAGTTCCTTTGCTTAAATACATGGTTTTATAGTAGCAACAGTTTAAGAACATCGGGAACTACATCTCCCATGAGTGGGAATATGTTTGATGTCAGTGAATATGTTTTTGACTTGAATTCTTGGGATTATGACAGAAATAATTCACACCAAAATCTTGTCAAGGTATTATAAAAGCAAAAAAGTGTCCTATCTACAATTATATCAGCCTCTCCAAAATATCTCAGTAAATATCGTACTGTGAAATGCATATTGTGATAATATCGCACCGAGAGAGTTGGATATCACTACATCCCTAGCAGGCTATAGTATTACCACCTTCATAGAGACCAAACCAGACCAAGTTACAGGTCAGACCTGTGGAGAGGCGACCCCACTCACAGTCAGAAAGCCTGTTTTTCTAGCTATTTTTGAGCTATAAAACCACCTGTAATTGAATAAATATAAGGAAGAGCTGTTTAATGTCATACTGTGGAACATGACATACCCATAGAAACAAGCAGGTGATGGACCTCCAACAAAAATGTTACATAGTGCATCTTTAAGTACATTTTTTGGGTTCTTTTTTACTTTTACTTCACTACATTTGAGAGCAGGTATCTGTGCTTACTACTCATTACATTTTTTTAACTGGACTGAAATGCAGAGAGTACTTTTGTGTGAAATAATTTTACTTTTTACTATAAGTACATTTCATTTTTACTTAAACTGATGTTTTATGTGACACTTTTATTTTTACTCGAGTAACCTTTTACCTCCGTATCTGTACTTTTACTTTAGTAACAATTCTGCGAACACCATGCACCACTGATTAGATCCAGAGATGATAAGGAGAGTGACAGCAGTAGCGTTTTTTTTAGTATAGTGGTTGTGGGATATTTGTAGATAATGTAAGCAGCAGTAATGAAAGTAGTTGTAGTAGTTTAATTAGTTCATTGTTAAATCATGGGAAAAAGCAAATACTTACGAAACCAGTAAAGTTGTGGTTACACTATTAATAACTAAGTGTTATATAAGCACGACTTTGCATTGTATTTTTACATTGTACACTGTAGATCTAAAGACGACTGGGATACTAATAGCAGTAACAATTTTAGACTATGGCCATTGCAGTATAGTAGAATATTTTTAGATAATGTTAGCAGTAGAAGTAAAAGTAGTTTAAAAAGGTAGTAGTAGTAGTGGGAAAAACCAAGGACTTATGAAACCGGTGAAGTTTTTGTGGTAAGCTCTTAATAAACAAGTGTTATATAAGTAGGACTTTGAAGCAATGGCCTAATATAGTAGCCTAGTTGGCCATCAAGAAGCCAATCAAAAGTTTAGTATTTCTATGGCAATGGGTGTAAAAGATGGAGTAGTAGTTGTAATAGGAGTACAAGTAGTTGGAGCAGCAGTAATTTCAAAGGTTAATAGTACTGGCATAGTGTAAACTCGTACTATAGTAGGCCTATTAGTTGATGTTTTAATCGAAGTAGTGGCAGAAATTCCTATTGCAAAAGTAGTACATGGCAGTAGTAACTGGCTTAAGATTAGTTGTAGTAGCAGTAGTAATAATAGAAGTTGTAGTGGTAGCAGCAGCAGTTGTAAAACATATTGTCACAGTAGTTTTAATTGCTTGTAGTAACTATTAGAAGTAGTACTAGCAGATCTATGTTTGTATTTGTTTTCTTTAGTATTTTGGTCAATTTGCATAAAAACCTATATAGGACCCTGTAGTAATTATGGTAGTAGTAGTAGTAGTAGTAGTAGTACTAGTAGTAGTAGCAATATTAGTAGTAGAAGTAGTAGTAGTAGTAGTAGTAGTAGTAGTAGTAGTAGTAGTAGTAGTAGTAGTAGTAGTAGTAGTAGTAGTAGTAGTAGTAGTAGTAGTAGTAGTAGTAGTAGTAGTAGTAGTAGTAGTAGTAGTAGTAGTAGTAGTAGTAGTGGTAGTGGTAGTAGTAGTAGTAGTAGTAGTAGTAGTAGTGATACTTGTATATTGTGTACTTGCATATGGTAGTTGTTAACTATATAGCACCCTGTAGTAATTATGGTAGTTGTTAGTAGTAGTTGTAGTAGTGTAGTAGTAGTAGTAGTAGTAGTAGTAGTAGTAGTAGTAGTAGTAATAGTAGTAGTAGCAATAGTAGTAGTAGTAGTAGTAGTAGTGGTGGTGGTGGTGGTGGCAGTAAGAAGTAGTTGTAGTAGTACTAGTAGCAGTAATACTTGTATATTGTGTACTTGCATATGGTAGTTGTTAACTATATAGGACCCTGTAGTAATTATGGTAGTTGTAGTAGTAGTAGTAATACATGTAGTAGTAATATATGGTAGTTGTTAGTATTATAGTAGTAACAGTAATACTAGTAGTAGGTTAATAGCAGTAGCTGCAGTATCAGTTGTCATAGTGATCGTTTGTAGTAGTAGCAGTAGTAATAGTAAAAGTATCACTGCAGTATGACCTTTAATCTCTGTCTAAAAAGAGAAAGTGCTGTTGTGTTTTGGTTCATCTGCATTTAAAAACATGACCAGTGAAAAGTACAATAGCCCTGCTCTGGACTCTGTGGGCGGGGCTCTGGGAGGGGGAGGGGCTTAGGACAGGTTTCAGGAAGAGAGTAAATACTGCACCTGTGAACCAGTCTGCGCAAAGTACATGAACACAGCTACTACTACTACTACTGCTTCTGGATAAAAATATGTCAAGTGAGTACAAATACTGCTTATACTTGTTACAAACTTGCTCTTATTAGCTGGAGACTGTTAAAATATTTAGTATAATGGCTCATGTAGTACTATACTTGAGTATTTTAACTATATTCAACTTGTACCCAGTTACATTTACTTATGTTACCTTTTGAACAAATTGTACTTCTCTGAGTAGTTTAGACAGATCCTTTTACTGCTTGAGTATTTGAATATTTTATTGAATTGACAGTACTCTTTCTTAATTAAGTAAAAGTTTTGGTTACTCTTTCTACTATGAGTAAATCTAAAAGTGACAAAGCTTTATGTTGACAATATGAAATAATTTGAACATTTGTGTTTCTTGTACAACTCCTTTTCCTCACTTTTTTGTGTCTATACTTTGAAAATACCAGATTTTTTGAAAGTTTTTATAATTACGTGAACTTCAAACCATAAATCAGATGTTACGTCAAGACATTTACGAGGTTTTAGTACAAACAAACAAACAAACATGTAAACTTAAATCTACTTGAGTGTTTTTGGTCTTGTTAGATGCTTTACTTTACTTCACATTGGCCTATATTAAAAAAAAAATGCTTTATTGAACAAAATATCCCAATCCAATCAATGTTAGATTAGAAAGAGCAAAATATAAGATGTAAAAATGTAACCTGAGTAACAAAATACTTGGCTAAAACGTATTTATTTTCCTGTACAGGCCTGGACTTTTCCGTTTGTCTTTTGTTTTCTTTTGAATCAGAGCAGGTGGTGAATGTAGCCAGCATATCTTGTGTTTCTGCATTCTTCAGATAACTCTCCACCTCCACGGGACAAACTTACGTCTTTCACTTCACTTCCTGTTTTTACAACGAGACAAAACAGATTAGTAATTGAGCTTCCACTGCATCTCCAGATTTGACCTCCATTCTGATATAAGACAGTTATATGATTGAATTCTTAATCCTAAATTCTTGTTTTTATTTGTTATAATCTGATTTAAGCAGACACACTGACTAAACCAAGACTTATTATGAACAAAACCAGGTCACGATCAAGGTGTAAACCAGGACTATAATTGGGCGGATTAAACTAGATCCAAAAATAGGCTTAAAGAACCTCTGAGTCATTTCACCAAAACATAATTAAGTTGATTATATTTAAGATTTATTTTTATTTTTTTTACATGACGACATCACGCTGGAAAATCCCATTAGTGTTACCTACAGTAGAAACCATGTTCTAACTGGAACCGAAACATAGAAATTATTATTTGACAAATAAAAATATAAGAAAACACCTTTATTTTGTTGAAATAGTGCTCAAAATATCAAAAAAAAAAGTTCCTTGTGTGTTAATTGTGCTGAAATTTTGGACAGAATTTTCCCAGTATGATGTTATCAATATGGAACTCTCACTCTTTCTTCATCCCTCTCTCCTTATACCTTCTCTCACATGTTCCCCATCTCTCCTCTCTTCTCGTTTCCACGCTTCCTTCTACTCCCTAACTCTTTTTCTTCATCTCTCATTTACCCCTTCCTCATTCTCTCCTCTCTATATCCTTCCTCTCAGCCTTCCTCCTTCTCTCTCTTCCTGTCTGTATCCCTCTCTTTCTTCCCCACTCTCCTTCACCTCCCTGTTTCTCCATCTCTCCCACTCCCTTTTCTACCCTCCATCTCTCCACTCTCCCTTTCTGTTGCCCCATTCTCTCTTGTTTATCTCTATTTCTTCCCCTCTATGCCTCACCTCCCTTTTTCTCCCTCTCTCCCACTCTCTTTTTAGTCTCTCTATCCCCATGCCCCCTCTCACCCACCAAAGTACGTACATAAATTACACGTTTACTGCTTCGGCTGGAGCTTTGTGTCAGATAAGAGAAAACCCAAAGTTCATTTTGTGACATAAGATCAAAACTCTATGTAAACTACACAAACTTAAAGAGCCTAAGTTAAGTTATTGTCTGACCTAGTTGTGTTTTGTGTCATTCTCACATGTTTAACATAGAAACTCCACTGCATTTTTAAAATCGATACACCTTCACTAGAATCACTTGGATGATTTCAGCCCTGGAATTGCCCATTTCTACTGAACTAAATGTAAAAGGCAGCTGTTCCGTTAACTTAAAAACTACTACTTCATGACATCACAAAGTAAAACAGAGCATTTTGAGCTTTGCAGATGTAAACAGACATGTGTGAATGAAACAAAACACATGTCTAGGTCTGTTTTTGAGGAGGTAACAACATTTTGACGTGACTTAAAACTCATAAGCCTCATATAAAGTAATGACACTGAAGTATTTGATTTATTGCAAAGCAGAATTGGTTCATGATTCTGCTCGTGTTGTAGACTTAGTTTGAGCTCATTCTAATCCAAATGTGTAAAGTGAACCATGAAAATCCTCAAAATATCACGCTGAATATCATATTAGGAGTATGTGATAAAATTATACAGTTAAACTCGCATTATTGTTTTGTTGTATAATATAAAATGGTACGAATATGACAGATGGAACCTGCTGAACTCATGTTTGACTCCACCCAAAAGATGAGCTTTAACTTTAGCGTCTGTGGTTTTAAAGGCTCATTCAAAACAGGGGCACACCCAAACCATCACTGTGTCACTGTGTTTTAAGAAGTTAAGTAACAAACAAAAGTCGAATTAATAGTACGACGTAAATGACAAGGGAGGGTGTTTTTTTTTTTTCCCACAGCAGATATTTTTATTTATTCATTTATTTTATTCAGACGATATTTTCATGTTTGTAAGTATATGTTTTCCCAGATATATTCTAATGAGTTTATTTTTGCAGTTACTGTGTGAACATATACACAAGTCAGCTCTTTAGCATCATTACTCATTTGTAGGGGTGTAACGATATCATCTCGGTATCAACCTCACCCTACGATATTTATTGCGATATCGTGGGAAAGCTCACGATATGGTGGGGAGGCTCACAATTAGGGATGTAACCATATCCCAATCTCTCGGTATGATATTTTCACGATATACATCTCACGATATTTATTGCGATATTTTGTGGAGCTTAAACAGCTAAAACTGTTAATATGGTTCTTTTTCCTCTTAAAATCCCTTGAGAAGATTTAATCCAAAGAACTAAGACTTAAAAGTGTTAGAACTTATGTTATTTCTTCATGTAGTCTGCACTGAAATGGAGCAAAGGATCATGGTCTATGTAGTTCCCTCTGTCTTATTTGCTATTGCTGCATCATGACTCTTAATTTAAGCAAATAGACTTGTAATTCGATATATTGTGATAGTCTACGATATTACTGTGAGAACTTTGACGATACGATATCACGATATTTTGATTATTGTGCACAAATGCGTCCAATACCAGTATATGAAAAATGTTTTGATCTGTTAATTGAAATAAATAGAGGAACTTTGCGTCTTATTGAGTCTTTTGGAGCTGAGTTTCATGTATATTACTGTTTTAGGTTTAAATTTGAACAATAAGATGCTCATATGTTTTGCAAAGTGTTGGCACGATACATCAATTTCAACTTGATACTAAAGAATAGAATCGATACTAATTACTGATGCCACAGTGATAATAAAAAAACACTCTTTGTTTAGACAATAGAATGTAATTTTGAACATTAAACCACAGTACTTCTTTTATATTCCCATGTGGTCTTATCTGTGTAATCCGTCAGTTGTCCAGGAAGGTTCCACTGTGGTCCATGGGCTCTTACTAGTCTGTGTGCTCTTATAATTGTTCTGATACAGCTCAAGATTATTCTAAAGCTATTCAGGAAACATTCATTTCTGTTCAGGACTAAATCAGGATCAAAAGTTATAGTTATAGCTCATTAAATATTCCTTCCCATCTGTTTTCCAGCCGTGCGGTCTCCAGGGAGTAAGATGCTCTCGGAGGATCAGTTCACCTGCTCCATCTGTCTGGAGATCTTTGTGGAGCCTGTGTCCACTCCGTGTGGACACAGCTTCTGCAAGGCCTGTCTGCAGGGCTACTGGAACCACAGCAAGAAGTTCCTCTGCCCCATGTGCAAGAAGAGCTACTCCAAGAAGCCAGAGATGAGCGTCAACCGCGTTCTGGCCGAGATCTCCAGCCAGTTCCAGGGGCTGATGCTGGCCGAGACGTCCATGGGAGGGGCCTCGAAGTTGAGCACGTTGAACCACAGCCACGGCCCTGTTCCTGCTTCTCCGGGGCCCAGTCAGGACAGTGGAGAGTTCGCGGGGCCCGGGGACATTCATTGTGACTCGTGTATAGGGAGGAAGCTGAAGGCGGTCAAGTCCTGCATCAACTGTCCTGGGTCATTCTGTGAGGATCATCTGAGACATCACAAGAAGGTACAGAATATGTGGAGGGTCTTGATACTCGAACTTTACTTTATGTTTCATTGTTCACTTGATGTATGTACCTCGTGGTTTAAATAAATGTAATGAATAAACATAAACATAAAAAGGTACAATCACAACTCAACCTGAATTGCCGGAAACAAACATCGTCCATCTGTACATAAACAAACATAACTCTGAAATAGAGGCGGGGACTGAAAAACTTGCAGATTTGTGAGACTCTAAACTGCTGTTGTCCTATGGAGTGAGCACCTCAAATTATCACCTAGGAAATTTGATGGGACGTGATTTCCTCTCTCCATATAATCTCATGTACAGAAGGACCTCTCTCTTACCTATTGTAGAAGGTCTTAAATACCAGTCTTACCTGTGACACATTAAACTGATTTCCGTGTTTGTAGGTGAAGACCCTGATGTCTCACCGCCTGATCGAGCCGACCTTTAACCTGGAGGATAAGATCTGTAAGAAACACGAGCGTTTGATGGACGTCTACTGTCGCACGGATCACGCCTGCATTTGCTCCGTGTGCGCCGAGGCCACGCACAAGTCTCACGAGATCGTCTCCACCGACCACGAGTACAAGAAGAAAATGGTACATTATCTATGCTATTCTGTATACAGCGTCAGTGGGATTATTGTACCAGTTTACCAGGACTGTAGGACTTTTGTAGCCTGATTTATCAGCCAGTTTCACTTTGTAGAAACCGTCTGACCTTACAGCATTAAAATTTGTTTGTTCGACTGTAGGCAGGTACTTTTTTTATTTAACCAGTCACCGCTATTTGGTCATGAAGTATGTAATGCATTGCTAACGGGGCTAACTGGTATATTAAGCTTTTCCCAAATCCTGTAGGAAGAAGGGCAATAACGTCTTTCTCCTTGATGAAATTCACCAAACATTCTCTTTGTTCCTGCTTTAAATCCTCGACCTGGGGAATTGTTGCCAACACAGAATGTATGGCTCTTCGCTGATTGGCTGGTGCCCGAACTCGCACTTCCGGGGTTTTTGTGAACCGTCTATGGTATTCTGATTCCTGACCTAGTCACTGGAGAGAAATGAAATTGAGTGGAGGCACCAGGTGGTGCCACGCTGGCCTGGATTTTAATGGTTTAGTTGAATAATCGGTTGATGGCGTCCTAGTTGACTAAACTTTGTTTAAATTGACTAAGCTTTTTATATAAATTACAAAAATTTCGATGGGACAACTTCAGAAAGGAGTTAGTTAGTGAATAGTGAGTGAGTTGAACATTTGGTATTTTATCATATTTTTATGATTCATGAGTTGAATTTGTCTTTATATACATATAGATACAGTTTCCAAGTCCAATTTTTTCTTCATAAAGATTAGGTTTTAATTTAGTTTAGTTTTTTTTTTTAAGAATATTAAGAATAATATTAAGACTTCAAAAGCATCACAGAGTATACCGCGTGGTGACTAAGTTTCAGAAACAGATAAGTTATAGGTCTTCAAATCCAAATCCACTTTATTTCTACAGCACATTTTACAAACAAAGCAGTTTCCAAAGTGCTGCAAAGAGATCATGAAATGAAGACCACAAAAAGGTAAATTGCTAAAATCTCTTGTGGTCATTAGTTACCTGTTTAGCCCTGAGCAAACTTTCAAACCTCAAATATGTTTTTCATCAAAGTTTATGGGAAATATGAATGAGAAATTTACTTCCGGAACCAGTGGGTGGACGGTCACAGTTGAGCTCCATTCCTTCGAAGTTTAAAGTTTTTGTATTGTGATAACTCTATCACGTCATAATTTAAGTTTCATTTACTTTTAAAAGAAATCTTCAGATAGAATTTAGATCCACACATTTCTTTAACCCAATTTTATTAAACTGCTATTACTGTCTTTCCAGCAACAACATCAGAGTAACACCAAGAAAATGCCATGACCTTCTGAGGCTTTGTCACCTATGGCTTAGTGCTGGCAAAGAACTTTTATTTCACTTTTATTTCATGTGAATTGTCATTTTTAGTTTTCATTTTCCTTTAATCCCAATATTTATTTCCAGACTCACATTGGAAAGAAGAGATCGGAGTTAAAACATCTGATCAAAGAACGCACCAAAAAACTGGATGAGATTAAACAGTCCATCAAAGTCATCAAGGTAAGTCCTGGTTTTCTGCACAAATTAGTTTAGGTAAACAACAAAGCCACATTTTCAATATAAAAGATGCTAATTCTGTAGTATAGACTCTACAAACATGCTCTGAAATACATGGGATTCTTGCATTAGTTTGTCAATTCAGTTTAGTCTTTTCTTAAATAAAAGACTAAAAGCTCACAAGAATTGATTTTATATGGGACATTTAAACAGAACCCCATGATTAAAACAGAAATCGCAAATCTTATCACAATCATAATACTTGTAAAATAGCAATTAGATATTTTTCCCAAAGCGTTGAGCCTAAAGCAGGATTAAAACTGTTTTAATCCCATGCGGATCCCTGTAGTCTTTCACATGCTGTAGATGCAGGAACCAGGGTTTATGCGTCTAAGTGGATAAACCAGCCAGACCAGGTGTAATTTAACATGAGCTCACACCCTTTACCTTTAGCCCTATTACCACCACAAAACAGATACAAGATGAGCAGAAAAGAAGCGGTTTCATTTTAGTTTTAGCTGTACAACAACTTGAATAGTCTCTGTAATTAAAGGTGCATCCTGTAAAATCTCTGGTGGAGGACCAGTCACCTGTTTATTTCCATAGAGTTCTCACTCAACCAGAAAATATGACTCCTAAATATTCACTCCTAAATTAAGTAGTTACTTAACTAATAATAAACCTTTTGTTCATTATGAATTCAGTCTTGGTTCATGCTTTATGAAGGCTAATTAGTTATTCTAAATTGTAAGCAGTGTTGTAGTTTTTTGTACACATGAGCCCCGTGTCTCTTTGCTTGGGGTTTGTTTAGTATTTGTAAGTTCAACAGATACACTGAGGATCAGGTTACAACACAGAAGTAACACAAGGATGTGTGACTGAAATGTAAACACTCAGGTATGTAACAAGATGAGATAAGAGAATGAGACTGGACTTAATAATAACAAAATGTACTGTCTGCTCCATCTGCATCAAATTTGGATTAAATCAGGGCTGAATTACTTGGCCAAATGTGTGGGTGAATGTTAATGAAGCCACATTAGAGCTAAAAAAAAAAAAAAAAGCTATAGATATAGATAAATAGATTGCATTCATCTCGAATAATGGAGGACAAGGGCCTATATTTTTCCCTAATCAAAAGATATATAATTTTGTTATATATAATTCCTCATCATTCTGAACCCATTGACTGTGAATGTAATCTGACCTTGTGTCCTTTGTCTCAGGCCAGTGCTCAGAAGGAGCTGGAGGAGAGCTGGGCGGTGTATGCGGAGCTGCAGAGGCTGGTGGAGCAGAGCCAGGCGGAGCTGGTGGAGCTGATCGCGTCCAGGCAGCGAGGGGCTGAAAGACATGCACAAGAACTGGCCCGAGGACTGGAGAACGAGCTGAGCCAGCTGAGGAGGAGGAGCAGTGAGCTGGACGCCTTCGCCCAGACCCAGGACAAAGTCATGTTTCTGCAGGTACTACACAGGCACTGAGGAATGTGTTTGGGGCACAGTTAAGGGACCAGACCCATAACATGAAGGCCACGATACTAGTGGTTATAGGAGGGAATTTGGAGCCAAACTCCACATTAGGAATAGAATTAATGGACAAAATGACAAAATAAAAACCTCACTTGAGATCAAGATACAGGATTTCATTGAATGAAACAAGATGACACAACACAAGATGCTCTGGTCCAAGCAGGAATTGATCCTCTGACCTTTGGGCTGGTACCACTGAGCCACTCCCTATTTAGTATTAATTTTTGCAACTGAATAATTATTTCATATTCTTCATTCTAATTTATAGTCAGTATTTCTGGGCCTTGTACTTCCAGCTCCTTTAGTCTCATCTGTCTTAATTCAGTCGACCCACATCTGTGCATCCTTATGAATATATTTAAAGGTCCATATTACGCTGTTTTATCATCTATGTTATAATGTTTCCTCATCAAAAACATACCTGGAGTTGTGCATATGTAGGCTGAGCTCTTTTCTCAAACAGAAAACACTCTGTTTCTTATTGTGAGGTCATGTGGTTATACAGGAAGTGCTCCGTAGTGTTTTTAAACTCCACGCACCTTCACTAGAATCATTGATAATTTCAGCCCTGGAATTGCCAGTCTTTACTGAACAAAAGGTAAAAGGTAACTGTTAAAATGGAACAAAGCATTTTGAGCTTTGGAGATGAAGACAGACTAATAATAAATGTATCAAAACACTACTCCTGGTATGTTTCTGAGGAGGTGACAACATTATAACATGGCTTAAAGCTCACAAGAGTCAATTTTATGTAATATATAATATTACATAATATAAATGAGCATACTTCCCTTATAACAATATGATCATCCATCTTTGTGTGAGACTACTCCCGAGACCAGCCCCTCCCCTCTGCGTTTGACCTGGAATATTTAATAACGAAAATACTTCACTACATGAAAGTGCCTTTGAAATAGACATAGTTCAGAGCGTGATTACACAACAGCGGCGCGGAGGAGGGTCGGGACAACAAGCAATAAAAACAGCAGATTTTGAGTGAAAAATATGGCTGAATAATATTGAAAAAAAAAAAATCCTCTTTCCTCTTTGCTCCTTCTATTTTAAACACAGACAGGAGCATTAACATTTGAGAGAAGACTGAAATATGAACTGCTAATTAATACAAGAGCCCAGTGTATTTCAGAACGTTTATAGAGGTCTGAAGTACAGGGCTAGCAGCTTTTATACAGAATAAGACCAGATATTTTGTACTTTAGGAAATTATATTACTTAAAGGTGCACTATGTAAGTTTTCTGCTTGTACCATGATCATTTTAACTTCTGAAATGTTCCATAGTTTGGCTTTAAACATATCTTTCATTTATGTAATTCCTGGTGTTTATTACCACATATTTGTAGAACATTTCAGACAGTGACATCTCTATGGAAAGAAATCAACTTAGTGGTGAGTTAGTGCCCTCTTGTGGCTGCACTTACAATTGCACAAAGACTCACAGTACGATGTCTGGTCAAAAATAGGACTAAATAAGATCATGATTTAATTGTAATTCTGTTTAATTTGCATATAACAAATTCAACCTATTTTTATTTATTTATTTATTTTATTTTTGTCAAGTTCATGGGCTAACTGGGCTAATTGTACTTACTGGTTGGACACAGGCAGCAGTTATGACTTAAGTAATACCATAACTGTTACCTAGCAACCACAATGTTAACAAAGGTCACAACCTTGCACAACAGTAATAATTACACTAATGAAAGTAAATGACGCTTTTATTTTGTAAAGTCAGTGTCTTCCTTGTGTGTAAATTGTCACAAGATTTTGAATGGAATTTTCCGTGTCAATGACAGCAGTGGTATTCAGTTTATATCTCAGCACTTCCTGTATTTTTGTACTTTTCTGCTCAACCTTTTTCCACGAACTGTTGCTTAGCTGATGTAAAACTATGGAAGATAATTTGTTCATCAAATTTGATTTTTAAATGCTGTTGAATTTCTGACTTTGAAATGTTTTACTCTGAAAAAACATGTTTGAATTATTTTTATTATGAATTTTTGTTTGCTGAAATTTTAAGTGATACATTTTCAGTGTATAAAATTCAATATAAAAACATCACCTTTTAAATATCCAGCACAAATATTTTCAAGCCTTCAAATTCAACAGTCAAAATTCAGAGTGTAAAATTCGCAGTGAAGAAAATTCACAGTAAAGATCCGAAATGCCAAGGCAGAAGCAATCGATTCAAAGTGATCTGATCTAACTTAGTAAGAAACAAGAGATGTTGCAGTGATGCGACCTGATTGGTCAAAATGAGCCTCGTCGAAACCTCATCTCTTTGATTTGTTAAGTGTAAACCCCGCCCACAGATGAGAACAGCCAATAGGAAACAGCCTCTCCTCACATGAGCGATTACTTTTGCCTTGGCATCTTGAATTTTTGCTGTGAAATTTTTCACTGCGAATTTTACATTCTGAATTTCGACTGGTGAATTTGAGGGCTTGAAAATATCTGTGGTGACTTTTTTGTTTATTTTGAACTGAAAGTAAACTTCAAATTTCAGCCACTAAAATTCAGAATAAAAATAATTCAAACATCTTTTTTCAGAGTTAAAAAATTCAAAGTGAGAAATTCAGTCGTATTTAAAATTCAAAATCTGATGGAACAAATAATTTTCCATGTAAAACTATGATAAATACTTACCGCAGATACTATCTCACCAAACTGAGCAATAAAATATGAAAACAATAACTATACTATATTTTTACTCCTTGTTGTCCATGCAGCACCTGTCGACCCTGTCTCCCCTGCCGGAGCCCTTTGATTGGTCGGCGGTCTCCATAAACACAGACCTGTACTTGGGCACCATCCGCGCCTCTGTCAGCGGCCTCGTCGACAAGTGCAACGAGGAGCTCAAGAAACTCTATGGAAAAGGTAATACTACTACATGGACTACACTCAGTACAACTACTACTGTTACTACTACTACTACTACTGTTACTATTACTACTATTATTAAATTCAGATTCAGAAAAATTTAGTGGTCCCAGAAGGCAATATATCACAATGCAAAAACTTCAAAAAACACTACCATCAGCATGAAGCAATTTAACAGCAAAAGGCCCAAAAGAATTAGAAAAGTGATTTGTCTTTCTTACCCGCACATAACACCGACACCCTGAAGGCATCATGACAAAGTTAGGAGCTAGAGGATGGAGCCAGGAGACACTTTGCTTTGCTCAGCACCTGTTCCTCCCAGAAAGTGCAGCTCTCTCGGATTAACACCTGTGATATTTGAGCCGGTTTTAACAATGCTCTGGAGTTTGTATTATTATTCCTAGTTCAGTCCTGGTTTAGATCTGCTTTAGTCCTAGTTTAGTCTGGTTTAGTCCTAGTTTAGTCCTGGTTTAGTACTTGTTTAGTCCTGGTTTAGACCTGGTTTAGTACTTGTTTAGTCCTGGTTTAGACCTGGTTTAATCCTAGTTTAGTCCTGGTTTAGTTCCTAGTTTAGTCCTGGTTTAGATCTGGTTTAGTCCTAGTTTAGACCTGGTTTAGTCCTAGTTTAGTCCTGGTTTAGATCTGGTTTAGTCCTTGTTTAGTCCTGGTTTAGACCTGGTTTAGTCCTAGTTTAGTCCTGCTTTAGATCTGGTTTAGTCCTAGTTTAGACCTGGTTTAGTCTTAGTTTAGTCTTGGTTTAGACCTGGTTTAGTCCTGGTTTAGACCTAGTTTAGTCCTAGTTTAGTCCTGGTTTAGATCTGGTTTAGTCCTAGTTTAGTCCTGGTTTAGTCCTAGTTTAGTCCTGGTTTAGATCTGGTTTAGTCCTAGTTTAGTCCTGGTTTAGTCCTAGATTAGTCCTGTTTTAGATCTGGTTTAGTCAGTGTTTTTTAGTCCTGCCAACCCCCAGTCTCAAACACATGAGCAGAGTGGTGGTACAGTGCAGCTACAGTAAGTAGGTCACTGTAGCAGCACTTTGAAATAGCACTGACTCATGTTTTGAATTTGGCCCCATGTCTTACCCCCCTCTCCTCCCTCTTCTACCCCACTGCTTCCCTCTGTTCCTCCTCTCTCTCTCTCTCTCTGTCTCTTTATACTCTCCTGTCTCTTCCTCCATCTACTCTCTGCTCTTCTCTTTCTATATCTCCCCTCCTCTCTCCCTCAGTTCACTCTCTCCTCCCCCGTCTATCTTTTCTACGCTCACCCTACTCTTGTCTCTCATCCCCTTTTCCCCATCTTTTTCCCACTCTCCTTTTCTCTATCTCACCATCCCCTTTTCCTCCTCCTTCTCCCTCTCTCTCCATCTCCTCTACCTCTCTCTCCTTCTCCCCCCGTCCAAGTGTCCAACATGGCCGCTGCGCTGAATGGCGGTGACACATGTCTGTGTGGTTCTCTTCCGTCTGCTCTGACTCTGCGCCAAAACAAACTCACACACTAACTCATGTCTCCTTTATTTACCACAGAACTACGCAAGCTGCAGAACTATGCCAGTAAGTACAAATACATCCTTTGTTTTTTGTAATTAGTATTGTTTTTAAACATTTTTTTTAAAGTAAATAATTATTTAGTTTGGTTATTTTTTACATTTGTTTAAGATTGGACAAATGAGTTTCCTTACATGACCACAAGATGGAGCTGTTTTCCTTAATGAGTATGAAATTGGCAGGTCAAAAACTGGTTATATTGATTTTCTTGTGTCACTTGTATAATTTTGTTTTCCATTCAGAATATATATTTTCTTAATCACTAGAGCAAAGATCTTTTTTTTTTCTTAATTCTGAAACCCATAGACAGTCATTTTTAGCCTTTTTTTTCCCTTGATTTTGTTAATATTACATTCCCTCATTCCTTATTCTATGATTGCTTTAAGTGTGTAACTGCAACTATTCCAAATGTTCATTAATATGCACTCTATCAAAAAATAAAATAATATTATGTTATATTAAATAAATCTTTCTTGTCCTTTGTTCAGGTGAAGTTTTCCTGGACCCCTCCACAGCGCAGAAGAACCTGGTGGTTTCTGAAGACGGCCGCCAGGTGAAGTACGACGAGCACAAGACGTCGCACACGGACATGCCCAAGCGCTTTAGCCCCGCCCTCTTCGTGCTGGGGAGGGAGGGGCTAAGCTCAGGTCGCCACTACTGGGAGGTGGACGTGTCCAGGAAAGACGCGTGGACCATGGGCGTCGCTCGCGCTTCCGCTCGCCGCAAAGGAGACATCAAGCTGAGCCCTGAGGGGGGGTACTGGTGTCTGTGGCTGAAGAACGGAGAAGTGAAGGCCCTGGCAAACCCGCGCCTGCTGCTTCACCTGCCGACCACACCAGTCAAAGTGGGCGTTTACCTGGACTACGAGGGAGGACAGGTGTCGTTCTATGACGTGAAGGCGCGCTTGCATCTCTACACCTTCACAGATACTTTCAGTGAGAGTCTGTACCCCATATTCAGCCCCTGTCTCAGTCATGAAGGGAAGAACTCTGCGCCCCTCGTCATAACTAACATCAAACACACCTAAGGGTCAAGTTAGGATTGAAAAGAAAAAGTTACCAAACAGATAATCAGTCAATCATGCTAAAAAAAAAAGTGTTCTGAGCAGAGACAGCGCCAGATATTTTTGGTTGGAGGAGCTTTGTGGATGTTAATGTGATAATTTAGAGCCTTTTATAGATGTGAGCACACCCCCCCCCACCCTTCCCATGTTTCTTTTACTGTTTTAAACTTATTTAAATGTAGTTAGCCCCTGAAGTGATTTATTAAACTTAATATGGAATTATTGTTTTATTGCAGACTCATTTCAAACACTGTAGTTGCAATTTTAACATTTTGAATCGAGATTGGTGCTGCCCCTGGTGCTGAGGAAAGTCAAATAGACCAAAACCACAATTATTTTACCATTTATTTCAGCAGTACCATGTTTTAATGGTGTCCCCCCATCATTTGTTTGATTCCTGCTTGAGTAACTCTGTATCGTTCTGCATTTGAGGCTCAGAAAATTCCTTACTTCACCTCCCACCTGTCCCCGCCCACCTTCTCTGTTCTTCCTTGCAGTTCAAAAGTTTTGACCAGGAAATGAAGGAACACCTTTAGATTATTATTCTGTTTTAGATGAATAAGATACAATGTAAAATAACATTAAGCATATGTTGTAGTTTAATGTAAATAAATATGCCAGAGTTTGCCATAGTGTTAGTTTTGTCTGTAGCGCCTATGACCTGAGTACACTGTTGTTGTGTCCTCAGGCAAGACACTTTCCCACTTTGCCTGTGTATGAATATTTTTGAAGTGAGTGTCTGGCAGTGTTCAGAGAAGCCGTTAGCACAGACTGGCCATGGTGCACCTTTAACTCTTCAAAGCCCATGACTAAGAGCTAATGCTAAAGCTGCAGGCACCATGTTTACACAGCGAGGCTCTGGCTGGTGGTTTTGTTCGGTCACAAAAAGAACTTGGACAATGTACGAGAAGATAAAAATAACTGAAGACAAGTTTGAAGGATCACGTTTCACCTCGACCAAAACACACATGGGGTATTTTTTAAAACCAAAACCAAAACTGCTGCCAAAACAATGAAGAGAACATATTTTACAATTAAAAGTTGAATATATGTAATGTAAATATATATGTATTTGTATTTAAATGTTGTATTATTTTACCGGATAGATCTGCCTTTTTAAGAACTGAATATATTTTCGGTGGAGGTTTTTTTGTCTGCTTTCTGTCCTTTGATACAACAAAGCAGACTGTAATGTATTTTTTATCAGAATATTTTGTAACTTTGTAATTGTTCAAATTTGTTTAATAAAGAATGAAAAAATATTGATGTCATTAAAATTTCTTTGCGAATTTAAAATGAAACAGTGATTTGAAAACCTTAAGTGGGACAAGTCAAAGCTCGGGCTTAAGGTGGTATTAAGGGTTCAACGGCTCTATATTAAAGTGTGGAGTGATGTGACTCTCCATCTGTTCTATAACAGCTGATTATTTAGTTTCATATGAGAGCTGCCCATTCCTCGTGAAGTTCAGGTTATGGATATAATACACACGTCTCACTATAATATCCTGGGTTGTCACAATATGTCAAATTACAAGATCCTTTTGCTTAAAGGTTCTATATCACACAACATTGACTCTCTAAATTTTAAGCCATGTTGTAATGTTGATACTTCATCAAAAACATACCTGGAGTTGTGTTTTATTTCATTCTCATGTTTAAGTAGTCCTTTGTTATTAGCCTGTTTACATCTGCGAAGCCCAAAATGCTCTCTTCCACTTGTGATGTCATGAAGCGGTAGTTTTCAAGTTAACAGCTATACTTTTGGTTCAGTAGAGATAGGCGATTCCAAGGCAGAAATTATCTAAAGGATATTGTATGGAGTTTAAAAACACAGTAGAGCATTTCCTGACAGTAATGATTCACACCAAAGTCTTGTCACTGTAATTTAAAAGACAAAAAGTGGCATTTCTACCTATATCTATATTATCATGGCCTCTTCAAAATATCGCAATTAATATCGTACAGTGTTTATTGAGACAATATCACCGTGAGATTTGTATACTGTAACATCTCTGGTCAGTATAGGAAAATTCTGCATTTGCCCCATCCTTCAAGGTCTCTGAGACAATCCGGGAGCCATCTCCAGATCTTGAGCTGGACTTGATCAGAACCAGGGTCAAGACACAAAGTAAGCATTTTATTCAACTAGGACATTTCAAAGAGACAGGACCTTCTTGCTGTGAGGCTGAAGTGCCATCACGCTGAAGGTATAAATTTGTATGTGGGCTAAGGGACACAGAGGAGGGAGTGGGAAGTGGGGGAGAGTATTTTAGGTGTATGGGGGCAGTGGGGGGTGGAGTTTGGATGTGACATTGGCCCAAGCGTCTCATGTGTCAGTGGAGTCTCAGAACAGCTGCTGTGGTGAGTGTCTTCAATTTAAACTTTTTAAAACCTTTTTACCTGCATTTCCACATTTCATGTCATATCATTGCATTCATTTGTGTTATGGGATCGCAGTCTGCTTTTAAGGTTCCCTATGTAACTTCTGCTGATGCGTCTGTCACCTGCTCGTCTCCTTGGTGATAGTTCTGTCTGGAATGTTCCACAGTAGGGCATTAACCTGATCTATCTTGCTATGTTTGTATTCAGGTGTTTTTGTTGCTCACAAAATACTTTGAAAAGCATGCTTTATTACTGTGAGCTGGGTCGCCTCTGCACAGATCTGATGTCTAACGTCTAACTTGACCTGGTGGTGTATCTTGCTTTTATCCATGGTGACAGATACGTTTAATGTCATCCAGTGGAACATTCCAGGCCAAGCCGTAACATCTCCATGGAGACAAACAGGTGATGAACCCTCCACCAGAAAAGTTACATAGTGCGTCTCATCCATTGGCCTACTAAAATAACCTTATGTCAATTATTCTCTTAAGAGATTCTGTGCTTTTTGGCTTCTTTTTACAGTTTAAAGTCTAATTTGAGCCTAGGATGGAGCTGCCTGTGGTACTTGTGCATGTGTCAGCCTGGTAACAGCTATACTCAGCTGCACGGGCTAAACACGCTATAAAAAGCACTCAATATTTTTAGCTTTACTTTCATTTTGTAGAAATGGGCTTATGCACAATATTGAGGTGTCTGACCATTATCAACAAAACACTAATTTACTGATGATTCATCTGAAGTGAAATCATTTTAAATTCAGATATTGCGCTTGCACTTTACTATCCTGCACAGTAATAGAATCGCAGATGGAAACAGCATAAACATGGGAAATGTATTTTGTTTCCATGTTTTTACCAATAAAATACTAACCTTATTTTCCATCTTTCAAGTTAAGATGAAGGTAAACTACTGAAATTTGTCCTTTGCATTTGACTCGTCCTTCAACCTGTTAAGCGCATCTCCAGATCTTGAGCTACAGGCACGTTCAGTAGGTCCTTTTCAGTTCGGATACTGATGTCAATACTTTGGCTTTAAGTAACCGATACCCAATATCAACCGATACGGGACCGATTCGAGGCTGTAAACATGATTTATTTCCTTTAAACACAAACAATATAAGATGACCCAAATGTGTTTTGTAACTACAGAAAAGATTTTAAAAATACAAGTTTAATAACACTGACCAGTTAATCATCTTATTACACCAGTTCATAGACCAAAATGGGATATTGACTGAACCAATATCTTGGAAAACGATATCCGATCCACCAAATTTTTTAAATATTGGAGCAGATATCCAATACCAGTATCGTATCAGTGCATCATTATTCGTCAGGATTAGCTTAGCTGGAGGATTTCACCTGTTGTGTATGTTTTGGGTTGATGGGGGGAATAGGAGAGCCTGGAAATACCCCACACACACACAGGGAGAACATGCAGACTCTACACAGAAAGATCTAGGAGATGAACCCAGAAACCTTCGAGAATGCTAACCACATAATGTCCTCCAAACTAATAAGTGTGAACTTGCCATATAACCACTAAGTGCACATTTCAAATCATCAAATAATCTAGACTCTTTTGACTTTTGGTATTTCGTCCACTATTATATATTTTATTACTGTTCTGAGAAGTAAAGTGCAACCGTTTCCATTATACACCCCATGTAACCTTCACCGCTCGATGTGTAACAGGTCCATGCCCCTCCTCGCGCTCTCTGGCTGCCGCTAAGTTTAAGTGCTCAGAATGACCCTGCCTCTCCGCCGTGCAGGGATGGCCTCCACGGGGAACCTATCAGAAGAGCAAGTCCACTGCTCCATCTGCTTAGACGTCTTCACCAACCCCGTATCCATACCCTGCGGACACAACTTCTGCCAAAACTGCATTCTGGGATACTGGAAGACCTCTCCATTGTACCAGTGCCCCATGTGCAAGAAGTCCTTCCAAAAACGACCAGATATCAGTGTGAATACAGTTCTGAGAGAGATCGCGGAGCAGTTCAAGCAGATCAGAGTTAAAAGCAGAGACGGAAAGGTTGAAAAAGAGGAGGACGAGATTAAAACGAAAGATAAGAAGTGGACGTTGGAGCGACGTAAGAAAGAAGACGAGGAAAGACTGCTCGAAAAGGATCAGTTTTTGGAGGAACTTAAACAAAAGCAAGAACAACGCAAATTGAGAGAGGAGGCAAAGCCCGAGGAAGACCTGCCCCCTCTGATTCCGCCAATCCCTCCTCCGAGATCTCCTGCGATTTCCAGAACCCAAACTTCTGAAATTCCTCCACAAGTTTCTCCCTCACCATCGCCGCCAATGTCTTCTCCAATTTCTGAAAGTTCACCAGCAGCTTCTACGTCCTCGCTTGCAGCATCATGGGTTGAAGAAGAGGTCCTCTGCGATGTTTGCTTAGGAGAAGGTAGACCAAAAGCTATCAAATCTTGCTTGGTTTGTCTAACTTCTTACTGTGAGGAACATCTGAAATCACACGCGACCAGGTTCACGAAGCATAAGCTAATCGAGCCTGTCGCTAACATGGAAGATCGCATGTGTCCCAAACATGAGCGCTTGCTGGAGCTGTATTGTAAGAAAGACCAAACCTGTGTCTGTGTTCTCTGCACGGAGACTGACCACAGAGCTCACTACACTGTACCAGTGGAGAGGGAGTGGACGGACAAGAAGGTAAGACGAAAATTGTGGTCAGATACTTTGGATTTGAGTCATGTTTTGCAAAGTTTGGTACTAGATAGTATGCTCCAAAGGGACAGTTGGCTGTAATCAGTTGTTTTAAGTGTTGAAGTTTAGGAACAGGGTAAGGATTAAGATTATGAAAGTTATGGTTAAAGAGACAGCCCAGAATTTTGGACATAGGACCTAATTTCCTAGTTAGCCAGAGTGTTGGAGACATGTGGAGACACTTTTTTAAATATTCCATCCAGTCCTTGTATTTGCAGAGGTTGCTGGTGTTAGGCTAGTGCATGTCAATGGCCATAGTTAGCCTGCCGCTAAAAATAGTCTTACCCACTCCACAAAACACCCTAATCTATCTAGTATAACACCAGACTGACGATGTGAATGTCTGTGTTGATAGAATAATTTTAGAAGTAAAGCCAACCTTGCATTTGAAGTATTTAAGTCTGAGCAGCAGCAGTGAGTTGTACTTCCTGAAAGAAAGCTTGGCAGCGGAGGACTGATATATGAGAAAATAGTCCCTCAACATGCGACGATTCAAGCAATGCAATGTTAGTTTTATTTCAAACATTATTCTATCAACACAGACATTTACATCGACAGGCTGGTGTAATAATAGATTTGCTTCGGTGTTTTGTGGAGTGGGTAAGACTGTTTTTAGTGGCAGGATAACTATGGCCATTGACATGCACTAGCCTAGCACCAGCGACCTCTGCAAATACAAGGTCTGGATGGAATATTTTTTTTAAAGTGTCTCCACACGTCTCCAACACTCTGACTCACTAGGAAATGATGTCCTATGTCCACAATTCCGGACTGTCCCTTTATGGTTTGAGCTCTGAAAATGCAACTGTCTTAAAAATGTGAAAAACAGAAGTATGGTCAAAAGTTATTCTTCACTCTCTGGGCCACCAATGAGTTCATTAGGACATTTCACAACTTTCAGAAGCCAGAGAGGAGTTACAGTAATAGTAACAAAAACCAGAAGGCTAACTGTGCATTTCCTGATTCTTGTATAATAAATGACTTTATCATTTGATGCAGACAGTACACAGTGAACATATTTTGTCCTCAAGAGCCGCTTATACAATATATCTGTAAAGGGTTGAGTTGTTGATTCTGTCTCTCCTGAGCAGACTATCTAGCATTCAAACTGAGGGGCTACATTTTTTATTTTTTATGTACCCAGGCGCTGCTGAAAAGGACAGAGATGGAGGTTCAGCAGATGATCCAAGATCGAGTGAAGAAAGTGGAGGAGATCAAGCACTCGGTGGAGCTCAACAAAGTAAAATTCTAGATGTTACAGACTGTAATCCACACGACATAATCTTGTTTTGAGACAATTACTAGTTAGTTGGCAGATATTTTGGAATTGATATTGCTAAAGCTATGCTTAAGGTGCTTTATCTAATTTTTTGAGGAAGATCTGTTATCTAATTGTCTCCATGACCCCACTCTGACCCCACTCACTATAAGAATTTCAAGGCATTTTTAGCAATGTAAACCCAAGTAACTGAATAATTACAAGATAATGGCATACTGCGAAACATTCCAGACAAAGTATAGACCATTACCCTTGTTTAGTTCAGTTTACATAATTGAAACCAGTGAAAAATCTTGGGTGAAGAGAGCTGGCCAAATTTCAAAAACCCTTAACGACCAGCTATAAGTACAATATTACTATATTATAATATTAATCATAATATTAATCAACAGGTTTAGATTACTTTTACGTTGATTTACCATATTTTCCGGACTATAAGTCGCTCCGGAGTATAAGTCGCACCAGCCAAAAAATGCGTAATGAAGAAGAAAAAAACATATATAAGTTGCACCGGACTATAAGTTGCACTTTTTGGGGGAAAAGTATTTTACAAATCAGAGGCCAGGAACCGACATTTCATCTTGAAAGGCAAGTTATAGAATAGAAAACAACAGGCTGTTAACATTGCATATGAACAGTTCTTCAAATAACGATAGCATAAACAACAGAACAGAAGAAGTTTACCAAACTGTCCATCTCACTCTAAATCACTAAATCCATTTAATTATTCATCCTTGATGTCATTTCCTAGCAACTCCATGACCTCCAAAGGTAAACAGGGCGGCGCTTCCTCTTCTGTGTAGCTGTCATCAGACTCAGCATCAGTTCCAGTCAGAATTATTCTGGCCTTTTTGAATCCCAACAGGATGGTTTCAGTTGTCACTGAAGTCACTTAAATTTTTAATTTTCAGTAGTAATGGTGCGATCGACAGACATGATACCAGACAGAACAGCGGCTCTTTCTGCAGGAGACATGCGCAGTAGAGCCAAAGTGACAGTGGTTATTTAAATACATTCATGCAGTGGTATGGGAGTAATAGGAGTAGCAGATACTGGCACACAAGCCTAGAGCGCCCTCTCGCAGTGGTCAGTATGAAATTTTTAAAATATAAGTCGCATTGGAGTATAAGTTGCAGTACCACCCAAACCATGAAAAAAGTGCAACTTGTAGTCCAAAAAATACGGTAACTTAAAAATAGTTTAAACAGGATTCTTTTTTTTTTTTTTTCTCTCACTCTGCACTGTTTTAGGTGAGTGCCCAGAAGGAGGTGGAGGAGAGTGTGCAGGTTTTCTCAGACCTGGTGCGCTCCATCCAGAGGACCCAGGCCGAACTGGTGATGGTGATCGAGGAGAAGCAGAGGCAGACTGAGCAGTGGGCTGAGGGACTCATCAACCATCTGGAGCAGGAGATATCCGAGCTGAGGAGGAGGCACGGAGACCTGGAGAATGTGGCACGAACTGACCACATAAATTTTCTAAAGGTGAGACCAGAGTATTTGTGTTTGAAAATGACTTTGGTTGAATGATAACAAGGATTTCAAAAGTATAATGCTGCCTGACCTAACTTGACTTGTACCAGTGATGTTATCAATTCAGAAAGGCTTACCTGGGAGCTGAATTAATATGAGGAGGAGTTTAGATCTGGAACTAGAGCCTACCACAGAGGTGCTGCCAGTACCAGTGCAAGGACTAAAAATAGACTTTATTTTCCTAAAAATAAAAAAAAAACTGCTGTATGACAAAATGTAGTATGCAGCTGTTATTTATGTCAGGGAATGACAGAACAACTTCATATAAATATAAGTTCAAACATTTTGAGACTTTCTGGACCAACTATGACCAGTAAAAAGTCTTATTACATCAATTAAGATGTCCAGTTAGGACACAGATATTTAATCCCAGTATTGGTATTAATGCTTCCCTAATATTGAAACATATACAAACATGAAGGTCACAGGGTTAGTCAGATGGGTGCATTCACCACAGCTATTACCCAAGCACCTTTGAATAAGACATTCATTTTAGGTTTGTAAAAACAGTGGTTTGAGGGCCTCATTTGGCACCTGGGCCATAATTCGAACACGCCCTGACCTATCAGCCTGTGCAGAGGATTTATGGGGAATTAGGTTCAACATAAAGCAAATGGATCTGGCACTGTTTTATTTTTCTGTTATCTAAATTTTAATTAAACCTGATTTTTAAACCAAAGCCAGGGTAACATGGAGTGCATTTGTTAAGCCTTATTTGTGTGTTTTGTCAGAATTTCCCGGCCCTGAGCTGCCCTCCTGTGGTCAGAGACTGGTCTGACACTCGTGTTCCCACTGACACGTGTGTGGGGATGATCCGTAGGTCTGTGTCTAAACTGGAGTCGACTCTCAACGAAACCATCCACAAACTCATAGACAGCGGTAGGCCTCAAAGATCACTACATCATCAGATTTCTGTTTCATCTATTTATTTATTTATTTATTTAAGAATTCAATTTGTTTTTCAGAGATCAAAAAGATCCAGAAGTACACAGGTAATCAGTCACACAAGTGCAAGAATCAAATGTGTTAACCAATGTAGCTTGTGACCGTGTCGTCACACCTCCTAGAATATTCACTTAACTTACACAATTTTTAGATCCATACATTTTCTTCCACTTATCGGGCCAGGTCACGGGGTCAGCAGTCTAAGCAGACTCCTGGATTTCCCTCACCCCAGATACTTCCTCTTGCTCCTCTAGTGGGACCCCAATGCATTCCCAGGCCAGTTGCAGCGTGTCCTGGATTTGCCCCAGGACCTCCTTCCTGTGGGACATGGTCAGAAAACCTCCCTTTGAGGCATCCAGCTATTTTAAGATACAAAATACTAAATTTAGCCTTTATTTGTTATATCTAAAGTGAAATGTATTTACCAGCAGTGACACACTAGCGTATTGGGTTTTTCCACAGCTCTTCTGTTTACTTTTATAAATCGTTTGTGGTAATGCTGCTCAGTGGATGTTTTGCAGTGTATTTTGCTATCTTACAGTGTGATGCTAACCTTAACCTTGTATGATACTTTTTGCTAATATGTGCTGTAGATGGATTTCTTTGTGATGTCACAGACAGACTGCTCACAGACAGACACACAGACAGACACAGACAGATACACACACAGACAGACACACAGACAGATACACAGACAGACACACAGACAGACACACAGACAGATACACACACAGACACACACAGACAGACACACAGACAGATACACAGACAGATACACAGACACACAGACAGACACACAGACAGACACAGACAGACACACAGACAGACACACAGACAGATACACAGACAGACACACAGACAGACACACAGACAGACACACAGACAGACACAGACAGACACACAGACATAGACACACAGACAGACACACAGACACACAGACAATACACACAGACAGACAGACAGACACAGACAGACACACAGACAGATACACACAGATACACACAGACACACACAGACAGATACACACACAGACACACAGACAGACACACAGACAGATACACACACAGACACACAGACACACAGACAGACACACAGACAGACACACAGACAGATACACAGACAGACACACAGACAGATACACAGACAGACACACAGAGACACACAGACAGATACACAGACAGATACACACAGACACACAGACAGACACACAGACAGATACACAGACAGACACACAGACAGACACACAGACAGATACACACACAGACACACACACAGACACACAGACAGATACACAGACACACACAACAGACACACAGACAGACACACAGACAGACACAGACAGATACACAGACAGATACACAGACAGACACACAGACAGATACACAGATACACAGACAGACACACAGACACAGACAGACACACAGACACACAACAGATACACAGACAGACACACAGACAGAGACACAGACAGACAGACACACAGACAGACACAGACAGATACACAGACAGACACACAGATACACACAGATACACAGACACACACAGACAGATACACACAGACAGACAGACACAGACAGACACACAGACAGATACACAGACAGATACACACAGACACACAGACAGATACACAGACAGACAGACAGACACAGACAGATACACACAGACAGACACACAGACAGACACACAGACAGACACACAGACAGACACACAGACAGACACACAGACAGATACACAGACAGACACACAGACAGATACACAGACAGATACACAGACAGATACACAGACAGACACACAGACAGACACACAGACAGACACACAGACAGATACACAGACAGACACACAGACAGACAGACACACAGACAGACACACAGACAGATACACACACAGACAGATACACAGACAGACACACAGACAGACACACAGACAGATACACACACAGACACACAGACAGACACAGAGACACACAGACAGACACACAGACAAATACACACACAGACAGATACACAGAAAGCAGCATTCCCACGGTACTATGTAAGGTTGTTGTGTTGGGAATTGCATAAACAGATGAGAGAATCGTTGGCGGATGTTCAACGCCATGGACATCATCCATTTGCCCAAAGATAAGATTGTAGCCGTAAAGCGTTGACCCTTCAGATAGCTCATTGGTTTTAAACTTTTCTGTACACACATTCAATTCTGTTGATGAACTGAGTGTAACAGACGTAATTTTATTCAACTTTGATATCAGTGGATAATTTTGACATGGTAACATTCAGACATGACAAAGCATTCCGAGTGAATAAACAACAGTGATGGTAAAACAAGGTGCTGGTGCAACCTGAGATGTAGCTTGCTAGCCTCCCTGCAGCTACAGAATATAAAGTTATTATGAGAGCAAATGAAACCATTAAGATCTAAACACGACATGATATGTTATTCTAAAGGGTGTCAGCAAGAGTACACAAACCACGCAAAAGTCTACAAGCGACTAGGAAACCGGTTTTAATCATACACTGTACAGAGCTCCAGTAAGATGTGTAATGTTAACCACTCTGCCGCTTAGCATCTGGGTCCAGTCAAGCGGTAATGGAGGGAAACGCGCAGATTTTTTACATTCAAATAGCTCTTATTCAGAAACTAGAGGGACTATTGAAATAAGTAAGGTATCAGAATGTAGGAAAGAGTTAACACTCCAACAGGGTAAAGTTAAACCTGTGATATTCTTTCAAGTTGTTGATAAAAAATTTAAAAACTCATGTCGGTAACGGAGGGAATAAAATATGCAGCACTTTTTGGGCAATAAATACAAACAGTGATAACTAGCGGTTCTCACTTACATATCCTTAACAAACTGGTTTGAATATTTGCTTAATATAGTTTTCTACCATATGGTACAAGATTAGGTTGTAAAACCTCTTACTTTTTGAGTAATGAGATTTTTTATTAAGAAAGATCATGGAAACAGAGGGAAAAGTAATGGAGGGAAAATTGTGCAAGCAAGTAGAAGGTGCATGATTTTACATAATTTGTCAAGCTTTTTTCTTCCGAATACTTTAATATTACTTCAAAATGAAAAGTAACTATTTCTATAAAATATGTCAGTCCTTCCAAGCAAATTTTTATCATTTTAAATAAATTTTGTGTGTACCTTCATCAACAGTTCAAAGATCAAATAACATAAGATATGATGAAATACATCAATTTATTTACATGATTTGAAGGTCTTTGAAATTTGGGAAATATTTTTTGTTCCATGTTTCATACATGGTATTTATAAAACGTATGTAACTTTAGAACCAAAAATGGTACAGAAAAAAGGTCAACAGTTTCATAAACTAGAGTACATATGTATCTGTTGAATACATTTCTATATCAGATGCATTAACTTGAATTTTTGGCCTTGCTGTTTACTTCTGCTTGACCGGGCCCATCTCTAGCTCCCCGGCTGAGCGCACGTCTCTGAATGTTTGTAAACAGGAAACCCATCTGTGCTAGCCAACGCTATGCTAGCATTTTCTTCCCTTTTATACCTCAAACAAATCAAGGTTCAAAGTGTTTTTATAAACTTTACCAAGACATTATGTAGAGGTAATGAGGTGTTTGGGTAATGCTCAAGTGGAATATCCAAACAAGTTACAAAAACATAGGTATTTAGTATTTCGAAGCAATAAACAAAAAAGACAATAAACATTTGGGCTCCACTTTCCCCATGTGTCTGCAGCCAGACCCTCTTGACATACTCTGCTACAACTCTACCACGCCGCCATATTGGTTGTAGTTGTAAATGTAAACTAATTAAAAACCACTGAAATACGCTTTGATTGCCTAAATATCAGCATTACATCAGTTTTAGGGTTATTTTGAGCTTTGACCTTGAATAACTTTCCATTAAAGTCCATGAACTGCCATAGAAAAACATTTGATAGAACCAATATGGCGCTGACTGACCTGATACTCATGTAGAATCTGTGCCAGTTTAACCTGCATGACATTATTTGGCAGGTTCTTACAAATGCTAGGCTAACATGCCCTCCCCTGTTTCAGTGGACGTGACACTGGACCCGGACACGGCGAACCCCTGGCTGCAGCTGTCCCAGGACCGTCGACAGGTGCGGCATTTGGGGGCTTGGCAGGACCTCCCCGAGCAACCTGCCCGCTTCGACACCGTGGTCATCGTCCTCGGCAGGTGCGGTTTCAGTTCAGGACGCCATTACTGGGAGGTACAGGTCGGAGACAAGGATGACTGGTACCTGGGCGTGGCTAAATCCTCCGTCAACCGCAAAGGCAGGATTTCGGTTAGTACAGCGCAAGGCTACTGGGCTCTGGCCATGAAAAAGAGCCAAGGTTACCGCGCGTCCACCACCCCCCCACTGCTGCTCAGCCTGGACCAGAAGCCCAAGAGGATTGGGGTGTACGTGGACTACGAAGAGGGGCAGGTTTCGTTTTATGACGTGAAAAACAGAACGCACATTTTTACATTTAAAGATTCGTTCACGGAGAAGATCTTTCCGTTTTTTTACCTGTATTGCTGTGATAAGGCATCTGATACTATGGTCATCGGCCCTGCGCCAGAGAGGGGACAGAGCAAGAGCTAAGAAGAGAAACTATCAACAAACTATCCAGAGACTGTGAAAATAAGGGAAGAGGTTGCGTTTCCATTGTAGAATTTAATTATGTTATAATTTTAGATGGAAGGCAGGGACTTAGCCTGATTCATCAGTTGGTTTCACTTTGTCGAAACCGTCTGACCTCGCATTAGGATTGATTCGCTCGACAGTAGGCAGGTACTTTTAACCAATTTGGTTGTGACATAAGTAATGTGCCACTAATGGGGCTAACTGGTACATTAAGCTTTTCCCAAATCCCGTAGGAAGAAGGGCAATAACGTCTTTCCCCTTGATAAATTTCACCAAACATTCTCTTTGTTCTCGCTTTAAATCCTCGATTTTGGGAATCGTTGCCAACACAGAATGTATGGCTTCGTCTACATCCATCTCAACCACTTTGTTTATTGTTGTGCTGTACCACAAAAAGGACCCAGACAGGCACTTGAGTTTGACGTCATGGCTTCACAGCTCTTCATTGATTGACCGGTGAGCGGTCTGCAACATCCGGGGTTCTTGCAAACGGTCTAACGTATTCCGATTTCTGACCTAATCACTGGAGAGAAATTAAATTGAGTGTAGGCACTAGGTGGCGCCAGCCTGGCTAGGGGCTTATGTGACTCTATAGGAGATTTACTGTTTTTGAAAGAAAAAAACATACCCAAACACCCAAATTTATGAACCTCAAATGCTGAAACTTATGATTATTTGTTAGAGATTAGTTCCAAAAACTGTAACATGTAAACTGAAAACAATCATGTATAATTCACCACTTTCTGAAGCTAAGAAAATATAATTACATGTTTAAGATAACATAGGTGACATTGAACTTTGTACCAGTTTTTGTTTCATGTGGATAGTCTCAGTAATTATTGCCTGACTGGCCAGTCCCTTCTACATTCAGTTTGAATCCAAAAGGGTCTGGTACTGGACCACAGAGCGTGAAAATCCACCATCTGAACTTGGGAGCATGTGTCTCAAATGCAGAAGACATCTCCTCTGAAAATCCTCGAATCAAACAAAATAAATAACTTATTTTTCTACTTTTGCTTCTATTGCTCCTGCAGAAATCTATGCTGTTTCTTTCTTTTCATTTTTTTTTGAACATGCAAGCACCCATGTTTGTTTTGACATTGTCTCTCTGATTGGTTAATCCGCCTGTCAATCACTCCTAGCTGAAATTGGGCACATGGGACACAGTTCACAGTCTTCAAAGTTTTGTGAAAGTGTGTGGTTTGGCTGGACAGGTAACAGTAAAATATTAACCATAAACCAGGTCAACAAATCTGCAATCTGACACAACCTATTAACTGTAATTATAGACTTACTAGACCGAATTTATTCATGTAATAGGCTTTGAGTTTCAGCTTCCTGTTACATTTTCGGAGACATCTGGATCGATAATTTTCAGACTGTGGAATATGATGACACTATACTCCCAGCTTGGGAGGAAGAGCCAAATATTGTAGAAACTTGTAGCACTTTTATGATGTTTAAGTTTCCTTTTACAACAAATAGCATTTTAAATATCATTGGAAAATACTTTTGCTTTGACAGTTTATTGTCTTAAATCCATTTTTTTTTTTTTTTTTGAATGATTTGAAAGTTGTCATCCTGTTTGAATGCATGTTAATCATACTCAAAATGAAATTGTAAAAAAAAAATACCCTGTTTCTATAGTTTACGTAAATAAATTGTAAAGAGTTTTTTGTTTCTTTGTGTTTTTTTTTTATTTTATTTTTTTTTTTTTTTGAGTTTCGTTTTCAGTGAAATGATGACACATTACCACTTTGTTATAACTTATTTTAGTTGTGGGATCAGGCAACCCAGATAAATGGCTCATTCTGCTTTTTGATTGGATAATCAACTTGAAACGCCAAGAACATCTTTTTTTTGTTTTGAAAAAAAATATTGATTCTTTGATGCACCAAACCAGAATGATGAGTTTTGTAAAGTTTTTTTTTGTTTTTTGTTTTTTGTTTTTGTTTTTGTTTTTGTTTTGTTTTTTCTTTTGGTTTTTTGAGTTTCGTTTTCAGTGAAGTGATGACACATTACCACTCCTACCACAGTGGTTGGTACTGCCCCAGTTGGAGGACTAACTATTGTCTTGAAAAACATGTCAAGGACAAAATAAAACTGCAAGTTAACAGCCGCAGCCTTCACAGATTTGCACATACATTGAATACGGCAAGTGATTTTTTTTTATTTCCTTTTTCTCAAAATTATTACAATCAAAGTTCCAATAATAGACACTGCAGTAGAGGTAGTTGCTGTTGTGGGGAGTTTTGGATGTGCATGTGAAGATGACTCATTTGGGTTTGTTGAGGCTTGTACCACGGAAATGTTTCAAACTAGTTCAAAGTCGTATTTGATATAATTTGAAATAGTATTCGCAAATACATTTAAAAAGGTAGTTTGGGGCAATTCCTGGGCATGCTCGTTGAATGGAATAGTTAATTTCTAATATTTTTGATATAATATAAATAATGATTTGAATGAAGATAAGAAGGATCATAAAAAAATATAAGAAATTACAAGAATTCTTGTTACATTATTTGGCACAGTGGCGCAGCACCCTCACCTCACCATGAGAAGGTGTCCGCTTCAGTTCTCCTTTTGGGTGAAGTCTTTATTTGTAGCGTTTGCATGTTTATGTAACTAGGTGATTAAAGCTGCACAACTTTTCTGATTGTCTCCATTGGGATGTTATTGCTTTTCCTACAATGTTCCATAGTTTGGCATTAAACTCTGTCTCTATAGAGCTAATCAGGTGATGTTTGTATTGAATAAATGCAAGACAGATCAGTTAAATGCCACACTGTTGATCATTACAAACAAAGCAAGAACATCTCCGTACCTGATTTTTACTGTCTGAAAAACATGAAAAACAGAACTAGTTCAATCAGTTTGCAATGGTCCAGTTATTCCTCATTTACTTTATGCATTTTGAGCATCCTAATTATTCATCATGATGACTTTATCAGCACCTTTCACAATTTTCAGAAACCAGAGTGGAGTTTTTCTACCAGGGTAAAGCTAACAACATCTAGAATGCTAACAGTGAAATTCCTGATTATCAGACAATAAATCTATAAATAGACGCAGCCAGTACAGAGCTTACTAATTTTGACCTCAAGAGCTGCTTATACAATACATCTGTACTGGAGTGAATTTTGCTCAGATACATGGAAAAGGCGTCTTTAAATGCATTTATATTCTTTCAGAATTTAAATAATGTCTTCCATCAGTGAACTGGGCCTGCTCCCTTCAGACCAGTTCCTCTGCTCCATTTGTTCAAACATCTTCACTGAGCCGGTAACTACTCCGTGTGGACACAGCTTCTGTAAGTCCTGCCTCAGTCTCCAATGGGGCGAAAGCCACTTGTGCCAGTGCCCCACGTGTAACAAAAGATTCTGTGCCCCCCCTGAAATGAGCACCAACTCAGTCCTGGAAGAGGTGTCTGTCCAGCTAAAACGGAGACGAGTCGAGATTCTGGAAGTTGTAGATGGATCGCTTCCAGTTGACTGTGATGTATGCACGGGGAAAGCCTTAAGAGCGGTGAAATCCTGTTTGGATTGTCAGGAATCATACTGCTCTGTGCATTTAGAGGCCCATCACATATTCCCAGCACTGATGAGACACAAGCTCATCGACGCTGTGGACAACATGAAAGAGAGAGTTTGTCCCATTCATGAGAAAGTGTTGGATTTGTATTGTCGTGAAGATGAAGTCAGCATCTGCAGACTCTGCCTGGACAGGGACCACAACATGCACGTCGTCGTGTCTATGGAGGAGGAAGGAGCACAGCAGAAGGTAACTTATTTACATTTATGTATTTATAAAGATTTAAAGGAACTGTATGTAGCCTGCACTCTCACTGGGTTAAAAAGGAAGTACAATCAAGTTTGACTGTAGTTTTTGCCTAATGACAAGGGGCTCACACATGGGACTTAATAATCTCTAGACCACTATATGACGGTAGGCATGGCCAGTCTGATAGGTCAGTCCTACCACCAAAACATGTCAGATAAATAAGCTATTTAGTTTTGACTTATTAGAAGAAAACTCAAAGTTTTTTATAGCTGATTTTAGTTGCAGGATCTGGCAACCCAAATAAATGGCTCATTCTGCGTCCTGATTGCATAAACAGCTTGAAGCTCTAGACAAAGCCATCATGTCTTTTTTTGTTTTGAAGGAAAATATTGATTCTTTGATGCACCAAACCCAAATGGTGATTGCCGGGAGAGTTGACAAAATACAGGAGTTTTATGACTCTTCAGTGAAAAGAAAAGTAAGTAACCTCCATGAAAATATGCAACTTATATATGACAAGTTAGAGTACTAATTACTGTTCAGATACCTGTATTTTTCTACTTTTTTTTTTTCTCAACGTGTTGTCACAAATGCCACATGGCTGATTTAAACAATATTTAAGGCAAAGGAGAAATTCAATTTGTCAACTGGACAAACATTTATTTGTGGACACTGCCTTATATCTGCCTACAGGTAGAAGCTAACTAGACACTACACTGAAACTACTCTGAAACTACTCAGTAAATCAGAAAATAGTGTAATAGGACCTTTAACACAAAAGTTTGGACACATCATGTGCATTTTATACTCAATAAGTAGTTTCAGTGTAGTTAGCTCCTCCCTTCAGGCAGTATCCACCAGCATTCTGATCAGAATTGAAGAAGCAGCTTGGATGAGCTGCAAAATGTTTTTGACTTAAAAAAAAAACAAACAAACAAAAACATTTGTCTAGTTAACAAATTGGATTTCTCCTTTGCCTTGGATTCTACCTGGACAACTGAGGGATTCTACACACAGTAAGTATTTAACACAGGCACTATCCCACTGGACAAACAAATAACAGAATTTTTAATTTGAACTTCAAAACTTTCCATATGAACTTAAAATAATCAAAGTAATACTCATTCTAGGGTTACATGTAGCAGCTATTCTATACCACAAATCTACGCTATTGGCTTTGAATTTTTCATATCTGTTTGTAGGAGATGGCCAAGAAGGTGAACCAAAGCATGGATGCCATAATGGACATATTCAAGAGAGACATGAAAAAGGCTCAAACCAAAGTAAAAACAAGTGTTCAGGAAAAACACACAAAGTACGAGGAACGAGTGGAGGGAATTATCAAAGAGTTGGAAGAAGACCTAGAAAAACTGCGGCATAAACATTCAGACCTTGAAGAGCTGAGGCAAAAGGAAGACCCACTATATGTACTGCAGGTAATACTTTTAGTTTGTCTATCTCCAAATAACAAAACGCACTGTTTCACCTTGTGATGTCATGTAGTGGTAGCTTTCAAGTTAACAGCTACCATTTACCTTTAGTTCAGTAGAGATTGGCAATTCCAGGTCTGAAATTATCCAGTGATTTTAATGAAGGTGTATGGAGTTTAAAAACACATGGGGCACTTCCTGTATTACCATATGACATCACAAGGTGAAACTGAGTATTTTCAGTTTAATGTGCAGGATTTGTGTGTTAAACGTGTGAATGAAACAAAACACAACTCCAGATACATTTGTGATGAGGAAACAACATTATAACATAAATCAGAAAATAGTGTAATAGGACCTTTAACACAAAAGTGTGGACACATCATGTGCATTTTATATTCATACGATTATTTTGAGTTTAATTTTTGGTTGCTACATTCCATGTGTCCATTTACAGTTTTGATGCCTTCAGTGAGATTCTGCGATGTAAATTATCATGGGAATAAAGAAGAAGAATAAATTAAGTATGTGCAAACTTTTGACAGTTTAGAGTGCTGATTTTTAAGAATTAGTTTCTTAAAAATCAGTTTCAGTGGTCAGGTTTCACAACTGCAATGGCGAAAAAATAAAATAAATAAATAAACTTGCAGATAGCAGTTTTAAGTGATGTAAAACTATGATAAATATTTGATAAAAACATGAAAATCTCCCAAAATGTAATTTTTAAGGAGAAGGTTCATCACCTTCTTATCTGCATGGGGATCTGCTTTGTCTGAAATGCTCCACAGTATGGCTTTAAACAGACATACTGTATATATCTTACATATTTAAATACATTTGTCTAATTATTTTTTTCCCTATAGACGCTGCAGAGAATGAGCAGCCTGTCTGAGATGAAGGACTGGACTGACGTGGTGCCCTGCTCAGATCTTTGTGTGGACACTGTGAGAGTCGCTGTGGCTAAACTCGTGTACAAATTTCACTCTATTCTCAAAATCCTGACAGAAGAAGGTACGCTACTTGTCTCTATCAAAGACTAGACCTTTGTTTTGGTTTAATATTATCATCTTATATTATATATTCTTTATTTTATCTTCTTTTTTGCTCCAGAGATCACCAAAATGAAGCAATACAAAGGTAAGGTCAACGCATTTGCAGTAGTCCAAAGTTATTCCTCATTTGCATTCTGAGCATCCTAATTATTCACCACAATGACTTTATTTTACAGCTTTCAGAGACTAGTATTGCTGTCACAGTAAAGGTGACAGCAGCTAGCATGCTAACACACACTTCCTGATTATCAGACAGTAAACTTTCTAATTAGATGAATAGAGGACACAGCAGACCTTTTTTGAGCTACTTATACAATTTATATCTGTACAATTTTGCTCAAATACATGGAATAAATCACATAAATTACCTTTAGATTAGGTTAGTGATTTTATACAAATATCATGTGGCAACTGTAGTTTGACAAACAAAAATAATAATTATTAAATGATGACATAGTGAGCCAGTGGCAGCTCCACTCAGCAGTGCAGCTTTGATTAGTGAAGGTTGGTTTTACTTCTAAAATTATTCTATCAACACAGACATTTACATCAACAGTCTGGTGTAATAAGAGATTTGCTTCAGGTGTTTTGTGGAGTGGGTAAGACTGTTTTTAGTGGCAGGATAACTATGGCCATTGACATGCACTAGTCTAGCACCAGCGACCTCTGCAAATACAAGGACTGGATGGAATATTTTAAAAAAATGTCTCCACACGTCTCCAACACTCGAAATGATGTCCTATGTCCAAAATTCTGGTCTTTCTCTTTAAACTTTTCTATCTTCATGGAGACCAAACCAGACCTCACAGTTAGAATGCCTGTTTTCAAGGTATTTTTGAGCTCTAAAAACACCTGTAATTTAATAATTGTAAGGTAGAGCTGTTTAATGTTATACTGTGGATTATTCCAGGCAGAGCAGTGACATCTCCATAGAAATAAGCAAGTGACGTATCCCCAACCAAAAAGTGACACCTTTAAGTAACAGAATTGAGTACTTCTTCCGCTGCTGCTATAAACTATATTCTCTTCTTTTCAGAGTCATTAACCTTTGACCCTAACACTGCTGGCCGCTGTATTTTTGTGTACTACTGTGACAAACGCATCAAGTATCACAAGTACCCTACCCAATCGGTACCAGACAGCCCCCTTAGGTTTATCCCACCGAGGGTCTTTGCATCTCAGGGCTTCACCTCCGGACGCCATTACTGGGAGGTCCAGGTCGGCCTCAGAAGCAACTGGAACGTTGGTGTCGCCAAAGAAACAGTATCCAGGGACTCTGACATTATTGCAACAGCAACACCCGGCAATGGATTTTACGTGATCAAAAAAGATGGTCTTACTTATAGCGCAAACTGTGTACCGTCCAAAGTTCTCAATTTGGCCCCAAGACCAGACATAATTGGAGTGTTTTTGGACTACGAAGATGGGAGATTGTCTTTCTATGATGTCAACCGAAAAGTACATATTTATTCTTTTATGGGAGAGAAGTTTATGGAAAAGCTGTACCCATATTTTTACTTGTACAGCAGAGGAAAGAAGTCTGAACCAATGGAATTGTGCACCATCTATAAGTGCAAAGATTCATTCAGTGATGTTTTTTTCAAAATGGAGGAAAAAGAGAAACAGGAAATCTCCCCCAG
>NW_026571153.1:18876453-19056453 GCF_026225935.1 Boleophthalmus pectinirostris | reverse complement strand
TAAGCATTAATTTCTTCCGCACAGTATTTTGAAGTAATTAATTTTTTAATTGCCCTTTTGAACACATGTATATTTGAACAAAGTTTTAATTCTATTTTCAAGTTGTTCCATAATTTCACACCACAAACAGAGACACAAAAACTTTTTCTTGTCGTTTGAGCACGAGGCAATTTAAAATTCAACATAACATACATTATGCAATTTCTGATTTCTTTGTTTGTTTGAGAATAGAGGCTTTAAACTTTTTTTTTTATATAGAAAAATAAGCAGTGTATACATAATGCAGTCTACAAAGAACTGTGTTTTACATTCAAGAACTGCATCGTACAAAATTTACAAATAATATAAATAAAAAGTAAAGTAATAAAAAAGAAAGGCGGGGGAAATAAAAGAGGACAGGAAAGGGGGAAATAGTCTCGTGCTTGAATATGTCTTAACTTGTTTATTTTAACGTCACTGGCTCAAGAGAAGTGAGCTGGAAGTGATTCCTGTAACTCGGTCCCGCCCCCCTTTTTATACCCAGCATGCTTTGCAAACACTGACGTCAACTGAGGCAAGTAAGAAGTGAAACAACAGTGAGAGACGAGAGACAGACAGACAAACTATGTGAGTATATGATTTCATTTTAAATATTATAATGTGTGTGTTTTTCTGTGATAAAGGAAAAATGAGGTAGTACTTATTAACTTGACTTGCAATACTTAGGTCAGTAATTCAAGTTTTTTATGAGCAAAACTAAATCAATAAATGAAAAAGATTAATTGATCAAAAATTCTACAAACGTGTTTCTTTTTCTTTTCTTTTTTTTTTTTTTTTTTTTTTGTTGTTTTTGTTTGTTTTTTAATATCACATGTCCTATAATGATAATGTCATTGACTGCAGTTACATGTGCTCTCAAAATCAGGTTATCATCAGCTCTTTGGAGTGATCAAAATACCCCTAAACTATAAATACCTATTTTTTGTACGAATAAAAACTAAACATATATAGAAAAAAAATCATATAAATAGAGAGAAAAGGATCTAAAAGCCTAAAAAGATTTAAAAAGTAGAAATAATGGTCATGTTTTTTATATTTCAAAATACTTTCAAAACAAAAGTTCATTCCAAATATTCATGTCATGTTATAATTTTATCTCTGTCTGTGTTATTTCTGTTGTAATGTGTCACTTGGTTTGATAGCATTATCCTTATTAGCTTGATAAGAAATAATATGTGGTCATATGACTCTGATCCATTGAAACGTGTTCGATTTGTGTTTGGAGAAGTCATATCTGATTTACACAAGTGATGCAACCCTGGAGTGTTAGTGTGTGACCAGAGCTGACTTGAAAACAAAAGCAAAACATTATTAAAAAAAAAAAAGAAAAAAAGAAAAAAGAAACACATAACGTCAAATAAAATAACGTCAAAAGAATAATAATCATGTTTAGACTTATTATTTTCGTGTTCAATAACGTCGGACCAGTGCAGACCGTTGTTGTGTCCTTGGGCAAGACACTTCACCCGCCTAGTATGAATGGATTATTAGAAGTAAGATATCTTCAAACAGATAAACACAAATCATTTAACTTAGTACAATCTCTCTATATATAGTGTAATTAAAAGGTGCACTATGTGACTTTTCTGGTGAATGGTGAATGTCCTGCTTGTCTCCATGGAGATTACCTGGAATATTTTACAGTAATCCTATAGTATTCATTTGGGATATCTTCCATTTATGCATGTACAGGAGTTTTTGTTGCTCACTTCTCCACAGATCTCACCTGTAACTTGGCCTGGTGGTGATAGAGACTGATAAGATGAGTCTAAAGGCAAAGCAAGAACATCTCTACGGACACAGAAAACTTACCTGGTGCATCTTTACTTTCTTACCTTTTTTTTGTTTGTTTGTTTGTTTGTTTGCAGTGAAGCCCCCTCCCGGCCTGAGTGCCCATCGAGACCCCATGTCCGAGCGCCCGCTGTGCTGTATCTGTCTGGAGGACTTCACCCTCCCAGTGGCTCCCCCTTGTGGACATGTCTTCTGCCTGAGCTGCATTGGAGACTACTGGAGGGTGCAGGAACTGTGTGTGTGTCCTCTGTGTAAAACCTGCTACAAAACAAGACCGCAGCTTCAGATACTTCACACCAGCTCCTCTGAATGTGGAGAGGGAGAATGGTGAGTGCTGCTTTCAGATGTCTCGTCAAATTAAAGTGGAACTAAACATGAAATACACTTTTTTTTATATCTACTTAACTATAGCAATGTTATTATTATTATCATTGATTATTATTGATACTGTGCAGCTGACATCATCATGCTTGTCTCTATGGAGATGTTATTGCCTTGCCTGGGCCGCAGTGTTATTAAACCTTTACTGAGGAAAGCAAGATCTGTGGAGAGTAGGGGTGTAACGATATCGTCACGGTATCAACCTCACGCTACGATATTTATTGCGATATCATGGGAAAGCTCACGATATGGTGGGGAGGCTCAAGATTAGGGATGTAACAATATCCAAATCTCTCTGTACGATATTTTCATGATATACATCTCACGGGACGATATTATTGCGATATTTTGTGGAGACTAAACAGCTAAAACTGTGAATATGCTACTTTTTCCTCTTAAAATGCCTTGATAAGACTTAATTCAAAGAACTAAATCTTAAAAGTGCTTAGAACTGTTATTTCTTCTTTTAGTCTGCTTTGAAATGGAGCAAAGGATCATGATCTATGTAGTTCCCTCTGTCTTTTTTTAGCTATTGCTGCACCATAACTCTTATTCTTACTCTAATTTAAGCAAAGACACTTGTAATTCAATATATTGTGATGGTCCACGATATTATTGTGAGAACTTTAATGATATTTCTGTTAGTGTTACATCCCTAGTGGAGAGGCAAGCCCACTCACTAATAATGTATGTTACTCAAGATATTTTTGAGCAATAAAAACACGTTATTGCTTTAAGCTTACATTCATTCAATTACATCTTTATGGAGACAAAAAGGATGATGATGCCCCATTAGAAAAGTTACACACTGCATTTTTAAAGAGCCTATATTATGCCATTTTCTGATCTATGTTATAATATTGTTTCCTCATCAAAAACATATCCATTGTGTGTTGTTTCATTCACATGTTTAACACACAAACCCTGCATATTTAGGCTGTGTTCTAATCTCATACTAAAACACTCTTTGGATCATGTCAAGATTGAACAGAACATGTTTCAGCTTTCGAGATGTAGACAGACTAATAATAAAGGATTACTCAAACATGTGTGAATGAAACAAGACACAACTTCAGGTCTGTTTTTGATGACATTACAGCATGGATTGCAGCTTACAAGAAACAGTTTAGTGTTATATAGGACCTTTTACGATCAATAAAACATAGTACTTCCTCCACTACTGTCTAAAGTTTCAAGTTAATTATCAACTTTGACATGTGATGGTAAAATAAGCTTGTTGTTTTGCAGTGATGCAGAGCTGGTTCCTTTGCGTCCTGGAATGGTCCCCTGTGACCTTTGCCCCTCCCCCCGAGCTGCTGTGAAGTCCTGTGTCACCTGTCTGCGCTCCTTTTGCCCTCTGCACCTACAGCCGCACTACCAGGACGCAGAGCTGGGGCGCCATCTGCTGGTGGGGGTGGTGAAGAACCTGGAGGGGGCGCTGTGTGCTGTGCATGGGAGGAGACTGGAGAGGTTTTGCAAGACCGACCAGACGTGTATCTGCGCCGTGTGTGCTCAGACCGACCACAGGGGGCACCGTAGTGTTACTGTGAAGAGAGAAGCTGCCAAAAAGAAGGTACAAATATAACTACAACAATCTAGGAGTTTGTTGACCTGAAAAGTGTTCAGCATTTTGGAAAATTCTCATACTGATAGACCAGCAAAGAATCAGTGACAAAAAAAAAAAAAAAAAAGGAAGAGAGACAAAAGGAATGTTAAGGAGCCTAGCGATGTATTTATGTTGCACTATCACATTTATTTTGTTTGATTTTGCCAAATTTGTGTCAGTGTGGGTGGTTGGGGGTGAAATGGCGGGGCTTTTTTTTCTTTTTTTTTTTTTTTTGTATTTGTTGTGGTGTTGTGGGTGTTGATTGTTGTTTTATTTTCTAAATGTTATATTCTGTTGTCCTTAATTAAAAAAAAAAAAAAAAGAAAGAATCAGTGACATAACTTTAGGGATGCCACATTGAAGACTATTCAAACTGTTAAATATTAGATTTTTTAGAATAGTTTTGCTTTGATGACATTTCACGTTTTTCAAAATTATTGAAAATTTAACACTCAAAAGTTCAAAAGTGTCATATCTACAATAAAAACTAATGAAAATCTGCAGTAAAATGCCTACCTAAATGTTATGTTTAGCAGTTTTAGATCAATATTGTGGTTTACAGTGAACAAAATCTGAAATAATTATCAAAGCATGTTATAGTTTAATACTAAATACCCCCCAAAAACCTTTATTTATTTTATAATGTATATGTTTACAGGTTCAGCTTTTACACAAACAGACCAAACTGGCTCAGACGATGCAGGAGAGACTGAAGGAAATGGAGGAACTTAAAGCGACCACAGAAATTCCAAATAAAGATGTGATTTTGGAGGTAGAGGGAGAACTCTGTGAGCTACAGAAGAGACTGGAGCGAATAGAGCAGCTCCTACACACAGAGCAAAGCCTACACTTTATACAGGTGAGAGCAGAAGGCTTGTCTCCATGTAGATGTTATTGCTTTGCCTGGAATGTTCCGTGTTATGACACTAAATATATCCATCTAGCATGTATTCATTACGAGTTGCTCAAAAATACAATCATTTCTTCTGTGAATTGGGGCGACTCTCCACAGATCTGAACTGTAATGTATCGTAGTGCTGTGACCTGCCTGTCTCCCTTCTGATAGAAAGGTTTAATCTATACTGTGGAACATTCTAGTTAAAGCAATAACATTTCCATGGAGATGAGCAGACCCTCCACTAGAAATGTTACACAGTGCACCTTTAACATATGCATTCAGAGCATCGTAATGATTCACTGTGAGGAGTCTATAAGCGTTTTTCACAACTTTCAGACCACAGAGCAGAGTATTGCCATCACTGTATAGTTAACAGCAACTAGCATGCTGACAGTGCACTTCCTGGTTGTGATGAGGATGATAAAACACTTTATGATTAGATGCAGACAGTACATAGTGGACTTATATCAAGAACTGCCAATTTCACATCAACTTAAATTTCTTTTTTCTTTTTCTAGAGAGTTCTACTCACAGCTCCATTATGATGGATGGTCACACACAATCAAGCTTTTTGTTCTAATTGTTTTAATTTGTTTTATTTATAAAGCTGTGATTTTTATTGTATTCTATATTTTTATAATATTGGTCAGGGATGAGTTTACATTCAGCCATTCTTCATGTTTTTATTTATATCTCTGCACATTTTATTTTGTTCACGTTATCCATTTATGACAGACAAATACTTTATTAATCTCGAGGGAAATTCAAGTTGTAGGACCTTGTAACCCGAAGTGAGGAGCTCATTCTTCTTTCTGATTGGATGATTTTATGTGAAAGGTTTCTGTAATTGTGAATCAGTAAAATCTATATTGTCTACTTTATTTATTTACTTTATCATAGAGACACAGATAAGTGAAATATGAAAAATATACATACACCGTCTTTGATATACTTGCGTTTTGTTGGAATTGATTGTATTTTTTTTTTACCAATGTTTAATAACAAATATACTGGAACTTAATGGTCCTATATTCTGCAAAATTGACTCTAGTAACAACATCCTAACATGGCTTAAAGCTCACATCAAAAACATGCCTGGAGTTTTTTTGTTTGTTTGTTTGTTTGCGTAATTCTACATTATTCCCAAAAGCTCAAAATGTTATTTACATAATTTGCATAAAAATCTTAAATTGGAATTTATGGTGTCACTTGACAAGTTCAAGAAAATTGTGTGAGTATGGTGACTGAGACCTGTGTATGTTTTTCTTGAGCTGCAAATGGTTTTATAATGTGATATTTTGTGATTTTATCATTTTGTATTGAATTATATTGTATTTGGATTGTGTTGGCTGCTACCTTGACCAGGTCTCTCTTGAAAAAGATATTCTGAATCTCTCAGTGGGACCTCCTGGCTAAGTAAAAATAAAATAAAGTGAAGGTGTATGGAGTTTAAAAACACAGTGGAGCACTTCCTTTTACCGCATGACATCACGAAGTGGAAGAGTATGAGTGTTTCTGTTTGAGAGAAGAACTCAGCCTAAATATGCAGTGTTTGTTTGTTACACATGTGTGAATGAAATAAAACACAAGTCCAGATATGTTTGTCATGAGGAAACGACATTATAAAAGCCCAGAAAATTGTGTAATACAGACCCTGGTGCAATATGATGCATATTTAGTGAGAGAGTCCACTTCCTCTTTGTGTCAGTGTTATTTCTTTACCTGAATATTACATAGTATAACACTGAACTTATGCATCTCACATTATTTCTTTGCGAGCATTTTTATTGCTCTGAAAAGGCTTTAAAAACGTTCTCACTGCGCAGGGTCGCCTCTCCACAGATCTGACCTGTAACTTGGCCTGCTGACACCACCTGCTTGTCTATATGAAGGAAGATAAGTCCAATACCACACTGTGAAAAACTCAAGGCAAAACATCTCCATGGAGACAAGCAGTTGGTGTACCCTCCTCCAGAAAAGTTACACAGTACACCTTTAAATATGACGTGAATTAAGTGATAAGTCTGTCAGTGTAAGCAAAGTGTTTAGCCACATCAAAACACAGAACTGGTTTCACATTGTAGAGCCACACCTTACAGTGGAAAACAAACCTTTTTATTTGCATGACACAACAGTGGATCAAATAAAAAAAAAAAAAAAAAAAAAAAAAGGAGGGAGGAGTTTAAGTAGAAATGAAACTAGAAACAGGAATGAAATCCAAGGCAAGATCATACAGCAATCTTTCTGTGAATTAAAGGTAAGAATACATGATTTTATTAAAAATGTATGAAACAATTGTTGCCCATTTAATTGTGTTAGCTTTTTTATGTAGAAATATCTGCATGGTGAAATAACTAATTCTATTAGGGTAAATAAATGCATGGTCTGGTTTGGGCCTGTGTATGTGTATGTGTATTGCAGCCTAATTGAACATAAAATAATAATATAGGCCTTTTTAACTTCTTTTGAATGTGTGGTGTGTGTTTTGTGTACTTGTGTGTCCAGTTTAACAAGGAAGCAACTCCAAGTGCAGATTCACAAAGTGTAACAATTACAAAGCTAACATCAGAGGTAGGACCTTGGTCCAAAGTCCAGAGGTAAGACCAATATCCTACCTCTGGTATTAACTCTTTGTTTTATCTCAAGTACATCTTTGACCTCAAGTCTGAATCAAGTCCCAAGTCAGAGACAGTTAAGTCCAAGTCGAGTCAGTGGCCCATCAGTGATAAGGAGGGCAGGTAGTCAAAGTGTGTGAAAAAAACACATACAACAGAAATTCAGTTCAAAATTAGTTGAATTAACAATATGAGCTCAATAAATATTTTTTGTATATGAATATATATTAGAAAGATAGATAATAACTATGTAATTAAGGTATTATTGTATTATTATAGGTAGGTATGCTTAAACACAAACAAAACAAACAAACAAACAAAAAATGCAATGATGCACAGTACAGACAGACAGTAGTGTTTGTTGAAATAGTTCAATTCCTAAATTCAAGTAGTCGCGGGAAGAGTTTGTTATAATCTGTTTGAGTTGATCTTATATTTTTATTTAATTTATATTTGCCAAGGTTCAGCTGGTTATTGTAATCCAACAGTGTGTATAGGTTCTGGTCTTATGAATGAAAAGGGGTGGTGTATTTCCTTCCGCGATCATGCGGTGAGTGAGTAGCTCGCCAGCCATCCAGTGGTGGTTTGTGGTATTGCAGAAGGATGAATGATGAAAAAATTGACCTAAAACCGGGTCAATCAATGCCATATTGCATATGTATAGTGCACCTTTAAATATGTAATGCCACAGTCATTAATGCTACAGTTTATCAAAATAGATTAAAATATTCAAAGTGGAAAATGGATCAAAATATTCAAGTTTTTTTTGTTGCGCAACAGGTAGGGATTGGGCCAATTCAAAACGCGATAGCTGCTTGGGCTTTGTGTATAAAAAATAACAAAAAAGTACCTTAAATGTTCAAAGCGGCACAGACTAATGTTTTAAATCAATACAAGGGTCTGTGGCAAAAATTCAAACATTCAAACATGGCAAACATGAAAACTGAGCAGTGTTGGGAGTAACGCGTTATAAAAGTAACGAATTACAGTAATGCATTACTTTTTGCTGTAACGCAGTAATGTAAGGCATTACAGGGGAAAAAATAGTAATATTTTACTCGGTACAAATGTGAGTAACGCGCGTTACAATGTTTTTTAAACCTGTATTGAAGTGGTGGGTTTTTCTTCATACAAATTCGCTTAAATCACCTCGATATCAGCAGCGGTGAAACGCCGGACATGCGCCCTCATAGACCTTCAGGTAACCGCGGGCGAAAGGACTGACAAAGAACTCCACCCTGTTTAGACCTGGTTTAGACCTGGGTCAGTTTTGGTTTAGACCTGGTTTAGACCTGGTTTAGTCCTGGTTCAGTCCATATACAGTGCAAAAGTTATTTTGGTGAGAGTAACTTAAAGTAATGCAATAGTAATGTAATGCCTTGCATTTTAAATGCAGTAATATTGTAATGTAACGAATTACTTTGAAATGACAGTAATAGGTAATAAATAACGCATTACAGTTTCAAAGTAACTTGCCCAACAGTGAAACTGAGTGGGGATTAAACTAAAAAGTCCGCTTATTGGTCGCGCTGACCGTATTGTTTGTATGCGAGGTTAGCATTAGTTTAGCAGCATTTTACATGGGAGTTCACACGTTCATCAGAGTCACAAAAAAAAACAACAACAACACTGTCTTCACTCACTGTTGAGCAGATAATGATGGGGGTTGAGGGTGAATACATCTATTTGGTAGTTTCGGTCAGAATCCAATCCTATCCACTTTATTTATAAAGCACATTTTATACAGGTTCCAAAGTGCTGCACAGTCAAATTAATACAATAAAAGGCAGTAAATCATAAATAAAAACACTAAATAAAAATGTTAAAATGCATAAAGCTAAAAATAATTTATAAAATGATAAAAATAATAATATTAAAGTCGGTTTCCATCCCAAACGATTCATCCAGAGTGAGAGTAGCGCGGGAGGAGAGAGGAAGTGCGATGGAAGTGGCGCTAATTAACGTGGGATACAAAGTCTTTAAACTGAAAATATATCTTAGATTTGTGCAATTTATATGATTTTTTTAACTAAATTGTGCTTAAAAAGTCCTGGTATATTTATATGTGAGTATTTATAAGAATTATAGAAATTTTCTTTTTCTTTCACAGTGGGGCATCAGTTGCAAAAACTGTCTTTGTGTCCATAGGCAAGGCACTTCACCCACATTACCTAGTGTGAATGTGGTGTGTCTGTGAGTGATGGTGGTGGTCGGAGGGGCCAATGACGTGTGGAATGAATAATCCTGAATAATGCTGTAAAGTGTCTTTCAGTGTCCAGAAAAGCTCTGGATAAAGTTGATGCATTATTCGTTATTATTTAACCGTGTGTTTCCATGGAATCATGCAGGTGATGTGCCACCACCAGAAAGTTACACTTTTAACATTGTTTATGGACAAAAAGTTATATAATATTTTAGTCAACATTCTTTGCTAGATGGTAGAAAAACGGCCTTAAGATTAAAACAGATCAAATGTTCTCTTTTTCAGACATGGCGTCCAGTTCTGACTCTCCATCTCCTGCTAACCCTCTGGAGAAGCAGCTCATCTGCTCCATCTGCCTTGAGATATTTAAAGACCCGGTCACCACTAGTTGTGGTCACTCCTTTTGTGAAGAATGTCTGGACAGGAGCTTAAGACTAGACAATTCCTTTTGTCCTTTATGCAAAAACGACGTATACAGAACACCCCAAGTCAATATAATACTGCGAAGTGTAGTGGAGCAGATGAAGAATGAGAAAGAGGAGGAGGAGAAGAGGAGAGAGAGGGAGAAGAAAAATGAAGAGGAAAAGAAAAAGAGGGAGGAGGAAGAATGTGATCCAAAGAGATTCAGGGGGAGACCAGGACAAGTTCCCTGTGACATCTGCACCAAGATGGCCGCCACAAAGTCCTGCCTGATTTGCCTCAGCTCGTACTGTGACGATCACCTCCAAATACACTCGGCTAACAAAAGGTGTGTAGAAACAAACAGTGTGATAAACAATGGCCATACTTTATTATAACCTGCTTTGGTGGGTTAACAACAGTGGTAAAGATTTATAATAGTTCTACAAGTGGAAATGTAAAGTACAAAAATACAGGAAGTAGTGCTCTGCTTAGTTTGTTACAGATTTGATTTATTAAAAGTACACACTGAACTTTTCTGTTGGAGGGTCCACCACCTGCTCGTCTCTGTTGAGAAGATGTCCAAGCTTTGCCTAGAATGTTCCACTGTATGGCATTAAACTTATCTATCTCAATAGAGACAAGTAAGCAGCACCACCTGACCACGTTACAGGTCAGATCTGTGGAGAGGCAAGCTCACCCACAGTAATTATTCATGTTTTTGAAGTTTTTTCAGCAGCAAAACTAACTGAAAGCAAAATAGGTAAGTCTGATGCTTTGGAACATCTGCATCAAGAAAAGCAGGAAGAGGATCTTCCACCAGAAAAGTTTTATATCTTTAACTAGTTCAGTTCTTTACATCACTGACAGTTATTACACAAGTGTTTACTTCCAGGTTGAAGGGACACAAACTGGTGGATCCGGTGGAGGACTTGGACCAAAGGGCCTGTCTGACTCATGGGCGCCCCCTAGAGCTGTACAGCAGAAAACAGGAGAAGTGCATCTGTGTGCTGTGTATGGAGAAGGGAGAGGAGGGGGTGGTGTCCTCAGAAGAGGAGTGGGCCAACAAGAAGGTAAACACTGTCAAATCTGCTCATCATCTGATTTCTGGAGTCTGTGAACAGTTACATCTGATGTGAATGATCTGGTTTCTTTTTGCAAGTTCTGACAAGAAAACATGGCAAAGACAAAATGAAAGAGAAAGACTTCAAATCTACTGTATTGTTACAGAACAATACACGCTACTGTTACTGTTAAAATTCATAGATTAACAGACACATGTCACCAGATGTGTTTTTGATAATCAGATTTCTCTTGTGCAAATCAGTAATCTAATCTAATCATTGATTATCTGATTACCTGATTTCTACTGGTACACATATAAGACTTATTCTATTCAACATGGCATTTTGGTCCAACAGGATAAAATCAACAACACGATGGAGGACCTGAAAGAGAGCATTGTGAAGAGGAAGACCAAGATGGATCAGATCAATGCTTCTCTGAAAAGCTGTAAGGTGTGTATATAACCAGGTAAAATCAGATACATATACAGTGTCTGATTATGGCCTGAGACACAGAGGAGGAGGAGGTGAGCGGACTGAGGATGTTTTCACACTCTGCACAACTTTTGGTCCAGACTTTAGGACTTTCCAGTTTGGACTTTCTAGTTTGGTTTGGTCCAAAGTGTGAATGCTCCTGTAGACTGTTGCTCAGACTAAACCAATGAAATGTGAAGAACGTCTGATTAATCTTTTCTCCACTCAATATGTCTTTTAGCCAGTCACAGTCACAAAAGTCTTGACTTACTTCCCCAAACTAAACATTTCATCTCCTCGATGCTCCTCTTTCACAGGGCACACTCCTGTTATGGCAACATCAGAAACAACTCCAGAGAAACTCTTTTCAAAAGTTCAGAAGAACATAAATAATAGATTACTTATTGCATTCCAAAGAAATTAAGTGCCAACCTTGGTATGAATCTGAGAGTGTGTTAGAAATAACAGAGAAAAACAGTCTTGATGTCTGACTAGCCACCTTGGTCATCTGATGTTGTTTTTAAATGTGCTCTTGTTCTTTTCCTTCAGGATCAGCTGGACAGTGAGTGGTGGGCGATAGATGACGTCTTCTCTGAGGTGATCTCCACAGTAGAAGCAGCTCATGCCAAAGCTCTCAAACCAGTGGAGGAGAGGAGGCAGCGTCTGAAACAGGAGGCATCTGATCTGTGTGAAACACTGCGGTCTGAAGTGAGCACCCTGGAAAAGACCATCTCCGAACTCAAACACATTTCATCATTTGAGGACCACGTGCTCTTCCTGCAGGTGAAAATGACAATACAACTCAACCTGGTTTTGTTTATTTTCAGTCGCGACAAGTAGTCCTAGGGTTTAACCAGATTTATATCAAGATCTAGATTCAGTTATTTCTAATCATCACTTGACTATATTAAAACATGAAAAAAAAAGTTCATTTTACACTGTTTGCAGTGGTCCAAACATTATTCCTCACTTAACTTCTGCAGTCCAAGCATCATAATTATTCTACACAATGAGTTTATAACTGCTTTTTCACAACTTTCTGAGACCAGAGTGGAGATTTTCTGTCACAGTAATGTTAACAACAACTAGCATACTAATCATGCACTTCCTGATACTCAGACAATAAAATGCTTCATAATTAGATGCTGATGGTACACAGTAGACTTATTTTGACCTCAAGAGCTGCTTAACCAAGAATAGGACACATGAAAATAAACTGGGTACGGTGCCTTTAATGGAGACAGTCAGTGCTCGGACAGTAAAAGCCTGTGGTTTAGTTGATATGAAATAGAATCGTTTCACAGGAGCTACCGGGGTCTCTGACATGAGCAGTTGCATTAGTTTGATGTTTTGTTCTGTTTCTTGTTGATGCAGAAATATCCATCTGTGAAAGAGCCTGGAGTTAAAGACTGGACGTCTGTAGAGCTGGACACTTCTGTGAGTTTTGGCTCTTTGAGAAAAATAACAACTGAAGCAATGGAGCAGATTCAAGGGCATCTGGACAAGCTCACGGCTCTGGGTAAGAAAAGTTTAAGTTCCCAGTGTGAGAACATCTTCAAAATGATGTTTATTCACTTTATTCATCAACTGTTTATTTTCATTTCTATGTAGAACTTCAGAGACTTCCAAAATTTGCAGGTGAGTCCTTTCAGTACTTGAGGTATTTTTGTGGTAACTGAGAGTCAATACAAAGTTTGGAAACTAATGAATCCCTCTAACTAACTCAAGTAAAACACAGGAATTATGTTTGTGTGTGTGTGTGTGTCAATACATTTAGACAATAACAATATAAACCAACATGGTGACTCCGGGAGATGGAGAGCAAAGAAACAATTTTTTGAGGGGGTGAAAAATGTTTTACCGACAGTTTCCTCTCAACTAAATAAAAACAACACAACTTGTCTGTATAACTTTAATTGCCAAATAAAGCACTTGAACTTTGACCTGTCTTTGGCAGTGCAGTGGATGTGACCCTCGACCCGAACTCAAGCCACAAGCGCCTGGTTCTGTCCGAAGACCAAAAAGAAGTGTTTGACGGAGAAAGTGAGGCTGAAGTCATCGACGATTTGGAGAGATTTGATGTTTTTTGGCAGCATCCTGGGCGTGAGGGGCAGGACAGCGGCTCGAGGGCCTACTGGGAGGTGCAGGTGGGAGGGCAAGAGCGGCTGGGACCTGGGCGTAACATCAGCTAAAGCTAAGCGCAAAGGGAAAACTAACACTGAGTCCAGAAAACGGCTACTGGGCTATAGTTCACTATGAGGGAGATAAGTATGCAGCCCTGACAGCGCCCCTGTCTGTGTGCAGCTGAAGGACAAGCCGCAGAAGGTGGGGGTGTTTTTAGACTACGACGAAGGCCTGCTGTCTTTTTACAACGTGACAGATGAAGCCCATATCTACTCTTTTAGCAAAGCTGATTTTAAAGGGGAGGTATTACCTTACTTTAGTCCACATGTTAAAAATGAGACGAACACAGGGGCCTTGGTTATTTCTACTGTTAAATCCAGTTAAAGATATATCATGGATTTTTCTGTTCTCGTTTGGGTTAATAAATATTTTGAACACGGTTTAAATTGCACGTTTTGATAAAATAATAAATTTCACATAAAGACAAGCAAGATATAAATATAAAATCTGAACTGTAATGATAAGTTTTTGTGAAATGAGTCTAACCTGTCATATGTGATTTACTTTCAGTTCACATCTGGTTTAGACTCACCTCCTTTAAACAGATTTAGCTCCAAGTTCTTCCTAATATAGTTTGTGGAAATAGGAAAGGAAAGGAAATACTTCAAAGTGCACAGTGTACCTTTAATCAAATCAAATCAATAAATAAAGTTTGGCAATTTTTTAAGTTTAACATTTCCTGGTTGGAATTTCATAACCGTTACCTAGCAACCATTTTGTACACTGGGAAATTTTCTAATGTACACAAAATTATTATTTGCCAATTTTTTGTTATTTTATTGATATTTCATTATAATAAAGTTTAAAGGATCAGAAAAATGTGTTATGGTGAGTGTTTGGATAGAATTCTCTTATGTGGTGATGTCAACAGTATGTTTTAGAGCTCTCCACTTCCAGTAGCCCAATTTTCATCTTTTCAACTTTTCTTCACAAATTATTTCTTGATTGGTGTAAAACTGATGATTTATATTTACAACAGCTAAATATTTGTAGATTTAGGTAAAGGTAAAGGTAAATTTATGTTGGCAGAATTAGACAATCATTCAAAACCCATCATGTGCACATCCCAGCAGGAAAAAAGAAAAACTGATGGTTTCAGGTTCACGTTGATGATTGAGCTTAAATCAGAGTTCAGAGCTACTTCCTCTCACAGATATAAGGGTGGAATATTGTGCAGATGGCATCATCCCAGCAGTTGTCACCTGTAGGATAGAAACATGAGTTTAAGTCCATTCATATCAGACAGAGGTAAGGAGGTAACAATAACCAAAATATCATGATACTGTATCATCAAAAGTCTCACAGTAATATCGTGGGGTGTCACAATATATCGAATCACAAGTTTCTTTGCTTAAATGAATGGTTTTATAGTAGCAACAGCTTGTAAACATCAGGAACTACATATCCCATGATTCATTTCAGCACAGACAATATGAAAAAAGAGATGTTTTTTACTTGAATTCTTGGGATTATGACAGAAATAATTCACACCAAAATCTTCAAAATCTTGTCAGGGTGTTTTAAAAGCAAAAAATGTCCTATCTACAATTATATCAGCCTCTCCAAAATGTCTCAAATATCATACTGTGAAATGCATATTGTGAAAATATCGTACCGAGAGATCTGGATATCGTTACATTCCTATACAGAGGTGTAACTCTCTTACACTTTGGAGTCCTTTATTTCTACTGAACTAAAGGTAAACTGTAGCTGTTAATTGAAAAATATAATTACATGACATCACAAGGTGGAACAGAGCATTTTGATCTTTGGAGATATAAACAGACTAATAATAAAGTATGACTCAAACATGTGTGAATGAAACAAAACACAACTCAAGGTATGTTTTTGAGGAGGTATAAACATTATAACATGGCTTAAAGTTCACAAGCGTCAGCTTTGTGTAATATGCATGACCCCATGGACATAATAGAAAGTTAAAACAATACTTTAGAACATTTTCCATGAAGATTAATATATTTTTATACCATACTGTGGAATATTATAGTCAGGCCAAGTAAGACTCAGGTTTGTGGAAATATGAACCTGCTCACAGTAAAGATATGTGTTTTTCAGTGCAGTAAACATAACCAAATTGGAAAAAAAAAAAAAAAAAGAAAAAAAAAGTATTAAGTATTATTTTTTCTTACCTCTTTTAGCATCATTCAAGTCCTGGACAAGTCCTGGTCTAGTTATGGTCTAGTTCTGGTCAAGTCCTGGTCAAGTCCTGGTCTGGTTATGGTCTAGTCCTGGTCTAGACCTGGTCTGGTTATGGTCTAGTCCTGGTCTAGTCCTGGTCTAGTCTGGGTCTGGTTATGGTCTAGTCCTGGTCTGGTTAGGGTCTAGTCCTGGTCTGGTTAGGGTCTAGTACTGGTCTAGTCTAGTCTGGTCAAGTTGTCTGGTCTAGTCTGGTCTAGTCTGGTCTAGGATTTAGGTCTAGTCCTGGTCTATTCCTGGTCTAGTCCTGGTCTGGTCTAGTCCTGTCCTGTCTAGTCCTGGTCAAGTCTGTTATGGTCTAGTCTGGTCTAGTCTGGTCTATTCTGGTCTAGTCTGTCTAGTCCTGGGTCTGGTCAAGTCTGGTCTATGGTCTAGTCTGGTCTGGTCTGGTCTAGTCTGGTCTAGTCCTGGTCTGGTCTAGTCTGGTCTGGTCTAGGTCTGGTTAGGGTCTGGTCTAGTCTGGTCTGGTTGGTTATGGTCTGGTCTTAGTCTTGGTCTAGTTATGATTTAGTACTGGTCTAGTCTGGTCAAGTCCTGGTCTATTCTGGTCTAGTCCTGGTCTGGTTAGGGTTTAGTCCTGGTCTAGTCCTGGTCTAGTCTGGTAGTCTGGTCTAGTCTTGGTCTAGTTATGATTTAGTACTGTCTAGTCCTGGTAGTCCTGGTCTATTCTGGTCTAGTCTGTCTGTCTAGTCTGGTCTAGTCTGGTCTAGTCTGGTCTGGTCTAGTCTAGTCCTGGTCTGGTCAAGTGTCCTGGTCAAGTCCTGGTCTAGTCCTGGTCTGGTTATGATTTAGTCCTGGACTAGTCCTAGTTTTTGGGATAAACCAATATAGTCATGAACTCACCTGTCGTCATGGTAACTACAGCGCCAAAGAGCAGACACAAAACCAGCAGCTTCATGGCGTCGGTGCAGAAGATAAAACCCAGGCTCACTGTCGATCATCGAAACATGTAAATGATAAAAACATGTATTATTATTTAGATCGTTCATTATCAGGCGTCTGTGGTGAGAGCGGCACAGGGACACACTCACCTGCTGTGGACTTCTGGCCCCTTCAGATTGGACGTTTTCGGTAACACCCAGATCAAGTTTCTTTCACAGCAGCACTGATATTCTTGAACCTGCCGAACGTGGACTTTCGAAGGCAGAAAAAAATAAATCACAGCTCCATTATGATGGATGGTCACACACAATCATGCTTTTTTCTAATTGTTTTAATTTGTTTTATATATAAAGCTGTGATTTTTATTTTCTTTTTTATAATATTGGTCAGGGATAAGTTTACATTCAGCCATTCTTAGTGTTTTTATTTATATCTCTGTAGATTTTATTTCATACATGTTATCAGTTTATGACAGACAAATATTTTATTAATCCTGAGGTAAATTCAAGTTGTGCTGCAGCAAACTCTTGCAGGTGATGTTGCTGCAGTTGCATTTACACTGTGCGTCTCACCTTTGTGTCTCAGTCAAAGGTCTTAGTGCAGTGAACTAGAATTCAAAAGGTAATATCTGTGTCATACGCCTCCTCCTGGCTCCAAAACGCCACTACAGTCCCATCTGACCCTGGGAGCCCATTGGCTGTCACATAGACCACTGAGGAAGCTCTTTTGGATTTATTACAAACTGTTTTAGTTGTAGGATCTTGTAACCCAAAGTGAGGAGTTCATTCTGATTTCTGATTGGATGATTTTATGTGAAAGGTTTCTGTAATTGTGAATCAGTAAAATCTATATTGTCTACTTTATTTATTTACTTTGTCATAGAGACACAGATAAGTGAAATATGAAAAAATATACATATACCGTCTTTGATATACTTGTGTTTTGTTGGAATTGATTGTATTTTTTGTATTTACATATGTTTAATAACAAATATACTGGAACTTAATGGTCCTATATTCTGCAAAATTAACTCATCCTAACATGGCTTAAAGCTCATATCAAAAACATGCCTGGAGTTTGTTTTGTTTTTTGTTTTTTTTAATGTTTGTTTGTTTGTTTGTTTGGTGTCACTTGATATGTTCAAGAATGTGATATTTTGTGATTTTATTATTTTGTATTCAGAGGCTGAGATATTCCAAAAGAGATTTTTAGCGGCCATTTTTTCAAAATCCAATATGGCCGCCATATTGATTTTCTGACTCCATATACTATAACCTTTCCAAAAATATATAGGTTAGGAAATCCAAAAAATTCCCCCAAAAGTATATAAGCAACCGGACTCTAAATTTTTCTTAAGGGCCGTTCACACCAAAGCGTCAAAAAACGCTTTGACGCCTCTATTTGGAGCCTTTACGTTTGAGTTTAGACGCCCCCGACACGCGTCTTTGACGCTGTGGACGAACGGGAGAAAAATACATGACGCGTCCGTTGCCCTGGAAACAAGAGCCCGGTCCCGCTCTTTTCCCGAAACAATATCAGACCAGACTGAGAGAGTGTTTTTATGACATAAAACATCAACGGAGGAGATCGGGTCGACGACTGGGTCGTATATATATTTATACTCCGCTAATGACGCTGGATCAGTCCTGGTTTAGTCCGGGTCTAATACCGGTCTGGTCCCGGTCTAATCACGGTTTAGTCCCGGTCTAGTCCTGGTTTAGTCCCGGTCTAGTCCTTGTTTAGTCCCGGTCTAGTCCTGGTTTAGTCCCGGTCTAGTCCTGGTTTAGTCCCGGTCTAGTCCTTGTTTAGTCCCGGTCTAGTCCTGGTTTAGTCCCGGTCTAGTCCTGGTTTAGTCCCGGTCTAGTCTCGGTCTAGTCTCGGTCTAGTCCTGGTTTGGTCCTGGTCCGGTCCTGGTGTAGTCCTCGCGATCGGCTCGGTGATTGTGGCGTATATATTTATGCTCCGCTCATGATTGTGGTTCTCGCTCTGGTTCTCGGGTCTTTCTTCCTGATAATAACGTCGCTGCGTCACTGGATACTCGTCCCCGATTGGTTGATGCGGCGCGTCTGACGCGAAAAGTTCAGCATTTTCAACTTCTTGATGCTGACGCCTTGGACGCGCATCTAGAGCGTCGACGCGAAAACGCTGAAGACGCACCGCAAAAACGCAGGACGCTCTAGTCGTGCGTCCACATAGAATTTACATAGAAACTGGATGCTTTGACTCTTTGGTGTGAACAACCCTTTGAAGTTTCAGGTTGTTCATAATATTATATTTTCTAAAAGGAAGAGTACATCAATTAAAAAAGATTTCTGTAATAGATTTGCGTTTCTCTGCACAAATATTTGAACTTATTGTTACTTTTGGGGTTTATATGCCATGAGTTTTCTGATCCGGCCCCTTTGGGATCAGTGTAGGTTGGATATGGCTCCCAGACTAAAATGACTTGGACACCCCTGATTTAGGCTACGTTCAGACTGCAGCCTGAAGTGACCCAAATCCTATTTTTTGGCCCCTAAGTGACCTGTATCTGATCTTTTAATGACACAGATCCGATTTTTTCAAATGCAACGCAGGCCACTTTGATATGTGGTTCTGAAACTGATACATTTCTGACCTTTTGACATGCGACTTCAGTGTGAACGGCCAAAGCGCATTCATCTGACCTACACATTATCAACAAGCCACAAACGTCACTATTCTGCACTGAAGTAGACAAAAATTGTTAATGAACTCCGTGTCACTGAAGTGAAGCACATCACCACTCACCACTCTTGGCTACGTCTCCACATCCACACGTTCCTTTCAACAGGCGCCACTGCTGCTGTCCCACAAAACGCCACGGCCAAAAACCTCATCCTTCTCCTTCTTAATCTCCTCCTTAAAACAAGTAAGTTGTACATATTCTGGCTCCGGTACGAGAGGAACTTTAAAATCTCCAGATGCTCACAGCTCGCAGACAACTTCCGTAAACACAGAGCACGCTCGCTGCGGTTGACGTCGTCGTGTCCTCCAGTGCACATGCGGGACACTTTCGGGCCGTTTACTGTTCACACTGGAGTCACATACAAGTCACATTTAATTGGAAATGTGAACGACCTCGCAAAAACATTGGATTTCACAAAAAAATCGGAATTGAGCATTAAGCCCTGCAGTCTGAACGTAGCCTAAGAGAGTCCACTTCCTCTTTGTGTCAGTGTTATTTCTTTGCCTGAATATTACATAGTATAACACTGAACTTATGCATCTCACATTATTTCTTTGCGAGCATTTTTATTGCTCTAAAAATGCTTTTAAAACGTTCTCACTGAGCAGGGTCGCCTCTCCACAGATCTGACCTGTAACTTGGCCTGCTGACACCACCTGCTTGTCTATATGAAGGAAGATAAGTCCAATACCACACTGTGAAAAACTCAAGGCAAAACATCTCCATGGAGACAAGCAGTTGGTGTATCCTCCTCCAGAAAAGTTACACAGTACACCTTTAAATATGACGTTTAATTAAGTGATAAGTCTGTCAGTGTAAGCAAAGTGTTTAGCCACATCAAAACACAGAACTGGTTTCACATTGTAGAGCCACACCTTACAGTGGAAAACAAACCTTTTTATTTGCATGACACAACAGTGGATCAAAAAAAAAAAAAAAAAAAAAAAAAAAAAAAAAGGAGGGAGGAGTTTAAGTAGAAATTAAACTAGAAACAGAAGTGAAATCCAAGGCAAGATCAAACAGCAATCTTTCTGTGAATTAAAGGTAAGAATACATGATTTTATTAAAAATGTATGAAACAACTGTTGCCCATTTAATTGTGTTAGCTTTTTTATGTAGAAATATCTGCATGGTGAAATAACTAATCCTATTAGGGTAAATAAATGCATGGTCTGGTTTGGGCCTGTGTATGTGTATGTGTATTGCAGCCTAATTGAACATAAAATAATAATATAGGCCTTTTTAACTTCTTTTGAATGTGTGGTGTGTGTTTTGTGTACTTGTGTGTCGAGTTTAACAAGGAAGCAACTCCAAGTGCAGATTCACAAAGTGTAACAATTACAACGCTAACATCAGGGCTCAAGTCCAGAGGTAAGACCAATATCCTACCTCTGGTATTAACTCTTTGTTTTGTAAGTCTCAAGTACGTCTTTGACCTCAAGTCCAAGACAAGTCCCAAGTCAAAGACATGTAAGTCCAAGTCGAGTCAGTGGCCCATCAGTGATAAGGAGGACAGGGAGTCAAAGTGTGTGAAAAAAAACACAACAGAAATTCAGTTCAAAATGTGTTGAATTAAAAATATGAGCTCAATAAATATTTCTTGTATATAAATATATATTAGAAAGATAGATAATAACTATGTAATTAAGGTATTATTGTATTATTATAGGTAGGTATGCTTAAACACAAACAAAAACAAAAATGCAATGATGCACAGTACAGACAGACAGTATTGTTTGTTGAAATAGTTCAATTCCTAAGTTCAAGTAGTCGCAGGAAGAGTTTGTGGTGGTGTATTTGCTTCCGCGATCATGCGGTGAATGAGTAGCTCACCAGCCATCCAGCGGTGGTTTGTGGGATATATATATATAAAATATGTTTCTCACCTTCCACGGTGGTAGGTCTCTCTCACCCTCATTCAGCTCGGGTCCTCTACCAGAGGCCTGGGAGCTTGAGAGTTCTGCGCAGTATCTTTGCTGTTCCCAGTACTGCACTTTTCTGGACTGAGATGTCCGTTGTTTTTCCCGGTATCTGTTGTAGCCACTCTTCCAGTTTGGGGGTTACAGCCCCGAGTGCTCCAATCACCACAGGCACCACTGATGCCTTTACTTTCCAGGCTCTCTCCAGCTCCTCCTTGAGCCCCTGGTATTTCTCTAGTTTCTCGTGTTCCTTTTTCCTGATATTACCATCGCTTGGTATTGCGATGTCAACCACCACGGCTCTGCTCTGTTTCTTATCCACCACCACTATGTCTGGTTGGTTCGCCATCACCATTCTGTCAGTCTGTATCTGGAAGTCCCACAGGATCTTGGCTCGGTCATTCTCCACAACCTTTGGAGGTGTTTCCCACCTTGATCCTGGGGTTTCCAGCCCGTATTCTGCACAGATGTTTCTGTACACTATGCCCGCCACTTGGTTATGTCGCTCCATGTATGCTTTCCCTGCCAGCATCTTACACCCCGCAGTTATGTGCTGGACTGTCTCAGGAGCCTCTTTGCACAGTCTACACCGTGGGTCTTGTCTGGTGTGGTAGATCTGGGCCTCTATTGCTCGAGTGCCCAGGGCCTGCTCCTGAGCAGCCAGGATCAGTGCCTCTGTGCTGTCCTTCAGACCAGCCCTCTCAAGCCATTGGTAGGATTTCTTGATATCAGCCACTTCAGTTATGTTCCGGTGTTACGCCCCATGTAGGGGTTTCTCCTGCCATGATGGTCCCTCCAGCACCTCTTCCTCTGGACCCCACTGTCTGGGATTGACACGAAAGCATATATATATAAGTGCGATGGAAGTGGCGCTAATTAATGTGGGATACAAAGTCTTTAAACTGAAAATATATCTTTGATTTTTGTAATTAATATGATTTTTAAACTAAATTGGGCTTAAAAAGTCCTGGTATATTTATATGTGAGTATTTCTAAGAGTTAGAGAAATTTTCTTTTTCTTTCACAGTGGGGCATCCGTTGCAAAACTGTCTTTGTGTCCATAGGCAAGGCACTTCACCCACATTACCTAGTGTGAATGTGGTGTGTCTGTGAGTGATGGTGGTGGTCGGAGGGGCCAATGACGTGTGGAATGAATAATCCTGAATAATGCTGTAAAGTGTCTTTCAGTGTCCAGAAAAGCTCTGGATAAAGTTGATGCATTATTCGTTATTATTTAACCGTGTGTTTCCATGGAATCATGCAGGTGATGTGCCACCACCAGAAAGTTAGACTTTTAACATTGTTTATGGACAAAAAGTTATATAATATTTTAGTCAACATTCTTTGCTAGATGGTAGAAAAACGGCCTTAAGATTAAAACAGATCAAATGTTCTCTTTTTCAGACATGGCGTCCAGTTCTGACTCTCCATCTCCTGCTAACCCTCTGGAGAAGCAGCTCATCTGCTCCATCTGCCTTGAGATATTTAAAGACCTGGTCACCACTAGTTGTGGTCACTCCTTTTGTGAAGAATGTCTGGACAGGAGCTTAAGACTAGACAATTCCTTGTGTCCTTTATGCAAAAACTACATATTAAGAACACCCCAAGTCAATATAATACTGCGAAGTGTAGTGGAGCAGATGAAGAATGAGAAAGAGGAGGAGGAAAGGAGGAGATTCAGGGGGAGACCAGGACAAGTTCCCTGTGACATGTGCACCAAGATGGCCGCCACAAAGTCCTGCCTGATTTGCCTCAGCTCGTACTGTGACGATCACCTCCAAATACACTCGGCTAACCAAAGGTGTGTAGAAACAAACAGTGTGATAAACAATGGCCATACTTTATTATAACCTGCTTTGGTGGGTTAATAACAGTGGTAAAGATTTATAATAGTTCTACAAGTGGAAATGTAAAGCACAAAAATACAGGAAGTAGTGCTCTGCTTAGTTTGTTACAGATTTGATTTATTAAAAGTACACACTGAACTTTTGTGGTGGAGGGTCCGGCACCTGCTCGTCTCTGTTGAGAAGATGTCCAAGCTTTGCCTAGAATGTTCCACTGTATGGCATTAAACTTATCTATCTCAATAGAGACAAGTAAGCAACACCACCTGACCACGTTACAGGTCAGATCTGTGGAGAGGCAAGCTCACCCACAGTAATTATTCATGTTTTTGAAGTTTTTTCAGCAGCAAAACTAACTGAAAGCAAAATAGGTAAGTCTGATGCTTTGGAACATCTGCATCAAGAAAAGCAGGAAGAGGATCTTCCACCAGAAAAGTTTTATATCTTTAACTAGTTCAGTTCTTTACATCACTGACAGTTATTACACAAGTGTTTACTTCCAGGTTGAAGGGACACAAACTGGTGGATCCGGTGGAGGACTTGGACCAAAGGGCCTGTCTGACTCATGGGCGCCCCCTAGAGCTGTACAGCAGAAAACAGGAGAAGTGCATCTGTGTGCTGTGTATGGAGAAGGGAGAGGAGGGGGTGGTGTCCTCAGAAGAGGAGTGGGCCAACAAGAAGGTAAACACTGTCAAATCTGCTCATCATCTGATTTCTGGAGTCTGTGAACCGTTACATCTGATGTGAATGATCTGGTTTCTTTTTGCAAGTTTTGACAAGAAAACATGGCAAAGACAAAAATGAAAGAGAAAGACTTCAAATCTATTGTACTGTTACAGAACAATACACGCTACTGTTACTGTTAAAATTCATAGATTAACAGACACATGTCACCAGATGTGTTTTTGATAATCAGATTTCTCTTGTGCAAATCAGTAATCTAATCTAATCATTGATTATCTGATTACCTGATTTCTACTGGTACACATATAAGACTTATTCTATTCAACATGGCATTTTGGTCCAACAGGATAAAATCAACAACACAATGGATGGAGGACCTGAAAGAGAGCATTGTGAAGAGGAAGACCAAGATGGATCAGATCAATGCTTCTCTGAAAAGCTGTAAGGTGTGTATATAACCAGGTAGAATCAGATACATATACAGTGTCTGATTATGGCCTGAGACACAGAGGAGGAGGAGGTGAGCGGACTGAGGATGTTTTCACACTCTGCACAACTTTTGGTCCAGACTTTAGGACTTTCCAGTTTGGACTTTCTAGTTTGGTTTGGTCCCAAGTGTGAATGCTCCTGTAGACTGTTGCTCAGACTAAACCAATGAAATGTGAAGAACGTCTGATTAATCTTTTCTCCACTCAATATGTCTTTTAGCCAGTCACAGTCACAAAAGTCTTGACTTACTTCCCCAAACTAAACATTTCATCTCCTCTATGCTCCTCTTGTGCCAACCTTGGTGTGAATCTGAGAGTGTGTTAGAAATAACAGAGAAAAACAGTCTTGATGTCTGACTAGCCACCTTGGTCATCTGATGTTGTTTTTAAATGTGCTCTTGTTCTTTTCCTTCAGGATCAGCTGGACAGTGAGTGGTGGGCGATAGATGACGTCTTCTCTGAGGTGATCTCCACAGTAGAAGCAGCTCATGCCAAAGCTCTCAAACCATTGGAGGAGAGGAGGCAGCGTCTGAAACAGGAGGCATCTGATCTGTGTGAAACACTGCGGTCTGAAGTGAGCACCCTGGAAAAGACCATCTCCGAACTCGAACACATTTCATCATTTGAGGACCATGTGCTCTTCCTGCAGGTGAAAATGACAATACAACTCAACCTGGTTTTGTTTATTTTCAGTCGCGACAAGTAGTCCTAGGGTTTAACCAGATTTATATCAAGATCTCGATTCAGTTATTTCTAATCATCACTTGACTATATTAAAACATGAAAAAAAAAGTTCATTTTACACTGTTTGCAGTGGTCCAAACATTATTCCTCACTTAACTTCTGCAGTCCAAGCATCATAATTATTCTACACAATGAGTTTATAACTGCTTTTCACAACTTTCTGAGACCAGAGTGGAGATTTTCTGTCACGGTAATGTTAACAACAACTAGCATACTAATCATGCACTTCCTGATACTCAGACAATAAAATGCTTCATAATTAGATGCTGATGGTACACAGTAGACTTATTTTGACCTCAAGAGCTGCTTAACCAAGAATAGGACACATGAAAATAAACTGGGTACGGTGCCTTTAATGGAGACAGTCAGTGCTCGGACAGTAAAAGCCTGTGGTTTAGTTGATATGAAATAGAATCGTTTCACAGGAGCTACCGGGGTCTCTGACATGAGCAGTTGCATTAGTTTGATGTTTTTGTTCTGTTTCTTGTTGATGCAGAAATATCCGTCTGTGAAAGAGCCTGGAGTTAAAGACTGGACGTCTGTAGAGCTGGACACTTCTGTGAGTTTTGGCTCTTTGAGAAAAATAACAACTGAAGCAATGGAGCAGATTCAAGGGCATCTGGACAAGCTCACGGCTCTGGGTAAGAAAAGTTTAAGTTCCCAGTGTGAGAACATCTTCAAAATGATGTTTATTCACTTTATTCATCAACTGTTTATTTTCATTTCTATGTAGAACTTCAGAGACTTTCCAAAATTTGCAGGTGAGTCCTTTCAGTACTTGAGGTATTTTTGTGGTAACTGAGAGTCAATACAAAGTTTGGAAACTAATGAATCCCTCTAACTAACTCAAGTAAAACACAGGAATTATGTTTGTGTGTGTGTGTGTCAATACATTTAGACAATAACAATATAAACCAACATGGTGACTCCGGGAGATGGAGAGCAAAGAAACAATTTTTTGAGGGGGTGAAAATGTTTTACCGACAGTTTCCTCTCAACTAAATAAAAACACAACTTGTCTGTATAACTTTAATACCAAATAAAGCACTTGAACTTTGACCTGTCTTTGGCAGTGGATGTGACCCTCGACCCGAACTCAAGCCACAAGCGCCTGGTTCTGTCCGAAGACCAAAAAGAAGTGTTTGACGGAGAAAGTGAGGCTGAAGTCATCGACGATTTGGAGAGATTTGATGTTTTTGGCAGCATCCTGGGGCGTGAGGGGCAGGACAGCGGCTCGAGGGCCTACTGGGAGGTGCAGGTGGAGGGCAAGAGCGGCTGGGACCTGGGCGTAACATCAGCTAAAGCTAAGCGCAAAGGGAAACTAACACTGAGTCCAGAAAACGGCTACTGGGCTATAGTTCACTATGAGGGAGATAAGTATGCAGCCCTGACAGCGCCCCCTGTCTGTGTGCAGCTGAAGGACAAGCCGCAGAAGGTGGGGGTGTTTTTAGACTACGACGAAGGCCTGCTGTCTTTTTACAACGTGACAGATGAAGCCCATATCTACTCTTTTAGCAAAGCTGATTTTAAAGGGGAGGTATTACCTTACTTTAGTCCACATGTTAAAAATGAGACGAACACAGGGGCCTTGGTTATTTCTACTGTTAAATCCAGTTAAAGATATATCATGGATTTTTCTGTTCTCGTTTGGGTTAATAAATATTTTGAACACGGTTTAAATTGCACGTTTTGATAAAATAATAAATTTCACATAAAGACAAGCAAGATATAAATATAAAATCTGAACTGTAATGATAAGTTTTTGTGAAATGAGTCTAACCTGTCATATGTGATTTACTTTCAGTTCACATCTGGTTTAGACTCACCTCCTTTAAACAGATTTAGCTCCAAGTTCTTCCTAATATAGTTTGTGGAAATAGGAAAGGAAAGGAAATACTTCAAAGTGCACAGTGTACCTTTAATCAAATCAGATCAATAAATAAAGTTTGGCAATTTTTTAAGTTTAACATTTCCTGGTTGGAATTTCATAACCGTTACCTAGCAACCATTTTGTACACTGGGAAATTTTCTAATGTACACAAAATTATTATTTGCCAATTTTTTGTTATTTTATTGATATTTCATTATAATAAAGTTTAAAGGATCAGAAAAATGTGTTATGGTGAGTGTTTGGATAGAATTCTCTTATGTGGTGATGTCAACAGTATGTTTTAGAGCTCTCCACTTCCAGTAGCCCAATTTTCATCTTTTCAACTTTTCTTCACAAATTATTTCTTGATTGGTGTAAAACTGATGATTTATATTTACAACAGCTAAATATTTGTAGATTTAGGTAAAGGTAAAGGTAAATTTATGTTGGCAGAATTAGACAATCATTCAAACCCATCATGTGCACATCCCAGCAGGAAAAAGAAAAACTGATGGTTCAGGTTCACGTTGATGATTGAGCTTAAATCAGAGTTCAGAGCTACTTCCTCTCACAGATATAAGGGCGGAAGATTGTGCAGACGGCATCATCCCAGCAGTTGTCACCTGTAGGATAGAAACATGAGTTTAAGTCCATTCATATCAGACAGAGGTAAGGAGGTAACAATAACCAAAATATTATGATACTGTATCATCAAAAGTCTCACAATAATATCGTGGGGTGTCACAATATATCGAATCACAAGTTTCTTTGCTTAAATGAATGGTTTTATAGTAGCAACAGCTTGTAAACATCAGGAACTACATATCCCATGATTCATTTCAGCGCAAACATGAAAAAAGAGATGTTTTTTACTTGAATTCTTGGGATTATGACAGAAATAATTCACACCAAAATCTTCAAAATCTTGTCAGGGTGTTTTAAAAGCAAAAAATGTCCTATCTACAATTATATCAGCGTCTCCAAAATATCACAATAAATATACCACCATGAGATGGATATCGTGATAATATCGTACCGAGACATTTGGACATCGTTACGTCCCTAGACAGGTGTAACTCTCTATTTACATTTACACAGTTAAATGTACTCAGATTACTTTTAAAGAAATTGTACGTTTTGTAGTCCTTTTTCTAGCAGAATATTTTACTCTTTTTTACTTGAGCACAATGTTTGGCTATTCTGCCTTCTTTTGAGACACAAACGTCTCTCTTTCTAAATACAGAAGTGTCCTCCGCTGAAGTATTATTTTGTACTTTTAATGTTGTCAGTGACATCCACCCACAGCTCTGTGTTCACTGCGTTATCTTTAAACATTTATTCATTTAATGACTCTGCAAAATCCTCATAGAGATAAAATTGGACAGGAAGCAGTGGTGCAAACAGTGAATCCTTTTCCCCCTTAATGACCTTTATAGTTGATGACAGCGCAGTCCTGGTTTCCTCCATAGTTGTTGGGTTCTCCTCTGCACCAGTTTGTGAAGCGCATTCTCTCACTGTTAATCCACAGCCAGACCCCATCCTGAAAAAACAAAAACATTATTATTTACATTTTCTGTATCTGGTTGAATTTGACATAATTAGAACAGAATAGAAAAAGAAGAACTCACTTGTTGTGCATCGGAAAATCCAATCCAAGTGTCCATTCTTGAGGAAAGAATTCTCAGGAAATCGTTTGTTTCTCTGTTTTGAACAACAGCCAGAGTCCCACCCTGACTTTGACAGTAAAGCTGAAGAAAATATAATACTTTTACCGCTGTTACTTTACTGAGATGTAATAATCAAATACTTTAGCTACATTAAAGGATCTGTATCCATTTTTTTCTATACATTTCAGCTAAATGTGTCTTGCCCCAGTACAGATATATTGTTTAAGTATAGCTCTTGATGTCAAAATCTGCTGTGTACTATAGGTTTTATACTGTCAGATAATCAGGAAGTGCGCTGCTAGTATGCTAGTTGCTGTTATCGCTCTGGTCTCTGAAAGTTGTGAAAGCGGTTACAGAAATCACAGTGAATAAATTGGATGCGTAAGGTAAATAAGTAAGTAAACATTAAAGCAAACTACTTCTGCTTTTCAAACTTTTAAGAGAATAAAATCAGGTACAGCACCTTTAATATCTGTGTCACTTTATTACATAAGAATGAGAGTTACCTGAGCAAAGGCCCACTGCTTTGGATCAGACACAAACATGTATTGTCGTCCTCCATAGGGACACCAGGTTCCAGGGACACACAAGGATCTTTTTACTGGGAAATCAGTGTGACATGTATTATATTAAAGGGCCCATAGTGCACTAGTTTTTCATCTATGTTATAATGTTTCCTCATTAAAAACAGACCTGGAGTTGTGTTTTGTTTCATTGACACATGTTTAACACACAAACCCTGCAGATTTAACCTGAGTTCACGGTCAAATAGAAAACCCTCTGTTCCACCTTGTGATGTCGTGTGGTAATACAGGAAGTGCTGCACTGTGTTTTTAAACTCCACACACCTTCACTAGAATCATTTGAATAATTTCAGCCCTGAAATTGCCAATGTCTACTGAACTAAAGGTAAACTGTAGCTGTTAATTGAAAAAAAAAAAAAACATGTGAACAAAACACAACTCCAGGTCTGTTTTTGAGGAGGTATAAACATTATAACATGGCTTAAAGCTCACAAGAGTCAATTTTGTGTAATATGCATGACTCCATGGACATAGAAAGTAAAAAAAAACAAAAAAACTTTAGAACATTCTCCAGATGGATAGATTTTATGCCGTACTATGGAATATTACAGTCAGGCCAAGTAAGACTTAGATTTGTGGAAATACAAACCTGCTCACAGTAAAGACACATCTTTTTAAGTGCAACAACCAAATTGAAAAAAAAAAAAATAAAAAATAAATAAATCCAAAAAAACATGCTTTTATTTTTATCTATTTTTCAAGTATTATTTTTTCTTACCCCTTTTAGCATCATTTCCATCTTCAGCGGATGATAAATAAACCATGTTGTTTCCTGTGGGATAAGCACAGATTGGGAAAAACTTTACTAAAACAGACACCAGTTCTAGTTGTAGTCTAGTCCTGGTCTAGTCCTGATCTAGTCCTGGTCTGGTTATGGTCTAGTCCTGGTCTAGTCCTGATGGCCTAGTCCTGGTCTAGTCCTGATCCAGTCCTGGTCTAGTTATGGCCTAGTCCTGGTCTAGTCCTGGTCTAGTTCTGGTCTGGTTATGGCCTAGTCCTGGTCTAGTCCTGGTCTAGTTCTGGTCTGGTTATGGTCTAGTCCTGGTCTAGTCTTGGTCTAGTTATGATTTAGTCCTGGTCTGGTTATGGTCTAGTCCTAGCTTTTGGGATAAACCAATATAGTCATGAACTCACCTGTCGTCATGGTAACTACAGCGCCAAAGAGCAGACACAAAACCAGCAGCTTCATGGCGTCGGTGCAGAAGATAAAACCCAGGCTCACTGTCGATCATCGAAACATGTAAATGATAAAAACATGTATTATTATTTAGATCGTTCATTATCAGGCGTCTGTGGTGAGAGCGGCACAGGGACACACTCACCTGCTGTGGACTTCTGGCCCCTTCTGGCCCCTTCAGATTGGACGTTTTCGGTAACACCCAGATCAAGTTTCTTTCACAGCAGCACTGATATTCTTGAACCTGCCGAACGTGGACTTTCGAAGGCAGAAAAAAATAAATCTTCACAGTTATACAGTATGTCCTTGTTTCTGGTTCTTGGAACTTTTAATCCAGTTCACAGTTTGTTAGAGAATCAGCTGAGTGTAGAGGCAGCGCTCTGTACAATAGGAGGCGGGTTTGACTTACTTTTCTACTTGGACCACAGGTACAGGAGGCGCTACCTACTACGATTGTCAAAAGTATTGAAAATCAAATACTAATCAATACTAAAACGAATATTTGAGCAGATATCAATATTAAAAAAAGTCAATGACAAATTAATCTTTCCTGAATAGCTTTAGAATAATCTTAGACTTTATTGATCCACAAGGGAAATTATTTGGACACAATAGCTCACACAACACAATATAATATAATAACAAAGAGCAAAAAAATATAAATGGTAATAATAAATTCTAAATAAGTAGCAAAAGATAGGAAGAGACTGGAGTCAAATAAGGCATAGTTACATAAATGAATGAAACTTTTTCCTCTGAGGGCCACAAGAAAGCAAACTATTTCTGCTTTTCAAACTTTTAAGAGAATAAAATCAGGTACAGCACCTTTAATATCTGTATCACTTTATTACATAAGAATAAGAGTTACCTGAGCAAAGGCCCACCGCTTTGGATCAGACACAAACACGTATTGTCGTCCTCCATAGGGACACCAGGTTCCAGGGACACACAAGGATCTTTTTACTGGGAATTCAGTTTTGCATTTATTATATTAAAGAGCCCATAGTGCACTAGTTTCTGATCTATGTTATAATGTTGTTTCCTCATCAAAAACAGACCTGGAGTTGTGTTTTGTTTCGTTGACATATATTTAACACACAAACCCTGCATATGTAATCTATAATCATTTCAGACCTAGAATTGCCCATTTCTGCCCATTGCCCTGACATCACAAGGTGGAAGAGAGCATTTCGATCTTTGGAGATGTAAACAAACTAATAATAAAGTATGAGTCAAACATGTGACGGACAAAGCTATAGACAGTTTTGTACATGACTTTATTTGAAAAAAAGAGCAACATTTATAATAATTAAGGCTAAATTGTTAACCAAGTCCACTTAAAAGATAAAATGCACAATTCATTTCAGATGGCATTCAGGTTTTAGCATTCAAAGTAACACCTTGATTGACATAAATCTGTTGAAATTATGTTTACGCATGAGCAAGGAATGAAATAAATAGATAATGTCTGATAAGTAAACAAATCAAAAGGTTAATGTCAATAAAATAAATCAGAAATATATAAATAAAAACATATGTAAATAAATAAAGCCATACATGTTCAGATACAATATTGAAATGTATTGAGACACACCAAGTGACGACATTCATTTCAAACCAATGCAAAATGTAAACGATAACATTCAAAAATCATTCAGAAATCGGTATTAATGAGTTAAAGTTTATCTGTTGTCTCTCTATGTTATTTATTGTCTCTCTTTCAGATATGATCTTGTTTTTGTATTGTTTAATTGTGACCGTCTTGTATTCTCACACAAATAAACAAATACATTTACAGATGGTAGCTTTAATTTTTTGCCAGATTACACTGAAATAATTTATTCATAATTAATCCTGATTTGCTGAGGAGTTTACTAATAGGACACATTGTTTCACTTGTTGCATGGCAGCTGACTGGTTTCTTTTAAAATTTTAATGTTCCACAATGTGACATTAAAGGTGCATTGTGTAACTTTTCTGGTGGACAGCCCAACAAATGCTTTTCTTCATGGAGATGTGTTTGCTTTGTCTGGAATGTTCCACAGTATGGCATTAACCATTTTTATCTCCAGGGAGACTAAACCAGACCAAGTTACAGGTCAGATCTGTGGAGAGGTGACCCCGCTCACAAGTCACAAGGCCTGTTTTTCAAAGTAATTTGAGCTATAAAAGCAAATGCAATTCAATGAATAGTAAATGTAAGGTAAAGCTATTTAATGTCAAACTGTGGAACATTCCAGGCAGAGCAATGACATATCCTTAGAAACAAGAAGATGACAAACCCCCAACCAAAAAGTTACATAGTGCACCTTTAAACTTATCTATCTCCATGGAGACAAGCAGTTAATGGCACACAACCAGGTCAAGTTACAGGTCAGATAGTGAGAATGTATGTCGTTCAATGTACAGCAGCTCAGTTCATTGCAAGATACGTATACGTTTAATGCCCTCCTGTGGAATATTTCAGGCAAACCAATAACATCTCCAAGGAGACAAAAAAGATGTGGATGGTCCACCAGGAAAGTTACATGGTGCATGTTTAACCTACTGAAATAAAATACAAAATTAACAATGTAATTTTGGCTGTAATAGATATTCCCATTTATATTTTTAAACATGACTTCAGTAAATAATAAATACATAAATATTGGACAATAAATTAAAGGCATATATTTTCGAAACAATCGTAGTTCAAGCATGAAAAGACTAATAACGAGCACATGCGGAATCAAAACAACATTCGCTTTTCAGACAATCTCTATATTTACAAAAGAGGCCATAGTTTTACATAGTACTGTACAGTTACAGAAGAGCTAGTGTTCCCATTCAGACTAAAGAACAAGACTCCAGTGGGACGCACACTGTTCACACCTGAAACCAGGACTAAACTAGAACTAAACCAGGGCTAAACCAGGACAAAACCAGGACAAAACCAGGACTAAATCAGGACTAAATGAGGACTAAACCAGGACTAAACTAGGACTAAACCAGGATTAAACCAGGCCTAGACCAGGGCTCAACCAACCAAGGGCTGAACTGGGACTAAAACAGAACTAAAGCAGGTCTGAACAAGTTCTAAACTGAACAATGGCTAATCGAGGACTAAACCAGGACTGATCCAGATGGAACCAGGACAAATCTTAAATTGAACCAAGGCTAAACCGGGACTAAGCTGTGACAAATTCAAGAGGTCTAAAGAAGGCTAAACCAGAAGTGAACCAGGACTAAAGAGTAACTAGATCAGATCTAAACTAGAACAGGCCTACACTACAACTCAAACTGATAGACCCAAACCAGGGCTAAACCAGGACTCAATACCAGGACTAAGGGAGGACTGAACCAGGACTGAAGAGGGATGAGACCAGGCCGAAGCCAATGCTGAACTGGGACAAACCAGGACTAAACATGTACTAAAAAAAAGTCTAAACCAGTACTGAAGGAGGCCTAAAGTATTACTAAACCAGGAATGACACAGGTCTAAAACTCACAAATAAATGTAGACTAAGCCAGGACTGAATCAAGCAGCTGATGTGTGAACAGTTTGTGAACCACTTCTGGCCTTGATGTTTAATTAGCTTCTAAATATTTCACTTTTCTAAATCAATACTAAATGTGAACAAATGTAACAAGCACTTTTCGGATTACACACATTCTAAAGGCATTTCAATATTTACTCATTCAAACTTTTCACCAAATTCTTCCAAATCACCCATTTCTGCATCCATTTGAAAGATTATATTGTATTCTAAGTTGGCTTTTTGTTATCATTATGTTATAATGTTTATTCTTCATTAGAAAAATACCTGGAGAAGTGTTTTGTTTCATTCACACAAGTTAAAGCAATCCTGGATATTAAGATCATTTCAGTGTTCCCAATTGTCTTTACTCAAGCTGGCAGCTATTGTTCGCCTATTTTAACTAACTATTAACTATTTTCCTCTCAGTGCATCAATATAGAACAAGTCCTTGTGCCCACTGCTGGTGTTTTGAAGAGAAAAAATCAACACGGAATGCCAACGCTTACAATTTTAGCCTATCATCATTATAATTTAAACATATTATGATTTATGTCTGGTATTAAGATAAATATGTCTATAAATAATCACGTAGATTATCATTATAGTATTTCACATTTTTTTCAGTGTAAACTGCAACTTTAAAGGTGCACTATGTAACTTTTTGGTCAGGGTCTGTCACCTGCTTGTTTCTATGGAGATGCCATTGCTCTGCCTGGAAGGTTCCACAGTATGACAGTTCTCAGAGGTGGGACCAAGTCGTCATTTTGCAAGTCTCGAGTAAGTCTCAAGTCTTTGACCTCAAGTCCGAGTCAAGTCCCAAGGTCAAATACAGACAAGTCCAAATCAAGTGTCGAGTCACTGGCCCATAAGTCCAAGTCAAGTCTAAGTCGTCTGCTTTGAGCTTCAAGTCATTTCAAGTCAGTTTATATGAATTTTAAGATAAATTGTACTTGTATTGACTAAAGTCATACTATATTTATATATGACTATTTATAGAGTATTTAAGAGTTGTAGAAATGCAAATTTTTCCTTTTTAAATGTCTTGACAAGATCTTAGAGTGAATCATTAAAGTCAGAGCAGAATGAATTCAGATTGAAAAGTTCTTCTCAAGTCTTCTCAAGTCACAGGCCTCAAGTCTGAATCAAGTCCCAAGTCACTGATCTTCAAGTGTAAGTCAAGTCCCAAGTCTTAGTCCATTTTATCAAATCAGGTCTCAAGTCCTAAAAATAGTGCCTCAAGTCTGACTCGAGTCCAAGTCACAACTTGCAAGTCCCCAACTCTGACAGTTCTACTTTACACTTCAATTACAGGTGGTTTTATGGCTCAAAAATACCAAGAAAAACAGGCTTTCTGACTTTGAGCGTGGTTGCCTCTCCACAGATCTGACCTGGCTTAGTTTCCAGAGTCCACATTCCACAGAGAAAAAGAGAAAAGCATCTGACAGGCCCTCCACCAGAAATGTTGCACAATGCACCTTTAATCTAACATTATTGGTCTACTGACATCTTATTCAAAACTGTTTGAAAAATGTCTACGCAACATTTTTTTTAACATTTGTGTACACAAGCCTCCCTTATTCATATAATTAAGAGTAAGTACAGGGCTGTGGGCGGGACAAGGTGGTAGGTGAAAACAGAAATTTTCACAGTTTCAAATGCAGGACTATACAGGATTACTCAAACATGCATGGATTACTCAAAATACAACTCTGGGTAAAATAAAGCTGAGGGAGAACCATTATCACATAGGAGTTCATTCAAGTGGATTTTGCTTAATATGTCTCATTTACAAGTCCATATAATGCATATTCTAGTACCTTTATCTCTTGGCTTCCTTCTTCCAAAAGTGGTGATTGACAAACTCGCCCCTGCATATAGTTCAGTATTCGTGCTGACATCGCTTAATAATGGAAAGCTGTAGTGTTTTTGGCCAGGCGTGAGCGAAGAACAGTTCCAACATGGCGTCCACAGTTCCAACATGGCGTCTACAGTCTCAAACGCAATCTCTGCTCCTTCTTCGCTTTTGCCATTTCACATTTTCATACAAAGCTCGATAGTGAACGGCAACATCTAGTACTCAAAGTCAAATTCAGTTGTCCCATGAACTTTTGGAGAAAATTGTAAAGCAAGTTTTTTGTTGTTTTTGTTTTTTCTAGTGAAGATGTTATTGCTTTGTCCAGAATGTTACACAGTATGGCATTAAACAAGCGTGTGACGCCAGGAGGCAAAGTCAGCCACCAGGTCAGATCTGTGGAGAAGTTCACCAGACATACATTCACTCTAAAAATGCATGGTCATGGTATTTTACAATAAAAAAAACATCTGTCATTGAATGGATACAAGTATAATGCCATACTGTGGAGCATTCCAGGCAAAGCAACAACATCTCCATCTCTGAGACAATCAGGTGGCAGACTCTCCACCAGAAAAGTTACACAGTGCACCTTTAAAAGTCAATGGGAAAACTGAATGATGCTTGCTCTGGTGCTGTCACTGTAGATATCTGTAGACTTTGAAGCAGTGGTTGCCAGAGTCTGCGACCACCACGTGTCCGTCTGAAGTGAGGGCCAGACCCTGGGGTCCGTACAGAGGATCTGCAGACGTGTTTATGTAGGACAGGAATGAGCCAGAGCCGTCAAACACCTGAAACACAACCAGAACAGAAGTCGTAGCAGTAGCAGTAATATAAGTAGCAACAGCTTAAAGGTTGTATGGAGGATTTTTTTTTGTTTCAAACTGTCAGTGAAAGATTAAAATACCCTAACAGAGACGCAGCAGCTTTGTAATTATGATGACCAAAAAAAAAGAACGAAAATCTATCAACTGTGGACGTGTTGAGGCCAGATAAACATCAGCCAATAGAAAACGAGGCTCCCTCATTTTCTATTGGCTGTTAGGTTGTCAGTCAAACTCCCTAGTATAACTGACTCGTCGGAGCGCGGGGATTACGTGGTTTACGCAGCGGTTCTTAGAGGCTTTTTCGAACTGTCGCTTCCTCGCATTTCGCACAAAGTTTGTCGCGACGGCGGATGAGAATCCACGACCGGTTCGCCGCAAAAGAAAGTCCGTTTTTGAGGTCGCTGAAAGAATAAGAGAAGAGGAAAAGGAGCAAAGCCAAACTGAGGTGATTCTTGGAGATCTCGTCCAGCGATGGCGCGACCGAAGCAGACGAAGGGTCTAAAAACTGACGTGTCGGTCGCTGAATTACTTCTAGACAGGAAACTTCAACAGTAATTCTGAATGCGCACAAGGACTGTCGCTGTATTTCTCTTCCCTTAAAAAAATCCTCTATACAACCTTTAAGTCGGGGTAGTAATAGAAATAGAAGTTAACTTATATTCAAGGTGCAACCAGTGCATGCTATTGTGTCCTTAGGCAAGAGACTTCACCAACTTTGCCTGTGTGGTGTGGGTGAGGAGGTCGGATTCATACTCTACACGGGGGAATTCTTGTTGTATTTTGAGTTGGTCATTTGTGATTTACTTGTGTGTACAGGATGACAGAATCTGGCATTGGTCATTAGTGGCTGGTGAAGCAAGGCTGGTGAGCACTAGTAGTAGCAGGAGTATTAACAGTAGCAGTAGTATTTGTAGGATTAAGGTTAAAGTAACTCACTTGTATCCTGCTGTTGCCCCAGTCAGCTACGATTATGTTCCCGTTCTGATCCACAGAGACTCCGGTCGGAGCGTTAAACTGACCGTTTCCTTCTCCATTTGAGCCAAACTTCAACACCAGCTCCCCCTCCAGAGTGAAGACCTGTGAAGAACCAGGACTGAACCAGGACTGAACCAGGACTGAACCTGGACTGAACCAGGACTAAAACAGCACTGAAACAGGACTAAAACAGGAATGAACCAGGACTAAAATAGAACTGAACCAGGACTGAACCAGGACTAAAACAACTGAAACAGGACTAAAACAGGAATAGACCAGGACCAAACTAGGGCTGAGTCAAAACTAAACCAAAACTGAACCAGGACTAACATGGAAAATAGTGACTCTAAAGGTCATTTTTTTGTATTGACGTTTCAATATGATGACCTAAAATTACAGATTTTTTTCCTACCCACCTATAGTGTCTTGCCTTAAGACAGAACTCGGACTGATCCAAGACTAAACCAGGCCTGAACCAAAACTGAACTGAAGTCTGAAGTCTTACCTTGACAGAGTGGTTGTGGAAGTCCGTCACAATTATCTCATTGTTCTTGTTCACAGCAGCAAAATGAGGACCTGTGGAGTAAATATTAGACATCAGTACTCATAAATACAGAAATATGCTGTGCCATAAACTATATGGATTTTAATGTGGGTCACAGTAGTAAATGCTCAAAGGACTCTTTTCTGGTGGGGAGTTCACCAGCTGTTATTGCTTTGCCTACTCTTTAGTGACCTCACCAGCAAACTGCTTGTCTCCGGTGCCTCGTGAACCGAACTTGGAAACAAGTTTTCCGCTGATCTGAAAAATGAAGACGGTGCAGGACTTATTATCCACCACGATGACATGACCATTCTGATCCACAGCCACACCCTTGGGTCCCATCAGACGCCCAGAGCCCAGCTTCGCCTGAAATACACAAAATAAATAACATTTGTACTGGGACTGAAACCCTATGGAAATCCCCAAGGCATATTATACAATATTGTGTCCCATGAACACATTTTTTTTGTTATTGTTAAAGGTCCTCAAACTGTCAACCTTCTGGTAATAGGACAGCCCTTGACCAATGTAGCCTGATACTTGAGCTACTGTTACTGTTGATTCTTATAGTGAAGCACGTACCTTGTACTTGCCGTCGGAGGAGAAGATGCCGACCCACTTGTTGTCGTAGTCTGCGACGATGATGTCTCCGCTCGGGTGAACTGCAACTCCGGTCGGCCTCTGCATTTGACCCGGAGACCGCCCCCGGACCCCAAACCGGCTCAGGAACTCCCCCGAGGTGGAGAAGATCTGACGCAAAGGCAGAGTTAAACCAGTAATAAAGCAGGACTAAACCAGAACTCAACTGGGACTCAACAAGGAAGAATGGAGACTGAACTAAGATTGAGCCAGTGCTAAATTTAGTAAATTAGGGCTAAATCCAGGATTGAAAAGGAGTAAACCAAGATTGAACCAAGACTAATCCAGGACTAAATCAGGACTAAATCAAGATTACACCAGGTCTAAACTCTGAATTGAATCTAGGTAGACATCTGATGTAAAACCTGGACAAACAAGTCTACTACTACTATTACTACTACATTACTATCCTGAATATCTGTTATAAAGGGGGTGGTACCTGGACACACTGGTTGTTGCTGTCGGCAATCAGGATCCTCTCACTGGATGAAGCCACTCCCTGGAGGTTTGTGAACTCTCCTTTATTCCTGCCCTTTGTTCCTGAATTAAATAAATACATAAATACATATTAAAATCTCATCACGTAACTGGCACATGCACATTTCTGACTCTGGAGCAGGTATCGATTCTAAAAAAATAAATAAATAAAATTTAAAAAAAGTTATTCACAGGACAAGACTGAACCTTTCCTGAATATCTTTAGGATGATCTTGAGCTATCAGAACAAATATAAGAGCACATAGACTAGTATACGCCCATGGACCACTATGGAACATACTTGGGCAACTTTTTACACATACTGTAAGTAAGATGGCATGGTAAAATAAAAGAAAGTACTATTATTTCATTCTTCTGTCTAAATAAAAAGTGTTTTTATAATCATTGTGGTGTTGGAATCGGTATTGAGTATCAAGTCTATTCCTAATCAAGTTTGGAATGAAACAGTATTTGGGAGCCCCTGACCACACAGGATCCACAAATATAAGAAACAAGAAAACTGTGTCTGTCAAACAAACAAAAGTTCAGTACCAATTCTGAAGATAAGATCGTCTTCTATGGGGTTCTGGTGTTTGCGTCGTGGTGTTCCCAAAGCACTACTCGCTCTTTTAGATCCCTTCTTCTTCTGCCCAGGGGACTTCCCACGCCTCTTTGTCCCATCGGAGGAGCCCGTTGATGGGGTAGCATTAGCAGCAGAGTTGGTAGCTGTGGTAGTGGATGGAGACACCTGGAAAATAATAAGAATACAGGTGAAGCATCTTTACATGTACAGCTGAAGAGTCTCAGTCCATTATGCACCATAATGTAGTTACTATATATATACTTTTTAATTTTTATTCATGTCTCATTAAATATTGCATAGCCCGTTTTGCAAGGTGGTTACTTGAATATGTTATATTTATTCTATTCTATATTTTATTTTACAGATCCGTATGGACACATTTCTTGCTGGTTGAGCCTGGACAGCCTTTCTACCTGTGACTGAAGTGGGAAGGACAAAGGTTTTTTATGTCATCATTGACCTGGCTGAATTTGGTGAACACTTCACGGCACTTGGTCCTCAGACTCTCACAAACTTTACACCTGTATTCAAAGAACTGTCTACAACATGGATGTTCGATGTGTCAAAAGAAACCCCAAGAGTGAAAGACTGACTCTGCAATGTTAATGTTTCATAATTAGCAGGACTGCCTCTATTGTGAACATTGTTATATTTATATAATGGAGAGAAGATCTTGTTTCAAACAGTCAGACATGCTCCTCTCATTTTTGGAGATGAGCCTGAATTCCATTCAAAACAAGATCTTGATTCATCCATCAACTGCTTGCATTGAAAAATCAACTTTAAAAAAATAAATGACAATCATTGTGACCAACTGTTGAGGGCACAGAGAATTACTGCTGTCAGTTGGATTTTGCAAAAATAGTGTTGTGTCATATGACTTATTTAAATTGTTTTGATTGTATGATGTGCATTGTTTTAATTCATTTTAAGTTGAAACTGAATTTTGTGGTGGTTTTCATTATTTTACATTTGTAAAAGGGATTATGAACTAGAATGACCACACCATTTACATTGTATTTAGTGAAGAAAGAGTCACTATTGAATAGTGTAACATGGCGAACACTCTACACTATTTCTACTTCATAAAGTGTTAAATAGTACAGTAACATAGCAATATAGAGTTATTAGTTTTTCACTATGTGTAAAAAAATCAAATATTAATCAGTGTTATATTCAACTATGAGGAGTGTGGTTACATCACTTTACCAGTGTTGAGCCTTCTACACTTTGGAAACTGTAGTTTTATCTCATTTTATTGTGGACCCCATATACGAGTTGAATTAACACTCTCAAATTTGCTGTGTAAAGTCAATTGGAGCCAGAGTCGATGGAGCCAGAAGTTCTCCATGAACACTTCCTAATTTCATTATATATAAAGTCTATTGATCACACACAGATGTACAGGTATGGCGTCTCACCTCCACGTCTGAGGGCTTGTTCACAGTCAGTTTGAATGGGCTGCCTTTGATGTGATGGTCATAGAGGCGCAGAGCTAAAGAAAAGTCTCCTTCTTTGGGGACGGTGTAGACAAACTCGTATGTTCCATTTTTATGATCCACAATTTCTCCGTCAACAATGCTGCCGTCCGGAGTAAACACCTGAAAGAATTCAACCAGGTAGTCCACATTTCTGTATATTAAAGCAGAGTTGTTTTAGTTTTTTGGGTGTATCTATTTGTTTGTTTGTTTGTTTGTTTATTTATTTGAGACAGGGACAGCACACTATTTTTACATTAACTATAACAGGAGAGATGCATTGTACCAGGTTGTAGCACCAGTGCTAATTTCCACCTGTAGTCCCTGGGCAGGTTTCATTGATTCATTGTATTTAACTGACCTTGGCTATCAGCTGTTCTCCATGGAGACCTATGTAGCACTCAGCCACCGGCACGGCTAGAACTTTTACATTTTGTTAATTTTAAATTGCAATATTTTTTTATTGGAAAATTGCTGTGACTGTTTTGAACCCAATCTAAATTAATTAATAATCACAAGTTAATACAGTGGGGCAATGGGTGGAGATAGGGGGAAGGTAATACAGTGATTTTCTGATTTGTCTCAAATGCAGGACAATACAGGATTACTCAAACGTTCTCCTGTGTTTCATATGTGAGAACCCTCAGTCACTTGGTTTAGTAAAATAACCCAATAATATGAACAGTATTCCTTGACTCACCTCTGCTGACAGAATAGCGTTGCCGTTCTTACATGCTCCTCCGGATTTGTCACGTGTCACTATGGTAACAGACGCTGGATGTCCCACGATGCACTGCTCCAGACCGGCTCCCATGGCCTCACTCTGACTCGCCACAGCGCTGCAAACACAACACAACCTTTAACTAACAAGAGACTGAAATAAGACTGAGAAGATGGAGTTTTATGAGATTGAAGAAGTCAAATCTCAAAACAAAATGGCTTGCAGAAACCTGGACAGCAAGATGGATTCTCGAGATATTTGTCTACGCTGTATATTAAATATCACAGGATCACACAAGTTTTGTATATTTGTGATTTTTGTGGTGGAGAGTGTTACACATAGTATCACATATCAATTGGTCAGGTTAGAATTGCAGCACAATTCAAATTAAAATGAATTCAATTTATTTTAAAGGTGCAATATGTAACTCTTCTTTTCCTGTTTGTCTCTACAGAAATATGTTTGGTTTTGACTGGAGCGTGTACCTGGTGGTGACGATGTTGCCCAGGTTATGGATGGACTTGCGCAGTGCGTCCGTCTCTAGGATGAGGTCGAGCTGGTCGTTTTCCTCTGGGTCTGAACGCACCGTGAGCCCCAGGACCTGCTCCAGCTTCTGCCCCAGCTCCTGCTCCTCACCGAAGGATGCCACGGTCGCCTCCCCTGTCAGAGCCTCCTCCAGCTGGGCACCAAGAGTCGACATGCTCCCCTCACAGGCAGCCAGGCTGTCCATCTGTGCCTGCAACACCTAGATTACACACACATCTGGTTTAGACCTGGTTTACTGTAGTTTTGATTTAGATTTGATTTAGGTCTTGGTCAGTCTTGGTTAGGATGCTTGTAAGTCATGGTTTAGCTCTGGTTTAGGTTTAGCTCTGGTTTAGTCTTTAGGTGGTTTAGCTCTGGTTTAGTCTTGGTTTAGTTCTGGTATAGACCTTGTGTTTGAGTTCGTGGGTGACCTCCAGTTCCATTAGCAGAACACTCTTCCTGACGTCGAGCTGTTTATGCAAATCTTCAAATCCTGATTGGATGTCCTCCTCGATTGCCAGTCTCTGATTGGTCAGCTGCTGCAGGATCTCTCGGACCTGGGACAGTGCTTCGGACACCTGCGGTTGCCTTAACATCAGAGGAAATAGCAAAGAATAAGTTGAATTCATGACTTAATTTTAAATTGAGGAAAGAGTCTGTGTGACTCTAAGGGAAATTTACAGCTTTTGGAAAAAATATATAAGCTTATGATCCTCAAATGTTAAATTGTTTAATTTGAATGAATCAGTTTCATCTTCCTATTGTAGCTGCCATTTTGAGGACTTCGGACCACTCAAAAGATGATTGGGTTTGTTTATAAGTCAATTGCTATGGCAACGGTCCCAATAAATAATCTTTTTAAAACATGTCATGAACAAAAGGTCATGAACAGACCATTTCCATACTTCTGTTCTGATGGTCAGAGTCTCAGGCAGAGGAACCGAGAGTACCTGGTCTGCAGAGCTGTGAGCTGCTCCTGCAGCTGAACTCTGGTCTGTTGCAGACCCTGGTCCAGGTCCACACAGGGGTGCTCCTCATGGCCCACACAGTCCTCACACAGGGGGCACAGACACGACTGGCAAAACCGCTCCGATATCTGCAAAGCATGGATAGAGAGTGGAAAACTAAGTTAAAACTCAAGTAAAAAGTTGTGCACCAAATTATGCCAAAAATAAAAGTGTAAAAGGGTTTTAAGTCTAAGTCCAGACTAGATCAGTTGATCAGTTGCTTTTCATAGATGATACCAATGCCATATTTTAGATTTCAGAACAGCCAATGTTGCATCCAAAAATATGTCATTCACAAATTTAACTTTGGTACCAAGTCCTGATCAAAATCCAAGTCTGCATCTAGTATTTCAGAGAGCTGTGTGGATTCAGGTTCCTGTTATATGCAACATTTTGTTTTCAGTTGTCAATCTCTATGACAACAGTTACAATTTCTCATCATTCTGAAAACCTTGGATTTGTGGCTGTGACCCTTGTTTGGGTGCTGTTTTGCTCCCACATTATTTGGGTGTAGGGGGCAGCTGTTCTTGAGAGCAGTTTGGGTGCTGTCTGTGTCCTCTTTGGGTGCTGTTTGGTTTCAGTATGCAGTTCTTCTTAAGTGCTGCCTGGGTGGTGTATGGGTGCAGTTTGGGTGCTGTATGGGTCCTATGGGTTGTGACCTTGTTTGGGTGCAGGGGACAGCTGTTCTTGGGTGCTGCCTCCAGGACGGTGCACTCTTCACTGCTGGAGTCTGGAGAGTGTTGGTGGGCCTCCATGGAGCTCAAGGGCCCTAAGCCAGAGTCTTCAAGGCTTTTAGTTTCACCAGAGTTACAGAATTCTCTTCATCCATGTCCACGCTACAATCCAATTTATAAATAATTTACAAGTACTAAAACTAAAATGAACAACTGGCGAACGCTATTTGATAAAATAATATTGTCTGTACAGTGCATTTTTGAAAGAGTGATAATCAAGACAGCAATTACAATACACTTATTTCTGTTTGAATGAAGTACTAAACCATGAATTACAGTTTATCAATCAAAAAAGTATTAGAAAAACTTGTTGTATAATTATTCAGTCTATTATAGTTAACTAAAATGCATGCTGTGAGTACTGCACATTCAGCTTGTTTGATTTTAGCAGTGATGTTTCAAGAAAAAAAAATGTTTTGATCATAGACTGAAGTTGAAATTGAAATTTGGTGGGAGTGGGGACAGTTCAGGGACATTGGATTCTTTGGCACCTGCAAGACAAAATACAGGGAAAAATTTAAGTTGACAATACAATAGAGATATGGACTTCAATATATGTTAGACTGAATTATATTTTTAGGTTCAGTATTTACAGTGTGTACATTTTCTTTGCACTACTAGGAAATACTTTTTGGCTATGATCAAATCTGAGCCATTTATAGTTGAATTAATGACTTTTATGACTCATTACAGATTTGCAAAGTGTTTCATTCTGTGTTATCAGGTTCTTTTTTCAGACCTAGAGTTTATTTCATACCTGACAGTTTCGACTGCTCACTAGCGCTCTTCCTCAGAGTGGTCACGTGATGTTACTGCAACGTGTCCGGTCAGCTGATTTAAACAGGTTTTGGCGCTGTCTTGCTACCAGAGGAGGCAGGACTACAGCGCCACCTGCAGTCCTCAGGACAGTATCCCAGGTGTGTGAGAGTTTAAAAAAAAAAAACTCGTCCCGGTTTATTGTCCCGTGGGCACGTTTCTGTATTTCAATTGCCTCTTTAATCCAGCAGCGATGTTTGTTTTCCTCTGTCCCAATGATGTTTGCTCCATCCCAGTCCATAATGTAGTGTCTTTTACAATGGTCAGAAATGGCCAAATTGAGTTGTTCCTGTTCTGCTTTGTGTTTTGTTGCTCGTGTTTCATCTTCGCTGTTTCCTTCTCGCGTTCTGTTCTATGTTCCTTTTTTCGTGGACTGAACGCCCTCCCTGTTTCCCCGATGTATGTTTTATTGCAGGACATGCAGGGTATTTCGTATATGACATTACATTTATGCTCTGGTTCTATTTTGTCTTTCGGGCCCACAGGATGATAAACCTGTGGGGGCTTTTTTACTCTCACACACCTGGGATACTGTCCTGAGGAATTCGGACTGCAGATGGCGCTGTAGTCCTGCCTCCACCGGTAGGAAGACAGCGCCAAAACCTGTTTAAATCAGCTGACCAGACACGTCACAGCAACATCACGTGACCACTCTGAGGAAGAGCGCTAGTGAGCAGTCGAAACTGTCAGGTATGAAACAAAACTCTAGATCTGAAAAAAGAACCTAATAACATAAAATATCGGAAGACCAAATGAACCTCATTAGACTGTTTCATTACGTTATTATTTATTGCAACTCGTGATTTTTTAACAATATTGTAGATTTAGAATAGTTTTTGAGGTTTAAATCTTTATTATCCTTTACGGTACTATTTTTTTAAAGCAATATATCGTACTTCAAATGTTGTTATCAAGACAGACTTAGGTTAAGGTATACATTATTAATCCCTCCTTAAAGGCATTTGACCCATCCTTCAATGCTGCTGGGACAACCTGTCAGGAGCAGTGTGTGTTTTGTGCAGGGATAGGAACAAAATATGGTAGAAAAAAAGGTTTAAGCAGCTAAATCAGGAAACTCTAATCAGAAATGAGTCAGTACTGAATGTGCTAAACACTAAACACAAACTCCATCTGCCAACTTTCAAACCAGAAATAAAGTTGTTCTAAACCAGAACTTGAACCGTATTATGCTATTTTCTGATCTATGTTGTAATGTTGTTTCCTTAACGCAGCAACAAATCCTGCATATTTAAAACACTCTGTTCCACCTTGTGATGTCACATGGTAATACAGGAAATGCTCCACTGTGTTATTAACTCCATACATCTTCGGAACAACGATGGTGATAAGATCCTTCTATAACGATCTGCCCTGGGACAGACCAACAAAAGTTATTCTTCTAAATCTGCACCATCAGCTCCTCTGACCTCCAAAAATCCACCCCCCTTCATGAAGTGTCTTGCCCAAGTACACAGCAACAGCAAACGTGAAGGAAAATGCTAACCCGCTGCAAAATACCGAACACTAGAAAGACAAGTGCAAAACCGGTTTACGAGTAATGCTCAAACCCAGGACTAAACCAGGACTAACCCAGGGCTAAACCAGACTAACCCAGGACTAACCCAGGACTAAACCAGGACTAAACCAGGACTAACCCAGGGCTAAACCAGGACTAACCCAGGACTAAAACCAGGACTAAACCCAGGACTAAACCAGGACTAACCCACTAAACCAGGACTAACCCAGGACTAAACCAGGACTAACCCAGGACTAACCCAGGACTAAACCAGGACTAAACCAGGACTAACCCAGAACTAACCCAGGACTAACCCAGGACTAAACCAGGACTAACCCAGGACTAAACCAGGACTGAAACAGGACTAACCCAGAACTAACCCAGGACTAAACCAGGACTAACCCAGGACTAAACCAGGACTAACCCAGGACTAACCCAGGACTAAACCAAGACTAAACCAGGACTGAAACAGGACTGACCCAGAACTAAACCAGGACTAAACCAGGACTAACCCAGGACTAAACCATGGTACAGAATTTAATCATGACTAAACTGGGATTATAAACCAGGACTAAAAGTGGACTTTATTGGCACTAAACCAGGTCTAAACCAAGACTACACCAGGTTCAAACCAGGACTCTTTTAATATTAATATTGGATAGAAACCCCTCCCCCTCAGCCGCGTCTGTTGCCATAGAAACCTTTGAAGTTTGGTTTGGCCTACTTCCATTCATTCCACCAGATCTTTTGGCTTTTTCACATTGGATTTGTGGTGAGAATGGAAGAGACTCCGAGGGATTATAACTGAGCTAGAATTGAGGCCTGTTTTATTTTTGGATAGTCACGAAATTGTATCAAATAAAAAAAAAAAAAAACGTCAGTTGGAATGATATTGTTGGGAAATCCCAGCCAAATTAAAATGATCAAACAAAACCCAAAACAGATTATAATTTTCTTAATTTTAAGAAAATTTTGGGTTCTTTCCTGGTTTAGTTATTCGGTATAAGCACAAGATCTTGGCCCATCCCCCTGGCATTGAGAATCGGATTTATCCAAGGTTAGACCAGACATGAATGTAATAAGAATCATGACTAAAATAATATTGTTTTGAGACATCTCTGTTCAAAAGTGAGCCCTGTTTTAGTCTTTGTTCAGTGTAGATCAGCCAGTCCAGGTATTTTGCTCCTGACTTGGTCCTAGTTGAGATATGTTCATTGTTGGATCCTGGTTGAGTCCTGGTTTAGTCCTTATTTAGGTCTGGTACAGTCCTGACCTGGTTTGTTCCTGGTCTTTTTAATATAGCTCTCATTCAGTCCTGGTTTAGTTCTGGTTCAGCTTCAGCCCTTGTTTGTTCTTTATTCAACCCTGGTTTAGTCCTGGTTTAGTTCTCCTTCAGTTTTGGTTTAGTCTTGGTTTAGTCCTGTTTGACCCTGGTATAGCCCTGGTTTAGTCCTGCTTTAATCTTGTTTTAGTCCTGCTTCAGTCTCATTTCCACCTTGGTTTAGTTCTGGTTTAGTCTTGACATACAGTAGTATTGGTTTAGCCCTGCTGCAGTCCTACTTTGTCCTGGTGTAGTCCTGCTTCAGTCCAGGTTCAGTTCTTCTTTAGTCCTTCTTTAATCCTTCTCCAGCCATCGTTTATTCTTGATTTGGTCCTGTTTAATTCTCATTTAGTTACAGTTCAGGTGAGTTTTGGTTCAGCCCCTTGTTTTGTCCTGGTTCAGTCCTGTTTTGGTCCTGTTTTGGTCCTGGTGTAGTCCTTTTTCAGTGCAGTTTCAGTCCTGCTTTAGTCCTTCTTTAGTCCTGGTTCAGTGCTGTTTTAGGCCTATTTCATCTCTGTCTTAGTCCTGATTTAGTCCTGATTTAATCCTGATTTAGTCCTAGTTTAGTCCTGGTTTAGTCCTGCTTCAGTCCTGGTTTAGACCTTCTTCAGTCCTGGTTTAGTCTTGATTTAGTCATGCTTCAGTCCCAGTTTAGTCCTGCTTCAGTCCTGGTTTAGTCCTGGTTCAGTCCTGGTTTAGTCCTGCTTTAGTCCTGGTTTAGTCCTGGTTCAGTCCTGGTTTAGTCCTGCTTTAGTCCTGGTTTAGTCCTGGTTCAGTCCTGGTTTAGTCCTGCTTTAGTCCTGGTTTAGTCCTGGTTCAGTCCTGGTTTAGTCCTGCTTTAGTCCTGGTTAGTCCTGGTTTAATCCTGCTTCAGTCCTGGTTCAGTCCTGGTTTAGTCTTGCTTCAGTCCTGGTTCAGTCATGGTCTAGTCCTGCTTCAGTCCTGCTTTAGTCCTGGTTCAGTCATGGTTAGTCCTGTTTTAATCCTGCTTCAGTCCTGGTTTAGTCCTGCTTCAGTCTTGCTTTCAGTCCTGGTTCAGTCATGGTCTAGTCCTGCTTCAGTCTTGCTTCAGTCCAGCTTCAGTCCTGGTTTAGTCCTGGTTCAGTCCTGGTTCAGTCCTGGTTCAGTCCTGCTTCAGTCCAGCTTCAGTCCTGGTTTAGTCCTGGTTCAGTCCTGGTTCAGTCCCGCTTCAGTCCAGCTTCAGTCCTGGTTTAGTCCTGGTTCAGTCCTGGTCTAGTCCTGCTTCAGTCCAGCTTCAGTCCTGGTTTAGTCCTGGTTCAGTCCTGCTTCAGTCCAGCTTCAGTCCTGGTTTAGTCCTGGTTCAGTCCTGCTTCAGTCCAGCTTCAGTCCAGCTTCAGTCCTGGTTTAGTCCTGGTTCAGTCCTGGTCTAGTCCTGCTTCAGTCCAGCTTCAGTCCTGGTTTAGTCCTGGTTCAGTCCTGGTCTAGTCCTGCTTCAGTCCATGTTATTGGTTATGACGTTGTTAGCCAGAGGATGCTAACAGGCCTTAGCTCTGATCTTAATCTATTTTCACACAATTCCATTCAGTCCCTCCTTTCATTTTAGCTTCGTCATTCCCAAAACATCAAATTGTTTTTCACATCCCTTGATCCTTTGCAAATCCCTCGTGTTTTATCCTCCCATGCTGCACCACATTTCCCCATCTACAGTTTCCATTTCCAGCTCAATCCATCATGAACACTGCCAGTAAACATCCAAAACCCATGCACAGTTTGTAGATTTGTGGAGTCCTTACCTGTTTTTGCAGTCTTTTTCAGCATAGCATCCATGACAAGACCTGCTGTTCGGTGCCTGGTGTGGGCGGGACACATAAGGGATGGAGAGGAGAGAGAGGAGAGGAGGAGGAGGAGGAGAGAAAAGAGGAGAGGAGAGAGAGTGGAGGGGGGTGGTGGCAGCAGCAGCAGAGGGGGAGGGGTGGGACTTGCAGAATGGAAGGAGCCTCGTGATTGGTCGAGCAGTCTGTCAATACAAATTCTAGTTAATGAGATAATGAGAATCCAAACGTTCTTAAAAATGCGCCATGTAACTTTTTGGTTGGGGGTCCATCACCTGCGTGTTTCTATGGATATGTCATTGCTCTGCTTGGAATGTTCCACAGTATGACATTAAATTTCTCTATTTTACATTTATTCAATTACAGATGGTTTTATTGCTCAAAAATACCTACTAAAACAGACATTCTGACTGTGAGTGGGGTTGCCTCTCCACAGATCTGTCCTGTAACTTGGTCTGTTTTTGTCTCCATGATGAAAGAAACGTTTAATGCCATACAATGAAACATTCCCTCCAGGAAAGTTACACAATGCACCTTTAATGGAGAAGTCCAAAGCTAATCCTTGGTCAGTAAAAGCATGTAATTTGGAGCTGAATTCCCATTTTTACAAGATTAAGTTGGACTGTTTTTCTTTTTTCAGTTAAAATTGCACAGTTAATTTTTGTTTGTTTTTTTTGTCTCCGTGGAGCTGTCTAGATTTTGTTTAATATCTTGGTGGAGTCATTGCCTAGTACTTTAAAGTGCATATAATAAGGTAGATTAATTTCAGTAAGCCATGATTAACATAAATTATTATTAATATTAAAGGCTGAATTAAAATCTTGTCTAGTTTGTGTAGTTTTTGTCAGTTTTGGTCAAGTTTAGATTTTACTTTCAGGTTGGACATGGAAAGATCTCCTCATGGAAGAGTTTTCCTTGTGCCTAAACTGTCCCTGTGTATTTGGTGTTGATATAGTTGTTGTATAGGTAGAGGTATTCTGCTATAAAACTCCTGTATTTTTATACTTTTCTCCTCAACATTTCACAAACTTAACTGATTTAAAACTATGATAAATATTTACCAGAAAAAGTACCAAGCAATGACATCCCCATTTAATTTTGTCCATGCAATTCCCTCCCAAACCACTACAGGGCGCTGCTGCACACTATGAACACACACAATATAAAAAGACGACAGCAGCGCCTCACTTCCTCATTCACAATCTGCGACCGTGCGAGTCATGCTGTGTCGCTCGTTTCTAAGGTAAATATTAATACATGCTTTACTTTTCTTCCACGATATTTAATGTATTTTAATCCCGAGACATTAAGGAAGCTTTGTAAGTGTTTAATTATGACGGATGGTTTAGTTATTTGGCGGATGGTGGCAGATTTTGACAAATGACTGGATTCACTCCATGCGTCTCTACGTATCAGTTACAAGAGACTAAATAAACTACAGTATGTTGTTGTGATTCACTGTGATGACCACAATTATGTGGTGCTTGACCACAAATTATTATAGAGTAATTTTCAAACTGGCATTCAACTTTATTACATAATCTAGTCAAATGTATTTTTGTTGTTTTTGTTTTTTTTGGGGGGGGGCATAATATATGCTACATATATTATGCATTTCCATTTTGTTTTTAATATGAAATCCTATGCCTGATGACAAACTGCTTTTTTTTTTCTTTTTTTTTTAAAGCATGGAGGAACCAGGGAGTCCAGTAAACCAGCTCTTTCCGGGAAGTTTTGACCCTGGTTAAAATGGTGAGTTAAAACTTGAATCACTAGAAATATTCTGTTAAATGTGCACTATGAAACCTTTATGGCGGAGGGACCCTTGCTATAATGCTCTACTGTAGAACATTCCAAGCAAAGCAACATGAAACATCAAATTGTTTTCATTACCAAAATGCTTGCTTTGCTTCTCCACGCGTGACCTGTAACTTGGCCTGATGGTGCCAGCTGCTTGTCTCCATGGAGATGGATGAGGTTAATGCCATGCTCTGGAACTTTCTAGGCAACAGAATCTGACTTACTGTCACTGAGCAGAATTCCCAAACTAGGAATGTGCTTTATGTTAAATATGAACTAGATTAAAGTTAAAGACTTTCAAAAACTGTTCAGACTAAAAGCGGGTGGTGGATCCTTCACCAGAGAAGTTTCATTATGCACCTTTTGTAATGGGATGCAGGCCCTGAACTGAACTAAACTAGAGCCCTACTAAAAGACCTTGGATTCGCTGTGATGATGAATATTCCTGCCATTCGTAGTTTCCACCGGAGGCAAACGCCAAAGACGGCTCAATCTTCCTTGGATGTCTGAGCGAATCTGAAATGAGATTGTGTTTCTCAGTTTTTAAATGCTTTCAGTTCTAATCGGTTCTTTCCCTTTCAGATTTTTGAGTAAGCTTGTGCATTATAGACCCCACAATCACCGGTGAGTTTCATGATTTACACAACTTTTAATTGCTTTAGTTTAACTGTCAAGTAACTTAAACATTTTTGCATGGGGATATTGTGTATCAGGTTTTGGTTTTGACTGATCTGATTATAAATGTGGTTCAATTTTGACCACGTTGTCGATGCATAGGATTCGCTGTGATGACGCATTTTCCTGCCATTCGTAGTTTCCACCGGAGGCAAACGCCAAAGACGGCTCAATCTTCCTTGGATGTCTGAGCGAATCTGAAATGAGATTGTGTTTCTCAGTTTTTAAATGCTTTCAGTTCTAATCGGTTCTTTCCCTTTTCAGATTTTTGAGTAAGCTTGTGCATTATAGACCCCACAATCACCGGTGAGTTTCATGATTTACACACAACTTTTAATTGCTTTAGTTTAACTGTCAAGTAACTTAAACATTTTTGGGTAGGGATATTGTGTATCAGGTTTTGGTTTTGATTGATCTGATTATAAATGTGGTTCAATTTTGACCACGTTGTCGACGTAAAGGATTCGCTGTGATGACGCATTTTCCTGCCATTCGTAGTTTCCACCGGAGGCTAAGGCCAAAGACGGCTCAATCTTCCTTGGATGTCTGAGCGAATTCGTTTTAACTTTTTTAGTTTGGAAGACCAACAGTTTTGTTGGTAGGGCATTTTGAAGATTGAGTTACTTTGAATTGGAGCAAAGTGTCATTTAGACTTGATGGTTTGAAGACTTGCAAAATGTGTTGGGTATTTTGTTTTAAAAGGGTCAATTAACAAATAAAAAAGGAGAGAAAATTAATGGGAGGTTCAGGAGATCTTAATTTGTTGGGTTTATTCAAAAGTAAAACAGAAAAATAACCACACAAAAAATAAAGACTCATTGTATTGCTAAAATCTGTTGTCAGTGATAATTGTTATAGGTGACATTTTGAGGACTTTTCACAATTTTGAAATTCTAAAATATCAATTGCCAGTATTTCATATTAAATTCATGGATTGACCAGCAAAAAAAAACAAACTTGTGTCAACCACCCCTACTTATAAATCTGAAAGGCGTCAAGAATAATTATGTTTTGCTTAATTTTTGTTTACTTGTTTTACAGGGCTTGTTAGACCGGAAGAGTTGGCTCAGTTCTGACCATGTGGTCCAGTTCTGACGATGGTAGGTCTACAATATATTAAATCTTGTATTTCGCTGTGATGACGCATTTTCCTGCCATTCGTAGTTTCCACCGGAGGCTAAGGCCAAAGACGGCTCAATCTTCCTTGGATGTCTGAGCGAAAAATTATATTTAAATGTGAAACAGTGTTACTCTAGTGAGATTTTTATTTATTTATTTATTTTTTTTAGATGGAGAAAATGTATTGCAGTCACTGAAGAGCTGGTGGATTACCTCTACCTTTCTCACCAGTCTTGAACCAACAGCAAATTATTTGACCACAAAACTTACTTGGTTAAGCACTTGCCCAAGTCTCCGTGCAGCTGAATAAAATATTCCTTTTTGTGATTAGGTCATCACAATTGATAAGCTGTTAAGTTATGATTTGAACTTTAGTATTTCTGAAACTTACTGGAAACCTGGCACTTTATGGGGTTGGCGTCCTGTGTGGATGGCATGCTCAAGCAGTGGTGTCACATTTTGTCTGAATATTAGGTTTCATGTTGTCCTGCAGTCTCAATAAAACTTTAATATTAAAATAAAAATGTATAAAATGAATTGTATTATTTGAAACTGAGTCACATTGTCCTATACCTCAGGCAGGATTTGTCTATTTGCTGTGTAACTATCACTTTAAATACTATATAATGCCTGGGGGGGAAACTTTTTTTTTGTTCCCCCCCATTCATTCAACTGGTAGGAAAGACGGTTGTCATCGCAATAAACAAAACGCGGTCAACAGTCCCTAAAAATGGCACCATATAACAAATGAATAAGATTGCATTGGCGCTTACGTTTAAACGTTACTAAATTGATTCCGACTGACAACGGCATTATTTTCTTAAGTTTTCGCTGTATTTACGAGAGGCGTGGTTTGACCCTGCTCGCTCGCCGTCTTCTCCTCGCTCCGTGGCAGCCGCAGGATCGCCCACAGCGGAGCGGCTTCACCGGGCTCATGCCGCCGCTTTTCGGGTCTTTTCCATCTTGTAACTGAGCCGAACCGGGGCCATGGCAGCCGTGCAGCCGCAGGTATGTTCACCCCTCCAGAACCGTGTGCTTTTAGCGTCAAATCCGCAGAATTGGCGCCGGAACGAGCTAAACGTGGACGCTAACGAAGGATACAAAAAGCGGTCAATATTATAACAGATGGCAGCTTATTTTCCATCACTGACGTCTATTTTTGTTTTGCTTAGCTAATTTGTGCATGGATTTTACGTGATCAAGTTATGGGTTTATTTACAAACGGTATCCTTAACCTACATAATGAGTCTTGAGAGAGTGCTATTTTTGTGATTTGTATTTTATTTTTAATTAGGACGACCTGCTAAAGATGACCCACCGGGAAAACTGGAGGTAAGAGCTGCAAAACTATAAAATCTAACACTGTTTCTGAAGCCCGTATAACTGAGCCTATCACGAGAATAAATTTCAAAGCACGATATATATTGTTACAGACAGATATTGCAAACGACAGTACTGAACATATTTTTTGCCACTGACACAAAGCGGGATAATAGTAACATTAAAAGGCATGAGCTGCAACAAATACGTATCAGAACGAAGCAAAAATTAACGATAGAAGTGACTACAGCTAAAAATAACAGAAATCTCCACATTATTGCAAAGTAATTGAACACATAACAATTGAGTCCTAGCTTTCATATATTGCATGAGGTTGCTCTATTTAAATTCATTCTACACATAAATAACAGTTTGCATTTTAGGTACGGGTCATTCTTAGAGTTGATGATCACAATTTTGATAGCACAGTTGACACACTTATGAAGGTAGTTTTACTCATCTGTTTCTTCTTTCACTTTCTTCTTTCTGTGATGAGTAAAACTCGCCTGTCGACCTTACAGAGGATATATGAGGAGTCAAGTCTAATTTTGTATGGCACATTTAAAAAAAACCACAACAAGGAAAACAAGGGCTTAGAGGGTGGGCATGTGTGTGTTTAGGCGTAGAGCTGTTGGAGTTACCGATGACACTCAGAGCTCAGTAGTGACTGACCACACCCTGGCTCTAAAGGTGTGTGTGTGTATGTAGAAATATAAATGTAAATAAATAAGCAAATAAATAAAATGTATATTGATTGTAGATAAATGATTGATTTAACAAAATAAAGATGTTATTTATTTTGATAAGTGAAGGTTCAACTGTCAGAAAACAGTTCTCTGTGGATGAATTATCTCTGAATTTTGGATGGAATTTCATGGACAAAAAAAAGTTTGTCCAGTTAACCAATTTCTACTGCCTGGACGACTGAAGGATACAGACACCACACATACACAAACATGAAGACCTGTCATATAAATAAACAGGTTAAAACTGCAAATTCTACCCTAAAATTCTTTACCCCTTGACCAGTTTTTTTTTTTTTTTATGTCTTTCTTTTTCCAGAGTTCAACATGAGCGTCTGCACACGAAGCACCATGGACATGAGGCCATGCATGCAGAGATGGTCCTGATCCTGGTGGCTACACTTGTTGTGGCCCAAATCGTCCTGGTGCAATGGAAACAACGCCACCATCGCTCCTACAATGTAACTGCAACAACACTATCTGTCCAAATGAGGGATTACACTAGGACTGCGTGATTGTGGAAAAAATTCAATTGTGTTTTTTTTTTTGTTTTTTTGTTTGCAATGCATGATTTTGTTCAGAGCATTCACAATTGAGACAAGACAGAAATCTAAACTGATAAACTAAAACAAGAATCCCATTTATTTCAGTAACTGTTTACTTGGACTAAAATACTTTAGCCCTATTAGGCAAAGTCGACTTTTCAGAGCTTTTAATCATGTTATAGTTGCTTCCTCTCATCGTTTACTCATCTGAAGTTGTATTTGGAGTGATTTGTGCATGTTTGATCAATCTTTAATAGCTTATTTTCAAGACGCCGTATTGCCGATCAATCCCTGTTTTCACCACCACCAACATATACACCCACTGGTCTGTACTCATTCTCCGATATTTTGTAAAACTAAATACTAAATTTAGTATTTCCAAGTTGATACTTCCCCCCCTCCTACCCCATAAGTATAAGTAAGCAACTATGACTAAGTGGTAAAAAAACACAGAGAATCAGTCTTGTGGAGTTACAGCCTTACCTAAGGTATGATTAAACGTGTTTGAGAATGCCATGTGTCTGCCATCTTGCCCCAGGTCAGCTGTGGCGGTGATCATGTTGTAGCAAAGTATCTGTGAAGGGGAAACACATCATGCGACTCTTGTGTGTTTAGAAAACCCTTACGTAAAATGAACTGTTACTAATAAAGCAGAAAATCTTGTAACGTTTAAGAACATGAGAAAATGATCCATCTGTGTTTAAACAGGGATTTCAAGTTTGTGCTAGAATTATATGTAAAATTCAAGTAAATTTAAAGGTGCACTAAGTAACTTTTCTGGTGGAGGGTCCATCAAATGCTTTTCTCCATGGAGATGATGGTGCTTTGTCTGGAATGTTTGGAAAAGTGGAAAGTTACAGGTCAGATCTGTGGAGAGGCAGCCCTGCTCACAGTCAGAATATCTGTTTTTCTAGATCTTTTTGAGCTATTAAACCACCCGTAATTGAATAAATGTGAGGTAGAGCTGTTTAATGTCATACTGTGGAACATTCAAGTCAGAATATTGGCATATTCATAGAAACAAGCAGGTAACGGACCCCAACCAACATCAGTTTTATACTCGATTTGATAAAAATGTTCAGTAAGGCTTCTAGATAAATTGTTAACAAATCAAAATTTTAATTTGAGTGACCACAATTAGCAAAGTTTTACATATTTCCACAAACAACAGTATATACTGTGTTAAGTCTTGTCTGGCTTTGCTCCTCTGGCTCGTTTTATTCTCATTTTTATATTTTGTATATTTTTTGGTTCTTCAGTTGGTGACTCTGATACAGATGTGGGTGGTGCCGGTTTACTTCACCATTAAATTATACTGGTGGAGGTTCCTATCAATGTGGAGCATGTTTTCAGTAATCACCAGCTACATCATCTTCAGAGCCACTCGTAAACCCCTCTCCTGCAGGACACCCAGGTGAGAGAAACAAGCACAGCTAAATGTCCACACACTAAGATTATAGTATCGAAAATAGATTCTCATGTGATAGTAGATACTAACATAAGTCACATTCACAGGACATAAATGAACCTTTCCTGAATAGTTTTAGAAAGATTTTGAGCTGTATCTGAACAAATATAAGACCACACAAACTACAATACGCACATGGACCACTATGGAACCTACCTGGATGACAGGGATTACATTACACAGGGATAATGATGGTCATATAAAAGAAAGTACTATCACGTAATTTTGAATGTCACAATCTGTTGTCTATGTAAAGAGTGTTTTTTGTTATTGTGGTATCAGAATTGGTATTGAGTCTATTCATTAGTATCGAAATAAGTTTGTAATGTTTGTATTTTTGTACCACACACATACAACATGAAGAGTCTCTAAAAGTCCTCTTTTTTGTATTGTAGGATGGTGTATAAATGGTTCTTGTTGATTTACAAACTGAGTTATGCCGTGGGAGTCCTTGGGTACATGGCTATAATGTTCACTATGTTTGGCTTCAACGTCTTCTTTAGGTGAGTAAAGTACATTACATTACATTACAAGTACAATATGGTAAAATTATTTCACCGCTGTTTCACAGTTTAGTTCATTCGTGGTTTCTGGTGGTTTTCTGGTGTTCTGGGGTACCGTGTGTTTTGAAGAAAAAGACAAAATTTACTAATTTACATAAAAATATTGCATACTCCAAGCTTTAATAGTAATGATGCCTTACACATTCAAAGCATCTCAAAGTGCTACACTGAACTCATTATTAGTTCCACCACTGGTAGTAAGATACTTGTGTAGAAACAGCTGCCCTGGAGCAGAATGACTTAAGCACGTCCGTCAGTCTGCCTCTGAGTAGGGATGGGACGATAAACAATAATATGGTTTATCTTGATAAAAAGAGTAAACGATTATCGTTCATGGGACGCTTTATATAATAGTGATATTATGTCACCAGATGTTTTCTTCTAGGTCATTGTTGTTTTCAACTGTACAACAGTTGCTTTAAATATGGAACTTATATTCATAATATCTAAATTATAATTATTCATATCCATGACCGTTTAAAACTGTCAGCAACTTTTATAATTACGGAGATATTCTGGTTGATTGTAACTATTTTGACCATGATAACTGTGACACCAGATTTCATTATCCCCTGAGCCTCTGTGGTGTTTCAGGATAAAGGCGGAAGACTCCATGGACGTAGGTGTGATCCTCCTCTTCTATGGGCTGTACTATGGGGTCATGGGACGAGACTTCGCTGAGATCTGCTCTGACTACATGGCCTCCACAATCGGGGTAAGAACAACAACCTCAGTTTTCAATTAGAAACAAATCCTGACTGAAATTTTCAGCTTTGATGTGAGTTTTAGTCTGTTCTTGTCCTTAGTCAGTATTACAGTAAATGTGGATCAGTCCTGGTTAAGTCCTTGTTCGGTCCTGGTTGAGCCCGGGTTTAGTCCTTGTTCAATCCTGGTTCAGTCCTGGTTTAACCCAGTTTTCCTCTTTAGTACTACAGTAAAGGTGGCATACCCAGTCGAACACTAGGGGGCGACATCTGCGCAGTCTGTGGACAGAAGATCCTGGTGGAGGTGGAGGAAGAGGGCTTCGTGGAGGACACGTTCCAGCTTTCCTGTGGACACATGTATCCTTTGGCTCAAAAGCACAACAGTCAAAGAAACCCAAATCTCTGACGCAAATAGGACTAGGTCTGAAAAAAATCTGTGATAGATTGTTACAGAAAATATTGAGATAATATTGAAGATAAATAATGTGTGAATGAAACAAAACACAAATCCACATGTGTGTTTGAAGTGGTAACAACATTATAACATGGCTTTAAGATCACAAGAGCCCACTGTGTGTAAAATATACAGGACCTTTAACCTCTTAAGTCCCAAGGCCTTATTCTCGAAATGACCAATGTATGATATTTTAAGGCATTAAGTACCACAATATAAAAAGCTACTTAACTTCCTTGTTTTTGTCAGTTTTTCTCTGCATTTTAACTTTAACCAGCGACTGCAGATTTCATGAGTTCTGTATCCGGGGCTGGTGCATTGTGGGTAAGAAGCAGACGTGTCCCTACTGCAACGAGAAGGTGGATCTGAAGAGGATGATGAACAACCCGTATCTTTTATTTACCTCAACGTGTCTAAAGTCCTGGTTTAGACCTGAGATAGTCCTGGTTTGGGCCTGGTTTAGTTTTGGTTTAAATCAGACTTACAGAATTTATTTTATTTTTTTATGTAGTTTAGTTCAAGCTGATTCTAAACAACTTTTGTCGTCCAGGGCTAAAGTAAAGAATAAGAAGAAAGATATTTTAAAACAATTAAAAACTGGGTCTAAATGAGTCCTAAACCAATGTACACAAAGAATAAAGACACTTAAGGTCACTGCAGGGTAGAAGTTGTTTAGTCTGGCTTGTCCCAGTTAAATACTAGTTCAGTCCTGGTTCATTTCTAGTTCAGTCCTGTCCTAGTCCCAGTTTAGGGTCCCGGGTTATGGTTCCATTTCAGTTCTAGTTCAGTCCTCGACCATTTATGGACTACTCCTGGTCTAGTCCCGGTTCAGTGTCCTGGTTCTGTCCTGGTCTAGCCCTGGTACTTTTTCCTAAGCTCTCTCTCTCAGTTGGGAGAAGACCCACGTTTTGTACGGTCAGCTTCTGGACTGGCTTCGTTACCTCGTCGCCTGGCAACCAATAATAATCGGTGTGGTCCACGGCATCAACTTCACCCTCGGCCTGGAATAGAACCCGCAACCACGGCAACAGTATCACTCCATTTAGTCCAGGTCCAGTCCTGATTTAGACCTGGTTTGTTCCTGTTTTAGACCTGGCACTGTCATTTTATATAAGGCATCAACTTTAATGTGGAATTGAGCTCTCACCCCACGGTTTGTGCTATGATTTTAAAGCCGCTTTTGTTCACTTTTCTGGCCGCACACTTCCTTGTCTCCATGGAGATATTATTGCTTTGTCTGTAATGTTCCACAGTATGGCATTAAACTTGTATGTTTCTGTGGAGAAAAACGTGTGACACCACACAGTATTAGTATTTTAGTTTTTTTCTATGTAACAGTAAAAACATCAGTATTTTCTACACTCAAAATATATATGCTTAATGTCGTACAGTGGAACATTACAGGCAAAACAATAACATCTTTACCAGAAAAGCTACATAGTCCACCTTTCATTGCTTTGAATCTAAAAACAGTTCATTTTATTTTATGTTTCTTAATAAGTGTTAAATGAGGACAACCAATATGCAAATTTAAGTTACTCAATATTTTCATGAGATCTTAAACCATTTCAAAGTCCCTATAGTCAAAGAACTGGGTTAAATAAAAGCTTGGAGCGGAAAAAATGAGTTAAAACTGAAAGTAACATCTTTTTTTAACAATAACAGGTGATGCAAGTCCTGCGTTTTACATACGCATTATACATGTGTTTAAAGTGGCCGTCATGTTTGTATCATTGTACTTTTCTTTTTTTTTTTTACTCTTCACAGTAAAATGAAAGATTTTCAAACAGAGCTTTTACAAATTAGTTTCTTTTACCAAAATGCTGCCAAAAGTGTTCACCAACTGCTGCTCAACTTTTATTTATTAAAGATTTTTAAGAACTTTCACTATTTGCTTTGTTTTTCATGTACACTGTAAGAATATAGGCAGTTAAAGTGACAAAAATGAACACTTTTTTTTTTTTTTATCTTGATGCAAGTATATTTAGACTATATTTGCAAATCTTAAAGTTTCAGTATGTAAGATTTTGATTTAAAATTTCATAAACATGACCAATCTACCTGTTTCCCCACATATGAGGTAAACATATTCAAATCTTTTGTTTTACTGATGACAAATAGAGGTTAAAGGTGCACTGTGTAACATTTCTAGTGGAGGGCCTGTCACCGCTTATCTCCATGGAAATGTTATGGCTTTGTCTAGAATGTTCCACAGTATAGATTAAACCTGTCTATCAAAAGGGAGACGGGCAGGTTGCAGCACTGCGTTACATTACAATTCAGATCTGTGGAGAGGAGGGTGCACACTCAGACAGTTCAAAAGTGGTTAGTACTCATTACACATTTATTCAAGTACGTACACTTTTAACAAATACTTTTTACTCTTTCTATAGTAGTTTCTTGGAGCATTTGTTTGCACGTGTACTACAGTGTGCGTTCACTCTCTCACCACTGCCTTTGACCACGTTATCTCAGATATTTGCCCGCTGTATTCTTCCTGTTTGTGAGAGTTTCAGGACAAAGGGCTGTTGTTGACCTGGTTTAGTTTCCGTTTCAAAAGATAAAATCACACATAACGCTGATTCTTGGTTAGACAAGTTTAAACCAAAGCGGTGACCACCTTTGTCTGTAACTGGACTGAGTCAGATAAGAGAAATGACAGCACCATGACACACTGGGAAAATGTCAGAGTAGAGACAGGAAAGTTCAAGCCACAGAATGTAAGCTAGATCAGAAATATGCAATGGGTTACAAATATTGTGCATTTAAAGGTGCACTGTGTAACTTTTCTGATGGGGTCTGCCACACGTTCGCTTCTATGGAGATGTTGTGGAGATGTTGTAGATTTGCTGTAGATTGTCTCACAGTATATAGCATTAAACGTTTTCAGTTTTATCTCCATGGAGTCAGGCAGATGACACCACTAAGCCAAGTTACAGGTCAGATCTGTGGTAAAGCGACACAGTTCACAATAAGAAAGCATGTTTTTCAGCAGTAAAAACACCTGCAGTGAAAGAAACGCTCCAGATACGGTGAATGTCTTTACTGTGAAATGTTCTCGTAGCCAAAGCAATACCATGGACACAAGTCTGTTCCCCGAACCAGAAAAATTACATAGTGCGTCATTCGTTTTTTGTGGCATCTTTAATTAGATAGCTATTGTTAATATGTTTAACTATTTGAAATGATTTTTTGTTTGTTTTTGTGCTTCTGTGTCCAGTATAGGTTTCACATGCATGCACACGCACACATGAAAACAGTTGTATAGTTTCGGTTACGTGTTTCTATTGTTTCTATAAAAAAAAAAAAGACTTATGAATTTTCCGATTGATGTGCGCTTTCGTTGCTCAACTTTGTGGTTAGTGAAAAACCTGAAGACCACAGTGTTCTGCAGAGATGAACAGGAAAAAGGGGCCATTTTGTGTCCTGTTAGTCAAAGAGACCACAGACTCAGCATCCTCTTCAGTGGAGTCAAGACTATGCAGCCTCTACTCATCTGTAAGTACATCAACACTGTGTAATATAATGTTGTGGGGTAGGCTGGGGTCATAGGTTTTAGTCCTGGTGTAGTCCTGGTCAAAAGTCGGAACGCAAGATTAATCGCAAACGAATCGAAATCGCAATTTGGATGGACGAAAATAGCAGATCGCAAAGGTTGCAGCGTTTGAAGTACACCGCAGTTTCCTCCACAAACGACAAAAGGCTTAACATTTGCTAACTCTGTAGTTTTAGAGTTTTGATCTGTACAAACATGTTCTGAAATGTGATTCTTGTATTCATTTGGTTGTTTCGTTCCTTTCTGGATGCGTTTAAAATGTGAACTTTGAACAGAATCCAACTATTAAAACAAATTGCGAATCTAATTGTTAAGCTTGTAATTTAGATATTTATCTCAAATCTTTGAATGCTAGAGTAGACTTAAAGTGCTTCATCATTAAAAATAAGACCACATGCCCTTCCACCAAACCACCTGACTCCCACACAACCATAAAACTCATATTTCACCCGCAGGACTCATACAGGGGAAATACTGGAGATCCTAAAGGTCATAAAACAATATGAGTTAAAAGCTAAAAACTAGAATATGAAGTAACATGAAGAAAATAATATAAAATAAAAAGATGTGTGTAATAATTAGAAAAAAAAGTAACTTAACTTAACCCTTATATTGTGTTAGGGTCAAAATTGACCCGTTTTCAAGTTTAGGTATGTAAAAACTGCCATTTGCTTTTTTGTACCGGAATGAGGCTTCATCTAATCCTCAGACACAACTATTTTAACGCAACAAAATAAATTTTCACCATTTTAGTAAATTGTAAAGGTCTGAAAAAAAAAGTGACATCTGTGGTGTTACGGGTCAAAAATGACCCGGCAGAGAATAGTGGCTGTTTTATGCATCACTTACAAGCTGTAGGCTGCTCTGTGGATCAAATATGGCTCAGTGTGTCCCACAACACACACACACACACACACACACACACACAAAGGTCGTCTTCACCCACGTGAACTCTTCTCTTTCTTGCAGCACATTGATACATTTTGAATCTAAAATAAACATTGTCATATATAAACAGGGTTTTAGTGAGATATTATCAGCTGTATCTGTTGCAGCATCAGTCAACATGAGCAGGTTCACTGTTTATGAGGCGCTGGATCAGATTTTTGGTCATGACAGTGATTCTGAAGACAGAGAGGAAAGTGAAGCTGAGGAAGATGTGTCTGAGGATGAGGATGAGGGCACAGACTGAATAAAAGAAGTGGACTAAGTGAGTGTGACGTCACCCACAGCGTTTGGCGCCGCTCAAATGAAGCTCACGGTTACAGGAGTGAATCTAGAGCCAGGTTATATGTTATGAATAGGATTTTTTGGACGGACAAAACAGCCAAAAAATAAAAAATAAATCAGGATCATGTGTCGCAGGTTAATACGTATATTTTAAGACCAAAATGACGAGGTTCACAGCAGCAGGTACAGAGAGAAGGACGACAAGATCCTAACATAAGTCAATTGGAGCCAGAGTCAGAAGGAGCCGGAAGAGCCTCCTGGAGAACTTTCTATTTGGAACGCGGCGGCTACAGCGTTAGTTATGTCCATTCATATATACGTCTGTGGATGAGGATGAGGATTCAGTATGACCCTGAACAAGAGCACACATGTGGTGAGGAGAACCCAGATGTCACAAAGACTGAAAGAGACGTCTTCAAGTCAAGAAAAAGTGACAGTTCATGGTCACCAAGCCTCTTGACACCCAATATAATTATACTTATATCAATTAGATTTATATTATATGTATTATATATAAAATTATTATGATTATAGTATAATTATATAATATAATTACAAATTTTATCACTATAGGAAATATAATTAGTGAATTTAAGCAGTTTTTGTAATCAAAAACGAGTGGTATATTTTAAGATAAAAGGTCTGTACAGCCAAAAAAAAATAAAAAAATAAAAATGTTTCCATGGACATGAACACATACTAAGTTAGTTATGAGGGGAAAAACAATATTGGATGATATCTAGTGTTTTTAAGTATTTTCAGGCTGAGTTAAATCACAGGTCAAATTTGACCCGGTAACACTAAAGACGCGTGTAGCTTTCAAACACAATACAAGGGTTAATCAAAAGCTAAAATGGTGGGTTTTGAGCTTGCTCTTAAAAACATCTGCTGAATTTTGTAATAGTTGTTTTTAAACCTGAAATATTGTTTTTGGGTATTTGACGCATGCAGCAGCGTCTCTCTGTGTGCCTGAGAGAGAATGAGGCAGTGGTGGAAGAAGTACTCAATTTTGTAAAAGTAAAAGTACAGTAGAGACTGGGAAAAAAAAAAAAAAAAAAACTCAAGTAAAAGTATTTTTTTTAAAAAGCTTAAAGTATTTGTGATCATTTTTTCCTAGCTGTTTTTTGTTTGTTTGTTTGCTCAAACTGTGAGCCCGATAAGAAATAACTTTTAGGCAGGACTCAAACAATAATAAAAAATATATTTTTACTTTTCAGTCTAGTTGTAGTGGTAGTAGAAGTAAAAAGTGTCTACATGTGTTTACCCTCGCTATAAATATTGTGTGTGTGAGATTATGTGATAGGGTGTGACATTTACAGATACGAAGTGTTTCAGACGTGATAAAAAAAAAAAAAAAAAAAGTCTTCTTTGTTGTGCCAAAAGCAGCTCACCTTTTGTCACTCAGAATTTACTCTAAAATCATTTAAAGTCTTTGACATGACAGTCCTGGTCCTGTGATTCACCCTAAAACACGGGTGGGCAGTTATTTATTTCCATGGGGCCACAGGAGAAACAGAAAGCATTGTGATGGGTCAGGTCAAAATACTTAACAAAATTTTGCATAATATTAAATATATTTCTTTATAAAATAAGGTGAGGTAAATATCATTGTTTTGACGAGCTGTTATGACTAAGCAATGAAAATGTAAGGCTGCCTTACAAAAAGATGTCATTAAAAAAACACCTCTAAAAGAAAAGTAATGCAGCTTTAGTTCATGCATGAGGTAAAATTATAACACATGTTTATTTTTTAATTTCAAATGATCTTAAACGAGCTGGTCAGAGTCAACCAAAGGACCGTATGTGGCCCAAGAGTTGTACAATGCCCAGGTCTGCCCTAAAAACTTTTTTTCTTTTTTTTTTTAATGTTGTAATCATTTGAAAAATCTTTAAGTTAGTTAAAAACAAGTGTTTCTAAAATTTAGCTATTAAAAATCATTCAGACCTGCTCTTCTTCAGCAGAAGCCCCACCACGGCAGCTTTACAGACAGTGGGAAAGAGCGCTGTCTGAACAGAGCTGTTCATCAGGTTTAAAAGATCCATAAAACGACTTAAAAATGGAGTTAGAGTTGGCTCTAAAAGACATGTGGAGGGCCACACTGACAGCAAACTGTTCACACAGGGAGTCAGCTGTAGAAAAAACAAACAAACAAAAAAAAACATGAATAGTATTTTTGTTGTTTGCGATTACTTGGGTGAAATATGATTTTTCTTGTTAATTGTAATTTTATTTTAAAAATACCAATTTTATTTTTTGGGAACACTAATCAACATTTTTACTCAAGTAAGGACATCGTTACTGGCATTGTTAATAAATATATTGCTCAAGTACTCAAGTTGCATGTGAAGCACTTTGTGCTACATTTCAAATGTATGAAAAGTGCAACACAATAATAATAATTAATTAAATAAATAAAGTTTGATTGACTGATTGAAGTAGGAATGAAAGTATGCTGCTAGAAAAGTATTCTGAAAAGTATGATTTTTCTAGAAAGTTATTTGAGTAAATATAAGTGAGTACTTTTGAGTTAACTTCACTTTCTCTGAATCTTTGTTTTACATCTTTTAGACAAAAACTAACATGATGTTATTTTAGTTATATTAATAAATATACTTCAAATATTTTTGATAGTATTTCAGTCTTGTTCATCCTGCTTTAGACCTGCTTCAGAGCTTTAGTCCTGAGAGTAGGTGTGATTCTGTTTTAGACTTGGCCTAATCCCACTTTACACACATTAATATTGTGTGAATGAGAATAAACCAGGTCTAAACAACCACAGTAGGATTAAACCAGAATGCTGGTGTTTTTAAAAGTATACAATATGCCAAAGATGTTCACTTTGTCTTCTTATGTGCTTTAACTTTTTGGGTTCTTTTTTAAAGACAATACAGGAGGCAGTGTATTTATCTTGTTGACATGTTTTTGGCTGTAAGCCATCTTCAAAACTGTCACCGGTGATGGTGGTGATGTGTCGTATATCATCTGTTGTTACTTGCTGTGGCCATGGTCAGACCTGATGGACCTGGCAGGACGCTCAGACTGACCACGCCTCCCGTCGCCAGATGTTCTCTGGAGGAGGGTGTCCCAGGTGTGTGAAAGGAGGAACGCTCTGTCATCATGGTTTCCTGATTTCAGTGGCCTCCCTGATCCAGCGTTTGACCTTGTTGTTCTCCAATCCAATGACCCATGCCCCGTCCCAAACCAGGGACAAAAAGCGGACTTACACAACACAGTGACAGGGATCCTAAAAACAGTTAAATTACCAAGGAATAATATAATTAAGTAGGAGAGGAAAGCCATTAATCATATGAAAAAAGACAACACAGTCACTATTCTACCTGCAGATGAAGGAAGGACAACAGTTACATTAAACACAAAAACATACAAACAGAAAATGAAAGCACTATAGCAGACACCGACGTCTATGTAACCATCAGAAAGAATTCAACAGAAGAAAAGAAAAACACAGTGCTCTGCCCGATAGTGGATAGCATAGAGTCAGTCACGTAAAATCTGTCAAAAGCCCTGGTCAAAATAATCAAACCACTTATTGGTCAAACAGAATTCCACTGCAAGAATGCAAAACGATTGGCACAGGAACTAAAAAACATTACTGTAGCACTGGACGAAATACTCATATCACACGAAGTCATCTCACTTTTTACCAAAACACCCGTGAATGTCACACTACACATAGTACAGGATAAACTCAGAAAGGACAAAACAAAACAGTTGACATTACGCAGCACAACTATTACGCTTCGTGGCCAAATCTACATACACAACAAAAAGTGGAGTGTTAAAATTGACTCTCACAGAATCAACTTTAACATTTTCTCGGAGTTTATATGAGTCCAATCTGTTCTAGAGTTATTTAACATTTTTGGAAATGTTAATTAAGTAACACTGGACCAAAGTTTCTGTTTAACCCCGAAATCAAGAGTTATATGAACGTTTTGAGAGTAAACAGATAACACTTTGTAGAGTTATTCTGATTTTGCTAAACAACACACAGAGTTGTTTTATTTTATTTTTACTTTATTTCAGTTAATTTAAGATTAAATTATGTACAAAACTGGTTCAAACTGGTCTTCTCTCACAAGAGTTTGAAGTGGTGAATGGAAGGAGCCAAATTAACACTAGAGGAAGTTCAATTAACCTCGCCCACATCAACTCTGGCAAATAACCCCAACTCAAACCCCCATTTAACTTTCAAATAGTTCAAATAACACTTTTGGTGTTAAAAACAACTCTGAAATATTTTACCCTAAAATTTTAACCCTCCAGTTTTTCTAATACAATAACTTCATTTACAGACAGAAAGAGGGGAGCAATAATGAGCAATAATGTTTTTTTTTTTTTTTTTTTTTTTTTTGTTTTTCATGAAGGACTTGGAACAAAAAGCATTCAACACAGCACCCCCACAATGCTGTTTAACTTTCTGGAAACTCTACGTAGATCCCATCCTGGAAAAAAATACAGAAAGGACACACACAAGTACTCATGGACCATGTCAACACACAAGACAGTGCTCCATCAAAATAACAGTATACATGATACCTACGCACACAGACCAGTATCTGCTCTGGACATCCGAACATCCCACGGCTCATGAACTTTCAGTAGTAAGGACACTATTCGAACAGGCCACAATCATCACAGACCAGACTAACAAGGAAGAGGAGGAGAGATACATCATACAAGCACTTAAACAATGTCAATATCCCAACAGGGCTATAAACGAAGGCACAAGACAAGTCATCAATAAAACCAACAAACCCCAGAAAAAATGAATAATAATAATAATACAATAAAACAATAGAGGGCAGCAGAATCATAAGAACACAGTCACACTACCATGCATTAGAGCAGGGGTCATCAAACTCAGTCCCTCTGCCCCTCTGCCCCACCACATGACCTGCCCTATGATGCAATCCTCAGAAGTTGTCATGCCTATTGCTTTTTTAAATTATTATTATTTCTTTTTGGCAAATAATAACATATCCGCATCTTGTATTTTGTTGATATTATCTATTAAAAATGATATTCATATGAAGTATTTATATTTCTATTTAAATAATTATATGACGTATTTACATTTTCCGTCATATTTGCCGCAGAATTTTTGTCACCTGACAAGCTCGAGATCAAACAGTGACAGTCAAAGCATGAGTTCTGTAGTGCAGTTAAGGACAGCAAAATGACTCATGTTCAAGTACAAAAAGTTGACAGAGAGTGCCGATTTTCAAACAACAGTGGATGACCAATTCTTTTTTTTTTGTTCAGTGTAAGGACCGTGCAGTTTGTCTGACATGTAAAGAAAGTGTGGAGGTTTTCAAAGAATATAATCTGCGTCATCAGGGTCAAACAGTTCTGTTATACAGCCGACCCGACCCTGACTCCCATCACAGTCAGGAGCAATAATGTGGCCTGCAGAGGAAAAAAATAATTGGTGACCCCTGCATTAGAGGAATAACTGAACCCATCTAGAAAGCCATAAACACAACATAAGCACTGTAGTCAAACCATACACAAAACTTGTGTACAGCTCAAAGTAAAATCTCACAAAAACAAAAATGCAATGCCATCTATGAAATTCAATGCAAATCATGCAATAAATCATACATAGGGGAAACAGGCTGGGCATTTCACATCCGAAAAAAGGAACGCCAAAAGGAACGTGAAAAGGAAGCATCAGGGAGACTCACCAGAACACAAAAAGTCAAAGCAGAGCAGGAAAACCTGAAATCTGCCACATCAGACCACTGTAAAAGAAATAATCACATGATGGATTGGGACGGGGCTCGGGTCACTGGATCGGTGAACAACAAGTTCAAACGCTGGATCAGGAAGGACAATGAAATCAGGAAACGAGGCACGGACACCGTTAACCGTAATGACGGAGCGTTCGTCCTTTCACACAGCTGAGAGAGAACCAGGCAACATGGTCAGTTAGAGCGACCTGCCAGGTCCATCAGGCCGACCACGCTACAGGAAACAACAACAGATGATATACGACACGTCACCAACAACACTGGTGACAGCAGCCTAAAACATGTCAACAAGGCAAATGCACGTCCTACTGTACTGTCTTTAAAAAAGAACCCAAGAAGTTAAAGTATACAATATGTTGATTACGTCATGTAATTCTGTGGTAATGGTTTTTCTTTTTGTTCTCAGTGCTGTGGACTTTACTGCTGATGGACCCCACTCTCCAAGGCCAGTCCACTCTCTCACCACAGTAGTAAATATGTTTTCTATGTATGACTGATCCAAAATGTGAAGCTTCATTAGTTAAAAATGACTTACATCACTGCTACACATTAAAAATAGGAACAAAACTAGTAGTTCAAAACATGTCACTTAACATCCAATTTTTACAACTCTGTCTACCTTAAAAGGGCACTGTATTAAAGAAATAAATAAATACGTAAAAATATAAAAAATTTCAGACAGTAAATAAGAACAAAACATTAACAATGCATGTTTTTTCTCCAGTCTCTCTTATTGTCAGTCCAGACCAGTCCCAGTTCTTTACTAACAACCCACTGAATCTGCGATGTGACGACACATCGCAGATTCAGTGGAAGGTGTGGAGGAGAAACCAAGACACCACGAGGCGCTGTGGCGATGGTGATGATAATAAGAAGTGGGGCGTGCAGACTGGCTCCAGGTGCATAGTGAAACTCCTGGAGATGAAGGACAGCGGGCAGTACTGGTGTCAGTCTGAAGAGGGAAACACCTCTGAACCTGTCACCCTCAGTGTCACAGGTAAAGGCTAATGCTTCAAATCTAGTTCGACGTGTTTGAGTTTGAGGGCAGATACACTTCAAACACCTGGCATTTCCCCCAAACACGTTGGACACACCTATGTGTTTAGTGACTTTACATGAAAAGTCTCCCTTTGACCCACATAAACCTGAAACATATAAACCTAAATTCAAAGAGAGCTGCTACACTGGACAGTGGAGAACTGAGGCCTGCTTCAGTCTGCACAGCTGCAGAGGCAGTAAGAACCCTGAGAGGAGCTCAGACTGTCCTCAGAGCACAGAGAAGAGCCTGTGGTACTCTAGAGCCTTTTTGTTGTGACTTTATTTTTTCCAGACGCTGCAGTCCCCTGTGTCTTTTCCTTAATAAATGTTTCATTGCAGAGTGAACACGTGGTCCTGACGTGCAGCTTTCAAAGGCGGAGCACAGCACAAAGTACACACACTCTCTCTCAAGGGTCCTTGTGTTGAGTACCCCATGGCTCTGCACTGGGGCCTATTTTTATTGCACTTCATAAATCTACCACCTGCTCTAAGCATAACATTTATAACTGGATAAATACTAGATAAATGCCTAATTATGGAACATTCCATGCAATACAATAACATGTTTTTACAGAGGCAGAGGCAGACAGTCCATCAACAAAGTTACATGATGCACTTTATCTATCAAATGAAATTGTCTCTCTCTCTCAGACAGGGGGGTGATTCTGCAGATGCCTGTGCACCCTGTGTCTGCAGGAAAAACTGTCAAACTGAGTTGTAATCATCGCACTGACTCGTCCAAAGCCAATTTCTATAAGAACAATCAGTTCCTGTTGGAAGACCAGGGGAGAAACATGATCATCCAGCAGGTGGCGTTGTCTCATGCAGGCCTGTACTATTGTGAGATAAATGGACAGAAGTCACAGCCCACTCAACTCACTGTCAAAGCAGGTCAGAAGTGTTAAATAAATAAATCACATTCTTTGCTAAATACATTATTTTAACGTGGACATATGATGCATTCTTTGTCAATTAAACACGACAACACTAATTCACACATTCATTGCATCTGATGCTCTCCCCTTACTTGGATTTAGTAATAGCCCACTAACACCACTCATACCACTGGTCCAAAGTAATTCCTCACTTACCTCATGTTTTCTATACAACAGTGTATTTGGGCCATTTATAGATGAAGAAAAAAAAAGAATTGAAGAGTATATTTTTAAGTTTAAACACGCCCTTTTTTTTTTTTTTTTTGCATTTTACATGTTTGCAAATTTGCCTCAAAAAAAATAAAAATAAAATTCTGATAAGGTAAAATGGACTAGCTACTTGATGAACTGGAGGAAATTGGTTGGGTCACTTTCACTTCTATAAATTCTAAGGACATAGTTGTAATGAAAACTTTGGGGACAATAGACACTAAATGTGTGAATGTACACAGAGCCGCAAGTCACCATGGACCTTGACTATAGACTAGATTTCTTTACACATTTTTTGCAACATGGAGAAAGGGTTAGGAATAGTAAAAAGAGAGTTCTAATTATTTTTGCACATGAAAAGGGACAAAATTATGTTTAAACACCTGCATGGCCTCCTTTGCTCCTTTCTGCTCTCTACTCAAAACAAAACGCAAACAATGCAATTATAATGTCATTGAATTGTAAAGGAATTTCAGTGCTTTTGTCTCTTTTGGACATTCCATAAATGAACATGTTAATCTAATGACAAACGTGTGTTGATTTGGGGCCTCTAAAATGTATTTAACTCATGAATTAATTAGTATATATAAATACATCTATATTTTTTTGTCAATTAAACCACTTTCCCACATGTGTTCCAGTATCAGTCGCCTCCACCTTAGCTCCTCTTACAACCTTGTTTCTGACCACTACTACTCCTACGCCCTCTGTGGGGCACTCCCTGCCCCCCTGGGTCATCCCGGTGGTGGGCTCTGTTGTGGGCGTGTTTTGCTCATCGTCCTGGTGCTGCTGATTCTCCTGATGAAAAGGTGCAGATGCAAGAAAAGAAAAGGTCAGTATCCAGCTGTGGAGATCCAGTTTGCATGGTAACACCTGGATCTCTGGGGCGATGTGGGGTTTTTCAGATTATAGGATGAGATGATGTAATACTCCCAAATGTAGGTCAAAGGTCAGGGGTCAGATAATCCTCTTGATCACACTGTACTTTGTCATGAAATCTCCAAAAGGCAAATTCACAAATGTTGAACCTGGTATTTTCAGTTAGTGACTAAACCCTCGAACTCACTGTGTTACAACAATTTTGATTTTAGCTGCCCCCCTCTGTATTAATTAAGTCATCTGAAACACTGCAATTGAGAGATAATAGTTGTTAAGTGATGTCTCTTCTCACTAATTGCTAATGCTAATTGAGCCTAGATTAGACTAGATTAGATCTAGCCATAGATCCACAAACACACTCGTACTGATCTGAGGCGCACTGTTGGGCAAGTTACTTTGAAACTGTAATGTGTTATTTATTACCTATTACTGTCATTTCAAAGTAATTTGTTACATTACAATATTACTGCATTTAAAATGCAAGGCATTACATTACTATTGCATTACTTTAAGTTACTCTCACCAAAATAACTTTTGCGCTGTATATGGACTGAACCAGGACTAAACCAGGTCTAAACCAGAGCTGAACCAGGACTAAACCAGGACTAAACCAGAATTGAACTAGGACTAAACCAGGACTCACTGTAGGGACGGGCTCGAAGGTGACCGCAGGAGAAAGGAGCGGCTCTGCTCCGCACCTCACGGAGGTAAGAGCGGCTGTTGCCCGATCGCTCTTTATGGACCCTGCTGCTCGGGCTCGCGGCCCTGATTTCAGCAACTATTTGCAGGACCCGAAGCCGGTGCAAGAGTCTGTTACAGCGCGTAACTTCTACCTTCCTTCAGCGTGTCCAGAAGTCCAACTTTTTGTGTGATGGTTTGCATCTTCCTCTGCCTTTTGGGTGCGAGCGCAGGAGCCTTTGTCGGTGCAGAACGTTTCGTCGACGTTGTGGGTTTCGTCGGGGAGAAAACTTGCAACCGTACAGCACTTCAGAATCACACTGCTAGAGACTGAACATGTATTTAAATTTGGAAGCTGAACACATTCTGTACTGTACAGGAGACAGGAGTCCCTTGGCCAGTCAGGACGCAGCGGGAGGAACGCAACACGTGTTCATACAATGTAAAAAAAAAAAAAAAAAAAAAAAAGGGCATGCAAAATTGCACAAAAAAAAAAAAAAAATCTGCGAAACAGCGAGACCGCGAAAAGTGAACTGCGATAGAGGGAAGGACGAGTGTAAACCAGGTCTAAACCAGAACTGACCCAGGTCTAAACCAGGTCTAAACCAGAACTGACCCAGGTCTAAACCAGGTCTAAACAGCGTGGAGTTCTTTGTCAGTCCTTTCGCCCGCGGTTACCTGAAGGTCTATGAGGGCGCATCTCCGGCGTTTCACCGCTGCTGATATCGAGGGGATTTTAGCGAATTTGTATGAAGAAAAACCCACCACTTCAATCCAGGTTTAAAAAACATTGTAACGCGCGTTACTCACATTTGTACCGAGTAAAATATTACTATTTTTTCCCCTGTAATGCCTTACATTACTGCGTTACAGCAAAAAGTAATGCATTACTGTAATTCGTTACTTTTATAACGCGTTACTCCCAACACTGCTGAGGCGTGTGTCACCATGGTAATTACTGAACTTTCTACCATAGACATACATGTAATAACAGCCCAAACAAAACCAAGAGTTGAACATTTCACCTTTTCTGTGAGAAGAAAGTGTTTATTTTGAAAAACAATGCAGTGTGTTATGTTAAACACTAATCCACAGAATTCTGTATCATCCGTAGAATCCGTATAATGTCGAACAACACACAAATGTTTATGTTTCACTTTTCCAGGTTCGAGAAAAAAGAGAGGTAGAGCTCCGCCTCCACAGGGTCACCACCCATCATGCCCCCTCAGGACCCCAAAGGCACCCACACATAAGTGACTCCTCGTCTTTGATGCAGCCAGTGTTAAAGATATGTTTGGGCCATTTAATACTATTACAATGTATTTAAAAAATGTACAGAATAAAAAATGCATTAAAATCAAAATACAAACAAATCACAACATAAATAATCATAAAATTAAAAAAGAGAGAAAAAGAGCACAGAATGAAAACCTTTCAGTCATATGCACAGATAAACAAAACCGTTTTGATCCTGGGTTTAAACAGACTGAAAGTAAAGGACTAGAATCTTCACAGACGATTGTCAGACAGATTTATTGATCTCCAAGGCGCCATCAAGAGGGGAAAATGTATATATCAGAAGTGATAATTATCAATTAAAATAAAAAAAAACTTTTATTATACAAAAATGTCATGTAGTTTCTTAAAGTTTAAAAACCTGTTACATAAAACATTTGGATTTGTTATTTATGTTATAATGTAATGAATGTGTGCTGTTGACTTTTGGCTTTTTTCATTTCTGAAGTTTATTTTCTGAATCCAAGTGATTTAAACTAATTTAATGAAACAACTCATTCAGATTGTTTCGTTATTTATATTTATAGGAAAATGTTTTTATTATTATTATTTGAACAGTTCAGTGGACCTGAACCAGTTTTTTAAATAAATTTTTACTAATTTGCCTCAGAGTCCTTTTTTTTTTTTTTTTTTTTTACAGTAAAACTCAGAAAGAACTGCTTTGGTTCCAGCAACCTTCATTTTACAACTTCATTTGGTTACATCAATCAGTGGATTAACTGACACACAGAGTGACTGCATTTGGAAGACAAAGTATAATGAATTTTCAAATAATTCTTTAAATCTTTAACATGTTCTCTTTCATTTTGTCTTTATCACTGCCACATTAGTTTATTTCTTTAGATGATTTTCCTTGTCAAACCCAGAGAGGTGTGAAAGAAACCAGATTACTCACATCAGATATGACTGACTCCATGACATTTAAATAATCTGATTCCAGAAATCAGATAATGATCAGATTTCCAGTGTGCATGTAAACATAACCAGTGTAACAACTCGTTCAGATTAGACAAGTGTCCAGTCTTAAGATTACAATAACTGTGTAATTTCCGGTCAGGTCTGTTTTGTACATTTATTTTGTACATTTACACAATTTTATAGATGTCTTTAGTTCTTCCCAAAAATGTGAACTCACTGCAAACAAACCTGAGGCCAACAAACTGGACTTTGGTTCTTTGCGGAGGATGGACTGAGTAAACTGCTCCAAATCCTTTCTCTGGGATCGATCCAAGCCTGGTTCTAGTCCAAGTCCAGGTCTGGGTCTAAGTCCAGCAGAGGGAATAAAAACCTGAGCAAAACCGGTTAGGATCGAAGAGAAGCACCAACGCTAGGATGAAGTTGCTCTTGCTGCTGGTTCTGCTGGGCTGTGGAGTCCGGGCCCAAGAAGATTATGATGATTATGATTCAGTAAGAAACCAGGACTAGACCAGGACTAGACCAGGGACTGAACCAGGACGAGACCAAGAGTGAACCAGAACTAGACTAGGACTAGACCAGAACTAGACCAGGAGTGAACCAGAACTAGACTAGGACTAGACCAGAACTAGACCAGGACTAGCTCAGAACTAGACTAGGAGTGAACCGGGACAAGACCAAGAGTGAACCAGGACTACAGAGAACTGAACCAGGACTGAACCAGGAGGACTAAATCAGAACTAAACTAGGACTAGACCAGCACTAAACTAGGGCTAAACCAGGACTAGACCAGAACTAGACCAGGACTGAACCAGGACTAAACCAAGACTAGGTCAGCACTAAACCAAGACTAAACCAAGACTAAAAAGGGACGAAACCAAGACTGGACGAGTAAGCCATAACCGAACCAGGACTTAACAAGGACCAGACTAGGAAAAGACCAGGTCTAAACAAGGACTGAACCAGATAAAACATGGGTAGATCAGATCCAAGCCAGGACTGAACTGGGACTAGATTGGGAATGAACCAGAGCTAAACTAGGACAAGGTTAGATTGGGCCTAAATCACTAAACCACGACCAGATAAACCAGTAGTGGATCAGGACTGGACCAGGGTTGGACTTGAACTAAACAAGGACTGAACAAAACCAGGATTAAACAAGGACTAAATCAAGACAGAAACAAAACTCAAAACCTAAACTTCATCTGAAAATGCGTAATATATTTTCTTTTCTCTCCCAACAGGACACAAAGAAGAACAACACGGTTTGTAATTTTTTATTTTTTTTTATTCATCACAAATTGAGACAAATTGTTTTGGATGTTTCTTTATAAAAATATATTTGGTGAGCAGGTCGCTACGGCAACAGTCGATGCTCGCGGTCACCGACCTCTCATCAAAGGACGAGAGCTTTACCTGACCAACCGTTACAGCCCCCCTCCCATCAGCTCCGGAGGAAGGTACTACTACTACTACTACTACTACTACTACTACTACTACTACTACTAATACTACTACTACTACTACTACTGCTACTACTAATACTACTACTAATACTAATACTACTAATACTACTACTGCTACTGCTACTAATACTACAGCCCCCCTCCCATCAGCTCCGGAGGAAGGTACTACTACTACTACTACTACTACTACTACTACTACTACTACTACTACTGCTACTACTACTACTACTACTACTACTACTACTACTACTACTGCTACTACTGCTACTACTACTACTACTACTACTGCTACTACTACTACTACAGCCCCCCTCCCATCAGCTCCGGAGGAAGGTACTACTACTACTACTACTACTACTACTACTACTACTACTACTACTACTAATACTAATACTACTACTAATAATAATACTACTAATACTACTACTGCTACTGCTACTAATACTACAGCCCCCCTCCCATCAGCTCCGGAGGAAGGTACTACTACTACTACTACTACTACTACTACTACTAATACTACAGCCCCCCTCCCATCAGCTCCGGAGGAAGGTACTACTACTACTACTACTACTACTACTACTACTACTACTACTACTACTACTACTAATACTACAGCCCCCCTCCCATCAGCTCCGGAGGAAGGTACTACTACTACTACTACTACTACTACTACTACTAATACTACTACTAATACTACAGCCCCCCTCCCATCAGCTCCGGAGGAAGGTACTACTACTACTACTACTACTACTACTACTACTACTACTACTACTACTACTAATACTACAGCCCCCCTCCCATCAGCTCCGGAGGAAGGTACTACTACTACTACTACTACTACTACTACTACTACTACTAATACTACTACTGCTACTGCTACTAATACTACAGCCCCCTCCCATCAGCTTCCGGAGGAAGGTACTACTACTACTACTACTACTACTACTACTACTACTGCAACTAATACTACTGCTGCTGCTGCTACTAATACTACAGCCCCCCTCTCATCAGATCCAGAGGAATGTACTACTGTTACTACTACTACTACTACTACTACTACTACTACTACTACTACTACTACTACTACTACTACTTCTGCTACTAATACTACAGTCCCACTCCCACTGGCTCAGGAGAACCGTGCTAGTACTTGTACTAATTGCTACTACTAATATTATTACTGTTTCTACTGTGACTACTACTAATAATACTACTTCAGCCCCCCTCCTATTATCTCCGGGGGAAGGTACTACTTTTATTATAACAACAACTACTACAACTACTACTCTTCCTATTGCTGCTTTTACTCTCTACAGTAGTGTAAATAGTATTGTGTTAGTGTTATAGCTTAATTGTGGACACTTGATTAAAGAGACATGTGCTCCAAACTTGGTCATGGTAAACTACTAGAGGAGCCACAGCAGCCCTGGGGCAGACTGAAGGAAGTGAGGCCCCTCCAACACCTACAACAACAGTATGATACCAATGATCCAATCCAAGTACTGACAGAGCTAAACCCTTCTCAGATTTTGAGTTCTGGCAAGATCGAACATTCAATCTTCATAATATTAAATGAAAAATGCAATGTTTTTACCATTGTTGTATTTACTAATTTACTCTCCTCCAGTCAGCCTCAGAATAAAATGGTGGGTTAAATGGTGTTTTTGACTTTGTTTTCTCTCTGTGTTTTATTTGTGGGGCTTAGGTACAGCGGGCGTCCAGGGACCACCACAGTGACCGCCCCTCAGGAGCAGGAGAAGGTGGAGCAGCCAGAGAGTGGAGGCTGCACACACGCCATGGAGGAGATGGTACTGAACCAGGACTAAGCCAGGACCGAACCAGGACTAAGCCAGGACCGAACCAGGACTAAGCCAGGACTGAACCAAGACTACGGGACTGAACCAGGACTAAACCAGGACTGATTCAGCAGTGAAACAGAACTGAACCAGAATTGAATCATAGTTAAAACAAGAACTAAACCATAGGAATGTACTTGAACTAAATCTGGACTAAACCGAACCAGGACTGCCCCCAAATTTCAACCTCTTTCCTGTATTTTTAGGGCGTGCTGTGTCCTAACGGCTGTGAGCTGAAAACCATGCTCCAGAAGCAAGAAAGAAATGTCAAAACCGTGAGAAAGATTTTACAGTTAATGACATTTATTTTTGTCTCGCCTGAGTTTTTATTCTGTTTATTTGTGTGTTTTTCCAGAGCATTAATCAACTGCGCCCCCAAGTGGAAGAACTGACCCGAGAGTCCAATAACATTTTTAACTACATGAAAAGCATGTCCAACAACCTCAGAGAGAGACAGGTCATCATCAGAGGTAAGACAATAACATAATCCCCACTTACCCCCTCCAGGACTAGACTAGGACTGAACCAGGACTAAACCAGGACTTCTGCCAATTTCTCTTGGTCTTGATCTTATGAAAATGTTTCCATAGACAACAACAACGTGGTGGGCCAGTACACAAACCGAGTGGAGGAGCAGCATGCTTACATAAAGGAGACAGTCGACACTCTTCTGCCGTCTAACATCAGGGTCCTGCAGGTAAAACTAGACAGAAGAGCAGTGGCAGAGTGGTTAGCCCTCTCACCTCACAGCAAGAAGGGCCCTGGCTAGACATGTGGGGACATTCACTGTAGAATCCGCATGTTCTTTTTTTAAGATTTTGTAAAAATGTTTTACAGTTTCACAATTTTTCACAATTATGACCAAATGGCAGAGGAATTCATATTCAGTTTCATTCATATTGTGCAGTAGAATATATAAAATCAGTCTTTTAGAATGATAAAGTTACAGTTAAAAAGGGAGTATTCAGAGGCAGTGCTACCATTTGGCAAAAGTAGGCAGCTGCTTAGGGCCCCCAAACCTGGAGGGGCCCCCAACCAATTAGCCTCAGTGCCACTAATGGTTGAGGCCTCAGAGCAATTAGATTTTCTCTCAATATAACATTAAATGAGAGTTTACTTTTAAACATAATCATAAGGAACATAATAATAATCATATGTAATGGATGTAAACAAAAATTTAATTGTACTTGCAAAAAAAGTAAAACTACTACTCTGGTTATGTAGTAGGCGAACAAACTAATAAGACAAGTTTCCAATCCACCATAATTCAAATAAGTAGAAATGCGCATGTCTCTAGAACAATGGGGAAAAACAGACAATAAATATATTTTAAAAACAAAACAGAAAAACGGTGCATTATAGTGAGGGCCCCAAACTCAAGTTCGCCTAGGGCCCCCAAATTGCTAACTCTGCCACTGGGGGTATTACACTTTTATGGGGTATTAATTGCTAACACATCTTTCGATCACCATGTTACCTTTTGTAACTGAATTTGTAAATGCTATATTCATATATTTATATAAACAACATCTACATCGGAAGTGTGCATAATACCTCTTCTTTAATATGAAAAAAAAAAAAACAAAAAAAAACCTGACAAATTCAAAAAAGCTCTTTATGTCCAGGTTTACTTTTTAGTATTATGAACTGAACTGAAATAAGTTTACTTCCAAGATTCTCAATTTTTATCAATTATAATTTCTTGATTCTTTCTCCTTATTGTGACCGTACCGCACCATAAAGTGCGTACAGGAGACATTTTCCAGCAGGGTCAGTTACGTTTACTGTGTTAAATATTTGTTTGTTTGTTTAATAATAAAGTTATGTGATGTCAGGGCGTCCTGGAAAAGATCCGACTGAAGATCCAAAAGTTGGAGAAGGCCATTCAAACTCAGACTGAGTCCTGCCAAGAGCCATGCAGGACCAAGTGCCCCGTCCCTGTTGTGTCTGGTGAGAATCTTTTGCTCCTTCTGACCCTCTCCTCTGCTCCATTTGACCCTCTCCTCCTCATCCTCCGTTCCATCTGACCCTCTCGTCTTCATCTTCTGCTCTATCTAAACCTCTCTTCTGCTTCATCTGACCCGTATCTTTCCATCCTCTGCTCCATCTGACCCTATCCTCTGCATCATCTACTCAGTCTGATCCTCTCTTCTTCATCTTCTTCTCCATCTGACTCTCTCCTCTGCATTTTGTTCATTTCAGGTAAGGAATGTGAGGACATCTTCCGTCGTGGAGGTGTGGAATCTCAGATGTACATGGTTCGCCCAAATCCTTTCGGCCCGGCCTTTAAGGTCTACTGCGACCAGGAAGCTCACAATGGAGGTAAATAATGCTTAAGCAATAGTGATAATATTAGTTTAGTTTAAATTTGGACAATTATTGAATTTAACTGTATTTTCTTTTACTTTTCAAGGCTGGCTGGTGATTCAAAATCGGTTGGACGGTAGCGTGGACTTCGGTCGCCGCTGGGACGATTACAGAAACGGTTTTGGAAATGTCGCTTTGGATGTTGGAAAAGGACACTGCCAAACTCCAGGTACTAAGATACTAAGTGGAGTGTGCATGTCCTCCCTGTGTTACTGTGGCAGAGTGCTTAGCCTGTCTCTCAGCAAGGAGGTTGTGGGTTGAATTCCCTCTTATTTGTGCAGGTGAATACTGGCTTGGAAACGAAAGAATCAGTCAGATCTCTAGACTGGGACCCACTGAGCTGTTAGTGGAGATGGAGGATTGGGACGGTGCAAAGGTACAACCAATGTTTAAACAACTCCTAATCTTATTTCATTTGAATTTATCTATTTTATTAAAGGTCCTGTACACAAAATAGACCCTTGTGAGCTTTAAGACATGTTATAATGTTGTTACCTCCTCAACTTCCAACTTGTGATGTCATTTTGTGTTGGATTTCAAGTTAACAGCTCTCTTTTACCTTTTGTTTAGAGACTGAAATAGAAAGATTATCCAAATGATTCTAGCGAAGATGTATGGAGTTTAAAAACACAAAGGAGCATTTCTTGTATTGCCACATGACATTATAAGTTTAGATTTAGACTTAGACAAACTTAATTGATCCACAAGGGAAATGATTTGGACATAATAGCTCACAGAATATTATAATAACAAAAAGATATGGTATCAAACTTTTTAAATAAGCAGCAGAAATAGCAAGAGTCTGATGTCAAATAAGGCATAATTATATAAATGGATATGTACAAGTAAACATACAATATAGAAGTATAGTAGTAAAAATGAAAATATATCTTTAAGAGTCTAAATAAGCGGGATTATTGTGTTAAACATGTGTGAATGAAACAAAACACAGCTCTAGGTCTGTTTGTGATGAGGAAACAAAACTGTAACAAAGATCAGAAAATAGCATGAGGTCCCTTAAAATAAACTTCCTGTCTCTGTTTTTGCAGGTGCACGCTCAGTACCAGCAGTTCACGGTTCAGAGTGACACCACTAACTACGTGTTAGCGGTGGATAAGTACAGTGGCACGGCCGGTAACTGTCTCCTGGAGGGCTCCACTGAACATTTCGGCGTCAACAAAACTATGACCATCCACAACGGAATGATGTTCAGCACGTACGACCGTGACAATGACAACTGGTGAGGGCAAAACAAAACAAAACAACATAACATAAACAAGAAACATAACAACAAGAAATTAGAGCAGCCATAACGAGTCACAATTTAAAGGTGCAATGATGTTTTTGCTTTGTCCACAATGTATGGCGTTAAAGTCATCAAGCTTGCATTTATTTCATTAGCAGAGTTGTATTGCTCAGAAATACCGTAAAAAGCATACATTTGAACTTTGAGTGGGCTTGCTTCTTTACAGACCAGACCTGTAACTTGACCTGGTGATGTCATGTACTTGTCTTTATGGAGATAGATCAGTGTAATGCCATATTGATGAAGATAAGCAGATGACAGGCCCTCCACCAGAAAAGTTACACTGTGCACCTTTAAGTTTGGTCAACTCTCCACTGATCTGATCTGACCTGTAACTTGGCCCAGACATTTCCTTGTCTCCATGACATAGATAAGATAATGCCACACTGTGGAACACTCAAGGCAAAGCAGTATAGTACCTATAGTACCAAATGTACCTTTAATCTAAACTGGGCCAAACTACTCAAACAAAACTCATGTTTATAAATAGAGTATGCTGTGGTAGTAACAGTAGGAGTAGTAGTAATAGTAGTAGTAGTAGTAGGAAGAGGAGGAGGAGCAGCAGCATGAGTAGTAGTAGTAGTAGTAGTAGTAGTAGTAGTAGTAGTAGCAGTAGCAGTAGCAGTTTCAGTACTAGCTGTAGTAATAGTAGTAATAATAGTAGTAGTAGGAGGAGTTGAAGTAGCAGTAGTAGTAGGAGGAGTAGTAGTAATATTAGTAGTAGTAGTATGAGTAGCAGTAGGAGTAGTAGTAGAAGTAATAGTAGTAGTATTAATAGTAGTAGGAGGAGTAGCAGTAGCAGTAGTAGTACTAGCAGTAGTAGTAAAAGTAGTAATAGTAGTAGCAGTAATAATTGTAGTAGTAGTCCTAGTAGTAGTACGAGTAGCAGTAGCAGTAGTAGTAGTAGTAGTAGTAGTAGTAGTAGTAGTTATAGTAGTAGTAGTAATAGTAGTAGGAGTAGCAGTAGCAGTAGTAATAGGAGTAGGAGTAGGAGGAGTAGTAGAGTAGTAGTGGTAGTAGTAATAGTAGTAGTTTTAATAGTAGCAGCAGTAGTAGGAGGAGGAGCAGTAGCAGTAGTAGTAGTAGTAGTAGTAGTTTTAATAGTAGCAGCAGTAGTAGGAAGAGCAGTAGCAGCAGTAGTAGTAGTAGTAGTTTTAATAGTAGCAACAGTAGCAGTAATAGTTTAGTAGTAGTACATTCTTAATATTACTTTCCTCTTTCTCGCTGTAGGAATCCCGGGGACCCGTCTAAACAGTGCGCGCGGGAGGATGGTGGCGGCTGGTGGTACAACCGCTGCCACTCGGCCAATCCGAACGGCCGATACTACATGAGCGGGGTTTACAGCAAACTGATGGCAAAGCACGGCACAGACGACGGCATGGTGTGGATCAACTGGAAGGGAGCGTGGTACTCGCTCAAGGCCATCAGCATGAAGATACGGCCATTCTTCCAGTCAGGATAAAAGTGAAAATGAGAACACTGCAAAAATATTGATACTTTGCAGCTGATGTCATGAACACTCTCTGGGGTGTGAAGCTAACTGGAGGCACTACTCCGTCTGAAGCTCTGTTACTCAAGTTAGACAGTTTTTTTTGTTTTTTGTTTTGTTTGTTTGTTTGTTTGTTTTTTTCAGTTAGTCACTCTTTCTTTTGTGGAAAATCAAACACCTGAACAGGAACCACAAACGCTTGTATTCATCACAGGCTTCTAAAAAAGGGAAGTTTAAAATTTTCTAGAGTTTTCAGACGATCTTAAAAGGTTTTTTTGTCGGAGTTTGCTAATGTGTACATTGTGTCTCCATGGTAACTGCTACATGTATCTCTAATAGTGCAATGCTACTTTATAAAACACCCCCAGAATGATGTCACTGCAAAGTATCAATAATGTATATGAGTTACCTGAAGAAGTATGTGATGTCCTGTTTTATGCAGTATTCTGGTTTTTACTTTGGATATGGTTGATATCCTATGGAAAAAAATACAATTTTTAAGGGACACTATGAAACTTTTCTGGTCAGGCCTGTCAAAACACAACTCCAGGTTTGTTATTAATAAAGACCAATAATGCATTTTGTTAAAAAAGTAAAAACAGAACAAAGAATAAATAAATATTTGAAACTAGCCTGAAAATAACAGTGGGGAAAGTACTTTGTTGAGCTGGGGACAGGCAAGAACAACACATATATTTCAACTTTAACTCATGTACAGATTCAATTTTTGCAGTGTTTTTACAGGAAGAAACACAGGACTGTCAAAATAAAAGCCCTGTCTTACAAATGTTGTGGTGGATATTTATTTATTAAAAGTTTGTGTTTTTCAGAATGTGCACATATTATAGCCTTTGTTTTGGGTTAAAAACTAATAAAAATAAATGAAATAATCATAAATACTAAACTGTTGTAAAATGTAAATGAGTCCAGATGCAGTTTGGGTTTTGACCTTTACTTTTTTATATTCATTGAGTTTGTAAACAACTGTGAGATCAACAACACCAAAATTCAACCATAAAATGTTGAGGTATTTCACATTCAAGACAGTGTTATTGTATGGTATTAAACTAAGCAGGAAAATAAATAACATCCCCATGGAGAAAAACAGGTGGTAAACTTATAGACTGCATTTAACATTCTTTAAAGCAACAATTCAAATTAAAATGTATTTTGATATTAAATATTGGAAATTAGAGCCCCTATTTTTCAGTATAACTTCAATCACACATGTTTAAAGACTACACAGAAGACACACAGACAGTCTAAACAAACATGAAAGAATTAAAGAAGGCAAACAAACTGACGCAACATTTTGAACAAAATCTAACTTGCATTGTATTGTATTGTATTTGTCTCTCTCAGATTAACAGAGATTGGTAGCTCTGCAGAATTTTTTTTTGTTTTTCAGTCCTTTGTGTTATTGTTCTTTCTTTATCCCTTGTAAGCTGCCGTATTTGTTTCGATATGGAAGGGCCATGTGTGTCCCTGATTGGCTAATCCACCTGTCAATCATATCCATCTGAACTTGAGGAGTTTCATCAGTGACGAGACTCACATCTTCACAAAGTATTGGAGAAGTGTGTATTCTGGGCCATTTGGTAAATCCTTTCATTCAAATTTCAGTGTTGATAGTTATTAATATTGAGGAAACAAAAAAACAAAAACAAAAAAATTATTCAAGTTCTGACAAATCGTAAATATCGTCAAGCTCAAGTTGGTTTGGTCGCAGATCTTCAAACAGGTTGAGCCCCTCGTCCAGAACAGTCTTGATGGTTTTATAAACAGGACTCGGGTCTGGTCCAAAGTCGACTGGAGCCGTGCGAATTTGTGGAATCATTTCTGGTTTCACACTTTTAGATTTCTTTTCTTTGTTGTGCATTTTCTCCATTTCAGATCCGAGTGCTGCGTAGTCTTCCAGGTTCACTGACAGCGATGAAGCGGACTGACAGGAGCCGAGACAGGAGCGCACCCTCATGTCCACCTCCACCTGGAAAAAACAACTCATACATTTTAGAATAAATCATAAAACATACAGCACAGCACCCTCTGCAGGCAACAGCGGGGAATGAAGAACCTTGAAATTGCCAACTAGCAGCACAGGTTTAATGTAATAACGAACTGTAGGCTTAAAGGTGCACTATGTAACATTTTGTCACCTGCTTCTTTCTCTAGACTCTATAGATGGCTCTGTCTCTGCCTCAAGCTTGCCTCTCCACAGACCTGACCTGTAACAACTTGGTCTGGTTTCAGTTTACCGTTAAAGCTACCATCTGTAAGTTTATTTGATTTTTTATTTTTATTTTATTTTTTCTAATCCAGATCCAAATTCACTTAAATTGCTAAAATTTTGTCATACCAGTCCTAAAACAATAAAACCAGGAAAAGCAAATAAAAACAAAAAACATAAAATCATTTAAAAAAAAAACAGTAAATAAGTAAAATAGATCAAAAAATAGAATAAATAAAATAAATAAAAGGTACAGAGGACCACACAACTCACACGATGTTAAAAGCCAGAGAATAAAAGTGGGTTTTACAACAAGACTTAAAACACTTCACTGTGCGGGCTGTTCGAACGTTGGGGGGGCAGAGCGTTCCAGAGCTTAAGGCCGGCCACAGAAAAGGCCCGGTCCCCCCTGGTTTTAAGTCTCGTTTTAGGCACCATGAGTTAGAGTTGGCCCTCGGACCTTGGAGTGCGCGTGGGGGAATAAATCTGGATGAGGTCCAAGATGTACTGTAGGGCCAGGCCATTCAAAGCTTTAAAAACAAACAATAAAATCTTAAAATCAACTCTAAAACGGACTGAAAACCAGTGCACCAACGCTAAAACTGGGGTAATGTGCTCATGTTTTTTCGTTCTAGTTAAAAGGCGCGCAACAGAATTTTAGACTAACAGTGAGCGAGAAAGTCCATGGTGGCTGATGTCAGAAAAAAGTGCATTACAGTAGTCAGGCAAAGCTGTCTATCAGAAAGAAGTAACATAGACAGCATCTAGTGGTGAAGTGTGAGAATGCAACAGGGGTGGGTCGGCCAATCTAACTGCAGATGGTAGCTTTAAATAAAAATGACCTGTATTGTTTTATATAAAGCATTTTAAAAAGAAAACAATGAGCCAGTGTTCCTTATCCTTATATATTTAAATAGAAGAGCAATGAAGCTAAAGAGGTGGCTATATGTTACACGATTGCCTTAAAAAGTACAACAAATTATGATATATCTTAAGTTTTTTGTTTCTTTGTTTGTTTTCAGTTTTTTGTTGTTGGTATTTTTTTAATGTTTTGCAAATGGAAGGAAAAGTTGAAGTGAACTTAACTACTGCTTCACTTAAATTTGTGGGCCTCACCAAGTCAAAAATCATATGGTCTAAAAAATAACAATTTCTGACCATCTCTAGGCATTTTAACTGCTCCCATCTAAAACACTCTACATCAAATACTACATAGCAGTGAGAATAGGGGGATGGGAGGGCATCTGACGCAATTCTCACCTCAGTTCGCAGCAGCTCTTCCACTTGTTTTTGGACTTTTTCTTTGAGTTCTGTTATCTTCAGCTCCAGACTTTCCGACCGTTTCCATAGAGACGTCAAGTTTTTAGTCAAATCCTCGGCGGCCTTTACAAACCTCACCTGCAGAGCTGACAAAAGTAAAAAGTATAATATAATAGTATAATAATAGTAATTCCTGAGCCTATCCACATGAAATAAAATCTGGAATTTAATTTTATTGAACTTAGAAATGATTTTTTTTCACAATTTGCTTCAGAAAGTACGCCCATTATCCAACTCACAAGATGTTGTTGAAAGGACTTTAAATTATAAGACTGATAAGACAAGGTTTTGGAGCTAATCCCAAACAAATAATGATAGGTCTAACATTTATGGATGATGAGGTTGAATAGTTAGTGTCTTACAAAGCAATAAAACCCCCACAGAGTTATATAGGCCCTTGCCCTCCTTCTTAAAATCACTAAATTCTTGTGGCAGTAGTCTGGGTTCTTTACCAGCCTCGCTCATTATGTGTTCCCGGTTGTCGTGGTAAATCCGTGCTGTTGCAGCCATTGTCTTCTGCATTGCATCCTTATAAGTTTTTTTCAGTTTACAAATTTTCCTCAGTTTATTCTCCACTTTCTTCTCGTGCTCCAGAATCAAACCCTGGATCCTGCAGCCAGACGGGCAGCTCGAAACCTGCACCACAGAGAAATAAAAGCTACAAATAAATCTATGTAACTTCTTTTCTGGTGAGTGATAACAACCTGTTTGTCTCCAGATATGGTGTAGCTTTGCTCGAAATGTTCCACAGTACAGTATTTAACTCTATGGAGACAAAGTCATGCAACCCCACTACCCCCCCTGCTCTGTACTTACTTCGTTCTCCAATTTTATTTGATTTCTCTTTGATTCACATAGTCTTCAGATTGAGAACGAATACTGTGGTTTAAAATGTGCAAATTATAAATGTGCAAATGATAACATAATGATTCAAGGGTGTGATTATAGCTATACAGTAGACACAAGCATAATCGATCTTCTTTAAAAACACTAAGAGATCTCCGGATCCCTACTTATGACATCACAAATCTGGAAAGTTTCAAACCAAGTATTTTTTGTGAGGTTCAGATTCATCAGACTGATGTGAATGAAACGAAACACAACTCCAGGTATGTTTTTGCTGGGAAAAATAAGATGTGTCCTTAAACTCTTGTTGATACGTTTGTCTTTAGTGTTGAGTTGTTTTTACCCAGTCTTCCTCAGTGCACAGGGGCAGGTGGGTTTTCCTTCCACAGTGATTCATCCTCCTGTTCTGAGTCAGTGACTGGCGGTTATTTTGGTTCAGTCTCTCGCAAACTGTGGACAGAGACACAGGACAACACCACGGTCAGTGCAACTTATCAAATATTTATTGAAGTACTCAAACGACTTTTGGACTTAAATATTGCACCATTTCATAATAAGAATTAGAACAGTGTGTTATGTGTGGGCGATGTGAGTAGGCCGACATAACTTTGTGTTCTCTGACCACTACAAGAGTACAAGTAAAAAATGACTTTAGACAACAAAAACAATAAAAACTCACTTAGTTTTTAACGCTTAGTTACTTAGTTTAGAGCTGCACGATGTAACTTTTATGATGAAGTGTCCACCACTTTCTTGTCTCCATCTAGATTGTTGCTTTACCTGGAACAAATTTCCATGGACACAACCAGGCCAAAGATTTAAACTATATAAATAAAGAAATACTGAATAAATGCAAGATTGATATTTTAATACCAGATACTGTGGAGAATTCCAGGCAAAGCGACAATATCCCCACAAGTATAAAGTTTACAAAAAAGTTACATGTTCCACCTTTATCAACGATCTATCTAAGGAACAGGTCATTAGTGGAGTCTTGCCCAAGGACACAACAACAGCATGTATACTAGAGTCACTACTGCAGCTTCCAAATCCAAATATATTTTGTTTTCAATTTTTATTTGCTTTGGAATTGTTGGTCATTTTCATCATTCTGAAATCCTTGGATAGTAAAAAACAAAAATACAACCCATTGACTCTACTACTTCTAACATAGGCTACATTTCAACATTGAACTTATCTTCTTTTGAAATAAAATAAATGTCTATATGCACACATTTAGCTTACTTTTGTGTTGTAATAGTGTTTAAATAAAAGCGTTACCAGTTACATTGATGATAAATGGGTGAAAAATGGAGAAGAGGCCTCAGTGAAGTGAAGCAAAAGTCTTTATTGATCAAGTCCAGAGCAGTTTCAGAACAAACACGGCAACGAAGGTCAGTGCAGTTTTACAAATATTTGAGTTTGTGGCAAACTACTGATCAGGAAAACATTTACATTTACAAGATGTTTCCATGAGATATTACACAAATTTAACAAACAACTAATTTAACTGACTCATTTAGTACAAATTCATTTATGCCACAGAAAGAACCTTTATCTAAAATCATTTAAACTTTGACATAAACATTCAAAGCACGGAATTATGCATATTATTAGCACAAGTCTAGCTACCTGACTAGAAAATGCCAACAATAAATTAGCGTTGAGTAGGTTTTCCTGAAAATAATCATAATTTTGAATTGATAATGTTCAAAGATGCACTCGAGCGAAGGGTCGCCACCTGCTTGTTTCCATGGAGAAGTTTAATGCCCTGTGTAGAAGCAAAGCAATAACACTGAGAAAAGTTCCGCAGTAAACCTTTAACTGCTAATTCTGTAAGCATTCTCTTTTGTATTTTTTAGGTAAACCAGTGACTGATTGTGTTTATGAATAAATATGAGTTTGTCAAGAGGTATGGATTTTCTGTAAACCAGTTTTATATTGTGTTTAAATCATTTTTGCTCTAAAACGTCGCAGAGCGTATGAACATTCTCACTTTTTTCAGACTGTAGTTTTGGGGCTTATATGTCGACCACACCACTCCATTTCCCGCGTCTTTGTTAGCTCCTTTGTAGTAGACACCATTTAAATTTGCAGTTTGGCATTGATTGTACCACCAACCTCCACCGTACGACATCGCGCAGTTTTCATTCGCGTTGTCGCTATCTCGATCGTACGTGCTAAATTTCATTCCGTTGTGCGTTGCCATGGCGTCCCCCGCATCCCCGCTGTACCCCGAAACTTGCAACGGAAATCCCTCTGCTTCCGAACCGACTTTTACGACGTACTCCGCACTGGCCACGCCCCCTTCCCAATCCTCGAGCTCAACTTTAAGCAGCGTTTCGCCCTGATTGGTCAAGAGATGTAGGTTTTGATTTCCGAGCCAAAATTCACCGTTCCCTTGCTCGTCAATTTTACCGAATCCGTTGCGGTACTCGGCCCAAGTGCGGTTGAAGCTAAGTGCGCCGTTTTCGCGTTGCTGCGCTAAAAGCCAGCCGCCCATGAGCCCCTCCTGCTGGCAGTAAACGGTCACTGCAGGAGCTGAGGGAGCCGGTTGGATCTTAAAGAGTCCATTCGATTCTCCTTTCAGGTGGAACTGTTGGATCGCCACGCAATCTGCAGACACAGCCCAAAAGTGGAGTTAGCGATCGAGCTGGTGTCAAGAGAAGACTTTTTAAAATCTACTGCAGTTTATTTCTTGTAGTTTTTTATTTTGTAGTTGCTAAGCTAAATTTTCTTTCGTTCTTGACGTGAGCCGTATAATTGCATAAGTTTACAGATGTTTTTTTTAACTGTAACTTTCTTTGTAACACTGGTTTAGCGTTTGTAAATTAGAGAATGTGCATTTTATTCGATTTTATAACAACTTTTGTTATGTCAAAATCAACAATAAACTTCTCAGTTCACTTCATATTTTGGTACATAGGGCTAGCTAACGGTGTAGCATAACTCTAGCTTTTGTTTTTCTAAATTTTGCGTTCAGAATCTATAACGGGCAAGCAGAACAGAGATGTTTTTCGCATTTCTTAAACAGATATTAATAATAAAGATCTAAAACATAAACATGGACTTTTTTTTTGGCGGTAAAAATAGTTATTCGTAAGCCTTATTTTTTTTTAAATATTGCTTACATTAGCTTTCTCTTAGAGGCGCCATTTTGAGGACTTTGCACTGTTCAAAATATGTTTTGTTTCAAATTGTTAAATGCTACTGCAACCATGCTTATTTTCCATCTCTCTGAAAAACCCTATATAGATTCTCAAAGCATTATTTTTTTTTTTCTATTGCCATTACTCCGATGTTTTGGTACCTTGGCCCACGTAGTCAGCTTGGCGCTCGACCCGTGGGCTCTTGAAACTTCGTGCGTGGAAATCTGGAACGTCATCTTCTACGTTATCTGTCAAAAACGCCCCCAGATCCAGCCCTGCGTCGCCACCAAATGGATCTGAAAAGGTGGTTTTGGAGTCGACTAGACTTCCCTTTGAGCTGGATGTGTAGTGAACAGTTTTGGTGCCAGAGCTGTAAGTGGGAAACAGCGACCCTGTGCCTCCTTTACTGAAAGCCTGGCACTCCGGACCTCCTTCTATGTATTCTTCCATTTTCTGAACAGGTCCGTCGCCAGTATCCACGACGACTGTGCGGACACGTTTGGTGCAGGAGACGCTCTTTGTGCCAACACTGGGCTGCCCAAGTGAGTCAAACCCTCCGTCAAAAGTGAAGGGGTCACCGCCTCCTCCCAGCTGAGTGATGGATTTGGAGGTAGAGGTGGAAGAAGAGCCAGAGGAGGAGGTGCCTGGGGAGAGGGAAGTACCTGGGCCTGGTCAAGCAGAAGTATACAGCAAGGCCAAAAATTCAAGTTAATGCATCTGATATAAATATGTATTCAACAGATACATATGTACTCTAGTTTATGAAACTGTTTACCTTTTTTCTGTACCATTTTTGGTTCTAAAGTTACATACATTTTAAACATACCATGTATGCAACATGGAACAAAAAATATTTCCCAAATGTCAAAGACCTGCAAATCATGTAAATAAATGTATGTATTTCATCATATCTTATGTTATTCGATCTTTGAACTGTTGATGAAGGTACATGATTTATTTATTTTTTTTATGTATTTAAAATGATAAAAATTTGCTTGGAAGGACTGACATATTTTATAGAAATAGTTTCCTTTCATTTTGAAGTAATATTAAAATATTCTGAAGAAAATAGATGACAAATTATGCAAAATCATGCACCTTCTACTTGTTTGCACAATTTTCCCTCTGTTACTTTTCCCTCTGTTACCATGACCTTTCTTAATAAAAAATCTCATTACTCAAAATGTAAGAGGTTTTTCAGCCTAATCTTGTACCATATGGTAGAAAATTATATTAAGCAAATATTCAAACCAGTTTGTTAAGGATATGTAAGTGACAACCGGTAGTTATCGCTGTTTGTATTTATTGCCCAAAAAGTGCTGCATATTTTATTCCCTCCGTTACTGACATGAGCTTTTAAATTTTTTGTCAACAACTTGAAAGAATATCACAGGGTTAACTTTACTCTGTTGGAGTGCTAACTCTTTCCTACATTCACCTTGCTTATTTCAGTAGTCCCTCTAGTTTCTGAATAAGAGCTATTTGAATGTAAAAAACCTGCCCCTGTTTCCCTCCATTACCGCTTGACCGGACCCACCTTTGGAGATGGTGGCGGGAGAGGTGCTGGAGCCCTCCTGCTCCAAGTACAGCTGCACTGTTTTCACCTGAAAGACATTCCAAATAAGTGGAAATTAGTTATGTTGGGGGTAATTATAAACAAGCCCTAAAGGGATTACTCAGATATGAGCAGCATGTTTTTGTGAGGGATTGAAAAGATTAAATGAATGCGGAAAGTGACGCTGCCAATCTGCACCACTACCAACACTCATCCACATTCATCCCAGGCAATGTGGGTGAAGTGTCTTGCCTAAGGACACAACCCTGAGGTTGGGAGACAACAGGTAACTTTTCTGATAGGGGGTTGAGCACTTGCTTTGTTCCATGATGTTATTAATTTGCCTGGGATGTTCCAAGTGTAGCACTAAATTGAATCTATAGGATTTGATAGCTTTTCATTGATCTGTAATGTGGCGAATATAGCGAACCCTCCACCAGAAAAGACATGGAGTGCACCTCTGAGATTCTTAGATGACCCTAACTATTACTTGGAGTGTTAGTACTGTATGAATCTTCACCTCGTTGAATACGTCCAGCCCGTCTGTTTTCTGCTGAGCCGTTTGTGGGTCACTGGACTTGTAAATGCTGTCGACCACTGCGTCCTTCAGCGGACGGCTCTTCATCACATTTAGAGTTCCCACAAACTCACCCACATTCTGGTTCGTCAGCGTGTTCAACTGGTTCATCTGAAATAAAACAGTAGTATTAGCAGTAGCAGCAGGAACAGCGTAATGACAGGTTCAGCATGTACTTAGAGTCGGTTACTTTCAGATTCCCTGTTACACCAACTGTGTGGGTTCATACTCATCAAATAACAGAGAACCTTGTGGATTCTTTCCGCAGACCCACACCTCACCCAAACCCACACTCCGCCAAGGCCAGAGGTCAGTGTGGTCAGGGCGCAAAGGTCAGAGGTCAGTGTGGCAGAGGGCATCTGTTTTAATCACTTTAGGTCTCACAAGTCCCGAACCACACTGCACCTGCAGTCTGTGTACACTAGCGGTGGGACGAAGTTGTTGTTTTGCAAATCTCAAGTAAGTCTAAAGTCTTTGACCTCAAGTCCTAGTCAAGTCCCAAGTCAAAGACAGGCAAGTTCGAGTCAAGTCTTGAGTCACTGGCCCATAAGTCCAAGTCAAGACCAAGTAGTCTGTTTTGAGTTTCAAGTCTTTAAACCAAAATACCAAATATAGCTTAGATTTTTGCAATTTATATGATTTATATATGAACAAAATTGTAGTTTAAAAAAATCATAGTGTATTTGTATATGATTATTTATAGACTAAATAAGAGTTGTAGAAGAGTTTTGAATGTTTTGACAAGATCTTAGAGTGAATCATTACAGTCAGAAGAGAAAGAATTCAGATTTAAAAGTGCTTCTCAAGTCTTCTCAAGTCACAGGCCTCAAGTCCTAGTCACTGGTCTTCAAGTCCAAATCGAGTCCAAAGTCTTAGTCCATTTTATCAAGTCAAGTCTCAAGTCCTAAAAATAGTGACTCAAGTCTGATTCGAGTCCAAGTCACGACTTGCAAGTCCCCACCTCTGGTGTACATCCGGCATAAGTCTTAATAGTAAAGTGTGTAAAGTATTTTGTCACATCTTTCTTGTCCTTCTCACTTCCTTAAGAGATTACTTAGAAGATAAAACAGCAGTGTTATTTTTTTAATTATTATTACCAGATGTCTTTTTAATGAAGTCTAGTTCTCTTTCAGTTCATGGAAAAATGAAAAACATATTATTTCATCAAAGAAATCTGCCCCATCCACACCAGATCTGCAATCTGAACAAAAAGCCCCACCTGTTTCTCCAGAGCCACATGTTCCTCGTGGTTCACCTCGTAGGTGTTATACGCCTTACAGGAGCCCTTACATGTGCGCAGCTTTATGTCAATGTCCACCTGGAAAACATCTCCTCCAGGGTTAGGTCACCAATAACTGTCACTGAGTCATCAACAGGTTTCTAAAGAATACAGTACCTCCAGCTTCAGCATGTCAGCCACCTGATCCTTCACTCTGTCTTTCAGAGCCGCCAGGACCTGCAGCTGCTGGTCGATCCTGATTTTCATGTCTGTAATTCTCTGCCTCAAAGTCTGCGCTATGTCCATGTAGTTGTTGTCGTTACCTTCAACACACATTTTTTTCATTCCATAAATGTATTTTCAAAAAACCTTTACACATTTTTGGAAATGTTATTGCTTTGTGTAGAATGTTCTACAGTAGAGATTAAACCTATCTCAAGGGAGCCAGATATATGTAACATTATAGCCAGATCTGTGGAGAGGCAACCATATTCACACAGAGAATTATTGTATGTCATTGGATAAATGCTAGATAAGGGTGTTTACTGTTACCATGGAACATTTTAGGCAAAGCAATACCATCTCCATGGAGACAAGCAGGTGATAGACCCTCCACCAGAAAAGTTGCACAGTGCAACTTTAAAGCAGCACTGTATAACAGTTCAGGAGCGGAGCATTTCCACCAATTTAAATATTTTTTCTTGAGTTTTCAGACAATTGTAAAACATTTTGAACAGTGTTTGCTAATGTGTGCATTGTGTCACCATGGTAACCGCAAAAAAAAAAAAAAAAAAAAACATTCCACCATGAATCTTTAAATGTTTCTATTCACCTGAGGCAAGAGTGAGCTTCTCACGCAGGAAGTCAAAGGTCTGTCTGGTGACCTGTTCAGCGTTGCGGTGTTTGGCTTTGTTCTGGTCCAGGACATCTCTGATTCTCTCTATTCTTTTTAAGAAATCGTGATCGTATTGCTCCAACAAACCCTGGATCCTGCAGCCTGATGGACACTTGGGACCCTGTCAAAATGTCAACAAAGGAAATAATCTGAATCTGAAGAAATTTCTTGATATTGGTGTTCATTGAAAGTGCTTTTGTTCCTGTCTTAGTCTGTACAGTTTCAGTCACCTGAATTTTTTCCTTTTCTGGACACCATTTTGAGATTTTATTTTTTTCTTTTTAAACATTAATTGAATATTTGTTTGTTTTGAATTGGTACTTATTTAGCTTAACCGGAAAACCACTGGACAGTCTATGGTAACATTTAACAACAGGATTGGTAGAGTAATATTATATTGATGAGTCAGATATAAAATAAATAAATAAAATAAAAAATGTCTGTACCCATTCATCGTCTGTGCAGAAGGGCCATTCTTTTTGTGTGGCGCATTTTTCAGACCTGGTGTTTGGAATGACCGGCCGTCCTCCTCTGGGATCGAGCTACAAAAAAAAAGACAACATAAAAATACAGTTTAAACAACAAAAATCTATTCCATATGAACTTCTCCTCCGCATCCTCTGCTTCGTCCTTGGCAGGTTTAAGGTTTTGTTTTGCCCGATATGTTCCACAATATGCCATTAAAATGTATTTGTTTCTATGGAGACAAGAAGGTGTCACCCTTAAGCCAAGTTACAAGTCAGATCTGCGGAGAGACAGCCCGACTGACAGAAGGTTTTTCAAGGTATTTCTTAGCAATATTTCTGTAATTGAATGAATGCATGATAGGTTAAATTACATCTCATCAGAAAAGTTACATAGTGAGCTTTAACTGTAATTTAAAGAGCACATATAACGCTATTTTCTGATCTATGTTATAATGTTTCCTCATCACAAGCATACCTGGAGTTGTGTTTTGTTCCATTCATACATGTTTAACACAAAAACCCTTCTTTCAAATGGAAAATACTCTGTTGCACCTTGTGATGTTATGTGGTAATAGAGGAAGTGCTCCACTGTGTTTTTAATGTCCATACACCATCACTAGAATCATTTGGATAGTTTCAGACAGGAATTGCCAATCTCTACTGAACAAATGATAAAAGGTGGCTGTTAACTTGAAAACTACCTCTTCACAGCATCGCAAGGTGGAACACAGCATTTTCACTGTTGGAGACAGGCTAATAATGAAAGAATGAAACAAAACTTAAATCCAGGTCTGTCTTAAACTTCAGAAGAGTCAATTTTAGGTAAAACAATATAGCATCTTTAACATCTTACCACTGCAGCAGCCGAGGAAATCAGCACCAGCACCAAAACGGTCGCCTTCATGATGATGGGTTAAAAGTGAATGATGGTTCAGGTCTAAGTTGGGCTCATTTGAACCCCTCTGAGTTATTGATCTCAGTGACATTGATTTGTTTACTTGGGGTAAAGTACAAGCCAGACTCACTTTTACTGTCAGTGACCACAGAAAGGCAAATAACACAAGAACTATCTGTGGGCTCATTAGAACAAATGTGTCATAGTGTAATATATTTCTTCACTGGGAAGGAACTAGTACACCGCAAAAAATCAAATCTAGCTGAAGATATATGTCATTGTTCTGCCTAGAATGTTCCACAGTACGGCATTAAACAGATCTACAGGTGGTTTTATAGCTCAGAAATATCTTATTTTCCACACTATTAGGCGCTCTGGATTATAAGACACACTGTCATAGAATGGTATAAATAAACCGCACCGGACTTTAAAGGAAACACAACAGTTGGATGGGTCAGTCGGACTTTGTTTGGCGCATTCATGGTGACTCTGGGTTTGTTCAGTTGTGGAGTGTAGGGAGGGTTCTGTCTGGAACCGCTGGATTGTTGGTGTGTTCACTCAGTTGTTCAGTTGTGTCTAGAAGTGGCACATTGCACTCACTTTTTCGGTTCGTTCCTCCATTCCGTTCCTCGTCGGCGTGGAGTGATGAGTGTGGCTGTGGGTGTTTTTCACTGTGCGGTCACTGTCTGTTCCGTGTGTGTTTGCGTGCGCTGCGGGTGGTGCGGCTTTGTAGTTCACTGAAATCGTGCTGGGACACCCGAGTGGATTCGTGTCTAGGGCGCTCTGGATTGTGGGGCACACAGTCGTTCTTTGATGGGGTTGGAGGCTTATAAGCACACCCTATGCTGCGGAAAATACCATACCTATAAAAATCTGACTGTGAGCAGGATCGCTTCTCCACAGATCTGACCTGTAACTTGGTCTGGTTTGTTCTTCAAGGAGATAGAAAGATTTAATACTGTGAAACAGAGCCTCCACCAGAAAAGTTACACAATGCACCTTTAAAATAAGAAACAAAATCTTATGTTGCTTGAATTAAAAAAAAGACTTATTCCCCTGATCAGTTTACTTATCAAGTTGATTCTAATTATGGAAAATGTTCTTAATTTAAGTCACAGAATAAAAAAAAATGAATGTCTTAAAATCAGAACATTGAAAAATAAAATACCTGTCTGTTATATATACACTGTAAAAAGTTGGATAGACTTGTATTAAAACCGTATTATCTTACCTTGAATAAATTTGACTTGACAAGTAAAACTGGGTAGAGAAATTTCAAGCAATAAGAAGTTTGAAGAGCATGTATTAGAGTGTAAGAGCAATCTTAACTTTCCAGTATTACTTTTTTTGTATTTACTTTTTTTTTTGCAGAATTGTGGCTATTCTTACAGTCACAAGCAGTTTCTATTAGATCTTTAGAGTTTTATTCAGTCAGTGGTTTAACATTCTCTTTTAATTCTCTTTAAATTTATTTTCAATTTTGATTCGATTTAACATTGAACTTAGATCTTCACTATAAAAAATGAAACATCAAACCTATTTATTTAATATACATGTAGCTTTTTCTATATCATTATTTTATGTTGAAGTTGATTCATTTAAAAATAAAAACATGTAAATACGGTTGTTACTTTTCTTTTCTTTTCTTTTTTTAAACTGGTTTAATCCCTGGTCTGGTTACAGATTTATTCCCATCATTAAAAAACAAAACAAAACAGAAATACAAGAAGGCACAGAGTCTTACAAACGTGTCATTATGTTGTATTTATTTACTCTTAAAACAAAATTCTGAATGCTAAGTTTCATGTTATTTCTCTATTAAATATAAAGAAAAAAGACTTAAAATCACTCAGCCACTGCGGTGATAGTGTCTCTGTACTAATCATAGACTGTATAGATATATATGTATTACAGTCTATGGTACTAATAGTGGTTGTTATGGTGGAATTCAGTTTTCTTGGCACAAACGAATGGCAGAGTGTCGTTGCAGTCGGCAGAGCCCCAGTGCATCTGATCTGGAAATATCATTAAAAAAATAGTGTTAAAACTAATACAATGAAATATATCTTGGTAAGACTGATTATTACATGCTGCCTTTGTCATCAACTCCATCCAAAATTCAGAGACAATTTTTCCACAAGGAAGGTCGTTTCTGACAGTTTAAACATTGATTTGACAAAAGAAAAGTGTTGTAATTTATTTTTATTTGTCAAATCTTATCTATTTATTAACTATGCAAAACTAGAAAAGACTAGCTTCTTAAATCTAATGATAGTTATATGTTTTTGAAAAGTGAACAGTCTAACCTGTCATATGCACTTTAATCTTCTTTGAGTAGATTTGATTTAATTTGATAAGACAGACAGTTTTCAGACACCACTAAGGTAAATTTTACTGCGTAAGTGCTCGTTTTTGTTACACTTCCTATTGTGAGTAAGTCTAAGTCTCTCACCCTGCTCTTTCAGATATGATTTAGTTTAGTTTAGGTTTTGTTTTTTTCATATTTGTTGTCTAAAGTACAGAATTACTTGTTTATTAGATTTATTTGAATATTAGTTTTACTTGTATATTAGATTTACTTGTATTACATCCATAGTTGATCTTGAGGCAGCTGTGCTCTCTGAGTTTGCACTCCTCACTGGACCAGTCCTCAAAGTCAAACTGTGAGCCATCAGTCCACATCCAGAGACAGGCCTGAAAAAGATCAAAGACTAAACCAGGACTAAACCCAGATTAAAACAAGACTATAACAACACTGAACCAGGACTAAACCTGGAGTGAAATGCTAAAAACTAAATGACTACAATAGATCTGAAAAAGGAGTATATTAGGATTGAACAAGGACTAATAAAGAAAACCAGGATTAATTAAAAGTCATATTACACAAAACTGTTGTAATGTTGTCACCTCCTTAAAAACATACCTGGAGTTGTGTTTTGTTTCATTCACACATGTAATCCTGGTTTATTAGTCTGTTTACATCTCCAAAGCTCAAAGTGCTCTGTTCCACCTTGTGATGTCATGAAATGGTAGTTTTTTAAGTTTACAGCTCCTTTAACATTTAGTTTAGTAGAGACTGATAATTTCAGGACTGAAATTAGCCAAATGGTTCTAGTGAAGGTGTATGGAGTGTAATGACACAGTGGAGCACTTCCTGCATTACAACATCACATCACAAGGTGGAACAGAGTGTTTTCTGTTTGAGAGAACTCATCTTAAATACACAGGTTTGTGTGTTAAACATGTGCATGGCTGTGGAAGTGGAGGTCACCATCTAGTGGCAAGAGGGAGATTTTTTGTTCTTAAATTGTCAGAGACTGTACTAAAGTGTCTATATCAATAAAATGTCAATCTATTTATTTAGATTTAAAATGTATTTTAAATAGGCCTATAGGCTAAAAAAAATAAGGAGCCAGAACTCAACTAGGACTAAACCAGGATTTAAAATGCACTTAACCTTGGCCAAACCAGGACTTAACTAGAGCTGAACAAAGCTTAATCTAGAGCTTAACTAGGGTTAAACCAGGTCTGAAACTGAACTAAACCAGGTCTAGACCCAAAGTGTACCGTGACAGCATTGGTGCCTCCGACCCAGCTTTCGGGGAATTGATGTGTGTTTCCTTTGGTCAGGACCTGCAGGAAGTGTTTGGTTTTGGAGCAGTGCACCGAGGCCAGATGCCCCTCCTCAAACTGACAGTACATCTGCAACACACAGCACAGTATGTCTGTTTGTGTAGTAGTAGTAGTAGTAGTAGTAGTAGTAGTAATAGTAGTAAATCCATGTAGAGGTATGAGGGGTACTCAGCTGTAGGATTACAGTAAATGCTGACCTCTGCCTCAGCCCAGGTCTTGGGGGAGTCGATGTAGATGTAACAGTGATCGTCAAACTGACTCCAGTGTTCAGGGCAGTCCGGCTTCTTCTCTGAAACTAAGAAAACTTGAGTATTTATACCAGATGCCCTTCCTGTTGCAACAAGCCTTATTAAAGTGATTGGATTAAGTGAACTAGTGTTAACTTTTGCCTGCATAATTTGAGAAACAAATATGACAATATTTTAGCACTTTGTGGCACACTAAGTTTAGATAAATTAAATCCATAATGTTTGTTTTTTAATAGTCAAACTTGAAGCAAAGACTAATCTAGCATAAAAGCTTGTGCGGCTGGAGAAGCATGTCTCAGACACTGGGACTCTGAGCACAGGAGCTTCACAGGGCTGTGTGCTTTCCCCTCTGCTCTTCCCTTTACACCAACTATTACACCTCCATCACTCTGTAAGGCACGTCAAGTTGGAGACGACACCATTCTCAACACATCTCAGAATTGAAACTACTCACTTTAACTTGCCCTGGTGGAGTTTTGTACTTGCTGTTCTTTTGTCCTTTGAACTTGACACAATTTTTTTATTTACTTTCATTAGCATGCTTCAGATTGATAGCTGCCCTTTTTTGTATTGTAATTTATTGAAATTTCTTCAAAAAAAACAAAACAAACAAAAACCTGCACTTCTTTGTCGAATGAAAGACTTTATCAATACTCCGATATATTTTGTTATTTGCAATATCAGTATTGTGTAGACTGTTATGGCGATGACTGTTATCCTGCAAAGTGCTGATGAGAGGATTGTCCATTTATAAAAAATTTCACATTTATTGCTGCATTTCAGATGCCATTATTGCATTCTAATTTAATATGAATGAATACAGATGGGGTCGCAGCTAAAATTCATATTGTTAAAATGCAAAATGTATGTTGCAATACAGTAAGTTCTTGGATTTAGTCAGTAATTGAAAACATCAACTTCAACAGTTGTGAATTTACCTTTTGAATGTTTCATGGCAAAGTACAGTGTAATCAATAAGGAAAACTGGTCCTTGCCCCCCAACTACCAATATGAATAAATGTATTAATATTCTATAAACATACCAAGATGCTCCTCTTCCTCCTCCTCCTCCTGGCCATCACATTTAGGTGGGTCTTGTCCGTGCATCTTCTTGCTTCCTGGGACCTCTTCTCCGGTGATGGGGTTCACGCACCAGCACACGCCCAGAGACGCCCAGCACTGCCTGCGCTCAAAGTTCCCATTTTCATCACACTGTGGGAGGTACTGGCCCAGGTTTGGGTCTGTGATGTTGTTCACGAGCCAGCGACAGACTCCTCCCACATGTGACCCCACCTCTTTTGGGGCGGCTTCACCGAGGGCAAAGAGGGCGGCGAGGACGAGCACGTGCTTCATGGTACAGAAGAAAGAGATCTGGGAGAAAAACAAGTTTCTACTTAAACTTTGCACTAAGCAACTTTTGGGGTTGGGGATCCATCACCTGCTTGTTTCTATGGATATGTCATTGCTCTGCTTGGAATATTCCACAGTATGACTTTAACCAGCTCTACCTTACATTTATTCAATTAGAGGTGGTTATATATATAAACATTCTGACTGTGAGCGTGGTCATCTCTCCACAGATCTAACCTGTAACTTGGTCTAGTTTGGTCTCCATGTAGATAAAAAGATTTAATGCCATACTGTGAAACATTCCAGACAAAGCAATAACATCTTCAGAAGTTACACAATGCACCTTGTTTTCTTATAGAAAATTTATAGTTGTAAAAATATTCAAATTAAACTGCTGATCACAGGTTTTCATGTTATTTTAATGATTTCCCAATTTGGGGGGATAGTGTCTGTGGTGAATATTTATTATAACTGTTTGTGAAGTAAAGTTTAAAAGAAAACAGAATCCACCTATGTCACCAAGTTAGTAAAGTCCATTCAAAATGCATTGTTCTCACACTTTTAACGCTCATTTCATAAAATGAAGGTGTTTGTTTAAGGTGTTCATGTATTGTTATTTGTTTAACTATAACTATTGTGTAATTTAGAGGTTATGGCCATTGTTTTGCATTATGGCTGCTAGTTAACATGAGTTTCAGTTACAGACTTTCCTTTTCTGGACATTGTTTTGAGGGGTTCTTCTGTTCAAAAAAGTTAAAATGTAATCTATAATCTGTAAATTTTCATCATTTATTTTTATTTTTATAGTGATTATATGTAACAGTAGGATTGGTAAAGGTAATGTTAGTAGTGAAGTAAAACATGTAGTCAATATTTATGTATTTTAAAACATTGTTGGTGCAGAACACCTTGAACTATAAATTTTTAAAAATCTGGTTTTACAGCTCAAAAATATCTAACAAAACAGGCATTCTAATTCTGTGAGTGAGGTGGCCTCACCACAGATCTGACCTGTAACTTGGTCTCCATGTAGATAGAAAGGTTTAATGCCATACTCTGAAACATTCCATACAAGCAAGAACATCTCCATGGAAAAAGCATTTGACGGATCTTCCACCAGAAAAGTTACACAATGCAGCTTTAAGCCGCTTTTCAAGTTCTCACTAATCCTTGTAACTGCTGAATTTCCAAACCACTATCTTGTAAAACCGAACTGGAGAGGAATTATCTGTTAACTCTAAATAACTAAATTACTTGTTTTTGTTGTTGTTTTTTACAGCTAGATTTCATGCCAGTTTAACATAAGAAAGTTGCACTAATACGTTTCATTTAAAGTCATGTTATTGAAATCACTTTTAAAAATATATGAATAAGTGTAATACAGTAGACTTACTGACTAAACATTCTCAAACTAACTAAAACAACTCAGTATATATGAGTATTGTGTCGCTCACCTGTGTACGACTCAGGGTTTGTGCAGAGGGACCATGCAGGTGTTCAGCTCATCTGCCTTATATCCACTCCTCTTATCTCCAGGTTAATCCGATACTATTCTCCAGCCCATTTTACATTTTACAACGTGTTATGTGAGCTCTTCAGTACATGAATACAAGATTTTTATTGTGGTGAGGTAACAACAACATCAGGAAAATTTTAGTGGACTTTCTACTAGAAAAGTTACATGGTGATATGAATATTCTCAATCAAAATCCATTTTTTTTCTCTCTCTCTCTCTCTCTCTCTCTCTCAAAACAGCAATTTGAGTGAAGAGGCACCTTTTGGTTGGTGGGTACACACTTAACTCTCTGCTCCACTATTTGCTCCATCACAAGATTATACTTAAAGATACAGTATGTAACTTTCTGAAAGTGGAACGTTGCCTGTGTGATTCCATGGAAATAAAAAATTAAAAGCAGATACATGTTATGCTGTATTCTGAATATTATAGGCCAGGGGTGTCAAACTTAAATTCACAGAGGGTCAAAATTAAAAACTGGGACTAAGTTGTGGGCCAAACTGAATATTTATTGAAAATTTCAACAAGATCTGCATGTTTTCTCTTCTTTCAAGATATGTAATGTTAAAACTTTTCTTATTAAAATAAATGTAATAAATATAAATGCAGATAATAGTTTTGCTTAAACAGTGAATCCAGAACAAGCATAGTATAAAATAATAACAAATTTTAAATAAATAATCTCTCTATAGTCTATCTGTAGCTGGCGGGCAGCTCTAATACATATTTGATATGATCTCACGGGCCAAACGTAATTCATTTGGCCCTCGTCCAGGCTAAATAAGAGTCAGGTTTGTGGAGATGCAAGCCCACTCACAGTAAGTACGTTTTCAGTGCAATGAATACAACTGAAATTAAAATAATAAATATATATTTGAAGGTGCTTCGTGTAACTTTTCTGGTGGAGGGTCCATCAAATACTTTTCTCCATGGCGATGTTATTGCTTTGTCTGGAATGTTTCACAGTATGGCATTAAACCTTCCTATCTTCGTGGAGACCAAACCAGACCAAGTTACAGGTCACATCTGTGGAGAGGCCACCCCGCTCACACTCAGAATGTTTTTTTAAGCCTTTTCTTCTAGGTATATTTGAGCTATAAAACCACCTGTGCGGTAACGCTGTTTAACGTCATACTGTGGAACATTCCAAGCAGAGCAATGACATCTCCATAGAAACAAGCAGGTGACGGACCCCCAACTAAAAAGTTACATACTGTAGCATTAGGTGCTACACTGTCATGCTATTATTCTCTTCAAAGAATTTACTGCAATCTGCTACTACTAAGAACTACTATTGTTCTCCAATAATCCCCATTCTACTACTTTGTCTCTTCTCCTGACTCTTGCTTTTGTCTTCAAGTTATGTAAAACTTTAACAGTAACAAGGGAAAAAATTTGATCTCACAGTTGTCCTTTTAAACAACAAATGTCTGAATTCTCCAGTTACATATTCTTTCTTTTACTGAAGACTAAAGGGACCCCATAAACTGAAAAGACAGATTTGTATTGAGTGTCTTATTGTGTTATGTCCCTGTGAGAGAGGTGTTGCCCTGAAAAACATCAAAACATGGAACAATTCAGATTTAAACCAGATATGACATGATTATTGTGATACCTGCTTACTCAGTGCACAAAAGAGGATGACTTTGCATTTTGTAAATGTCGTGAACCCCCCCTCGGCCACAGGAGAGCTCACTTGGGTGGGGTAAAAAGATGAAGGTTTTGGTGTAAGCCCCACTAAAAGGGCCCCTGAATTCAGATGAAGATGTTCATGATGCTTTATTTTGATAATTGAATAATTGTTAGAGCATTAGAGATTAAGAGTGTTTGATTTAGATATTAGAAGTGCTTTTGTGACCCATATTACCATGAGTTACTTGTTTTGCTTTGATTTAATCTGATTTGTTTCCTTTATATTGATTTGCTTAATTCTTTCAATTTAATTTTTAAGTTTAGGTTATTTTGCAATAATTTCTGTAACTGTTATGTTTGTGTGCAGGAAAGATAAGGACCTTCTGTTCTTTTGACAGTTGACCTTTATTTGACATTGATGTACGAAACCTATATGTTATGCGGCGTGTGGGAGGCCTGTAGACAATGCGGATGCGAAGCTTCCTGCTCCTTCAACGAAGCGAGGTGGAAGTAACTTCACACCTGGCTGGGGCAGAGGTGTAGGGTGCTAGAACAGTGAAGACTGTGGTTTCTAAGAAGTGTTGCCTGTACTTGAAAAAATGTGTGCTATCTGTGACGTACTGATCACTTTGCATGTACCTGGGTGGAGTTCTGTGACCCTAGATAAATATTGAAAATTCCGCATAATAACTCGGATCCTGATTTTGGTTGGCATTGGCCCTCCGGCTGTAACTCGGCTTAGGAGTTCAGAATCTGCAATTTGGACTAGGCTGAGCTTTATAGCTTTCCTGGTCACAGGGTAATTTCTCCAAAAGGGTACTTGCAAAGTGATTTGTCCTAATTATTTTTGTATGAGCTTTCTGGTAAAAATACAATAAAAAGCAGATAAAATAATCAGTTGTTGGAATCTTTTGTTGAGTCTTTCCCTCAATTATTATACATATATATTTACCACGAGCAAGTCAAGTCATCCTAGGTGAGTTACTTACAAAAATGCAATGTTTTTGATGCAAAGCTAAATTTGGTTAAAGGTTTTGAGGCACTGCTAAGGATAAATTAATATTTGCAATGTTTTGGTGTAAAACTAAATCTGGTTAAATTCTTTGAGGCACTGTTAAAAATGAGTTTTTGGGCAAATGTTGTCAGATAGAGTATAGAGTATGTCATAAGGTGGTTTCTAAAGCTAAGTGAAGTTGTAAGTGTTCCCCAGGTGATACTTTAAGAGTTGTTAAAGTTACCTGTATGGTGTTTCTTAAAGTTAAATGATCTTTTTGAGTGTAGTAAATTATATTTACCTTGTGTTATTGAAGAAATGATCTTTTTGAGTGTAGTAAATGATATTTACCTTGTGTTATTGAAGAAATGATATTTTTGAGTGTAGTAAATGATATTTTTGAGCATGCATTGTGGTTTTAAAGCTATGTGATCTTTTTGAGTGTAGTCAGAGTTATTTGCATTGTGTCTTTAAAGCTGAGTGATTTTCTGAGGGTTAATACAGTGATTAGAAAAGGAGTAGTGAGATCCAGGTGGTGTAATTTAGCCACTGGGACTTTTAGCAGTAAAGTTTAAGTAAAAATTAAAAACGCAAATTTAAATGTGCTATGTGTAACTTTTCTGGTGCTATATGTTCCTGTATTACTCTTGTGAGCTTTAAGCCATGTTGTTACCTCCTCAAAATCAGACCTGGAGTTGTGTTTAGTTTCATTCACACATGTTTGAGTAAATAATCTTTTTATTCAATCCAAGCTCCTCAAGATTCCTGAACTTGTACAATATTATACACTGGTAATTTTATTCAGAGATGCAATAATTTACTACCACGTAATATTCAAAGCTTGTTCAAAATGAGAGAGAGATCTTATAATTTTAGAGATTATGGACATTTCAAATTGCCTAATGTACGAACTACCCGTAAAAGTTTCTGTGTGTCTGTATGTGGTGTAAAACTCTGGAACAGTCTGGATACACATCTCAAACAATACCAAAATATCCATAAATTCAAGTTGTTACATAAACAGATGGTCTGGTCAGTATATGGAGACTGGGTCATAATATTAGAACAATACTGCCTCTGTAGCGCTGGTTTATGCTTGTTGTTTTCTTACCATTGCTGGTATATGTTGTCCATTACATTACTTGTATTTGTTGTTTCTTACCATTGTCTGTATTCTTAACTTTACCACTGTTGGTACGTTTATGTTATACTACCAAGCTATAACAGTGACTCTTTGTCTGCACTTGTAAATAGTTCATTTAGTTTAATTCAAAATGTTTGAAAAACGCAACAGAAGCTCATTGTGTTAGATTATGAAGAGTAGGGGTGCGATTAAATAAATTTTCTTCTTCCCTCTCCTTTTTGGGCAAAATAATAATAATAATAATATTAGTAAACTTTAGTTGTTATTTTCATTTCTATTGTGATTTCACTTATGTTATAAGTTCCATTGTATATGAATGTAAATCTTGCCCAAAATAAATGCATAAATAAAAAAATAAATAAATCGTCCGATGAGGTTCATTTGGTCTTCCTATAATTTATGTTATCAGGTTCTTCTGTCTGGGGTGAAGGAAGTCAGGGAGTCCCTGCTTAGACTGCTGCCCCTGCGACCCGGCCCTGGATAAACGGAAGAAAATGGATGGATGGAGGTTCTTTTTTCAGACCAAGAGTTTGTTTTCATACCTGACAGTTTCGACTGTTCAGTAGCGCTCTTTCTCAGAGTGGTCACGTGATGTTGCTGTGACATGTCCGGTCAGCTGATTTAAACAGGTTTTGGCGCCGTCTTCCTACCGGTGGAGGCAGGACGACAGCGCCATCTGCAGTCCGACTTCATCACGTGACCACTTTGAGGAAGACCAGAAACCAGGAAGACAGGTATGAAAACAAACTCTTGGTCTTAAAAAAGAACCTAATAACATAAATAAAATAAATCATTTGTCTGTCTCCAAAGATCAAAATGCTCTGTTCCAATTGTTTTCAAGTTAACAGTTACCTTTTACCTTTTGTAAAGTTGAGATTTTCTGTGAAATTACCCAAATGATTCTGGTGAAGGTGTATGGAGCACTTCCTGTATGGCCACATGACATCACAAGGTGGGACAGTGTTTTGTTCTGAGAGAAGAACTCAGAGCCTAAATATGCAGAGATTGTGTATTAAACAAAACACAATTCCAGGTATGTTATTGATGAGGAAACAACATTATAACAGTTCAGAAAATACTGTGCAATCAGAAATCAGAATGAGCCTCAGGAGTCTCTCAGTTGGGTTGTCAGTTCCATTGCTGAAATCCAGTTGGTTTAAACCTAAAAGAACTCTCTTTGATTTGAATTCTCACTACCTAAATGTCTACCTAAGCATCTCTTTGTGCACAAGGCTCTCTATGGCCGAGCACCAAAGTACATCCGTGACATGTTAGTGCCATATGAACCATCTCACACTCTCAGGAGCTCAGGGACCGGCCTCCTGCTGGTGCCCAGAGTCAGGACTAAACAAGGAGAGTCAGTGTTTCAGATTCATGCAGCTAAAACCTGGAACAGTCCCTTAAACATGTGAGACAGATGTCTACTTTGACTATGTTTAAATTCAGGCTCAAAACGGTTCTGTTTAGCTGCTTATGACTGGAAGGTTTTCATTCCACACTCTTCTCTCTCATGTAATGTCTCTCTCTTTTTAATTTTGTGATGATTATTTATGTTTTGATTTGTTTTGATTGTGATTTTAATGTATTTCTTATTTTGTAAAGCACTTTGAATTACTTTGTGTATGAATTGTGCAATACAATAAACTTGCCTCGCCTAAACTTGAATATATTTTTTGTATTATTGGTTGCATCCAATTCCTGTTCTGCTGCTTCTGCCTCTCAAAACTCTTTGATTCTTCTGATACAAGTCCACTGACAAGAGAGAGCCAATAAGAAAGATAGAGTCAGGAGGTTTCTCGTTGTTGGTTTGTCTCTGATCTGTGAGCAGGACTTGGGGAATCAGGGAGTTTTAAGCCAACAGGTGAGAAGAAATTGGATGTGCCTGTAATATAGACCCAGTAGAGTTATGATAAAGAGGAAGTGGAGAGGGGGAATCTCAGGCTTGTGGTCCAAAAAGATTTCACTTCCGGTTTTTATAAAGTACAGCACAAAAAATGAATTTAAAAAAATCTATTTTGTTGTTTAATCTATTTTTAGTTTAGTGCTGATTTAGTCCTGGTTTAGTCCTGATTTAGTCCTGGTTTAGTCCTGGTCCAGCCCTGGTTGGTTTGGCTCAGGTTTAGTCCGGGTCTAGACCTGGTCTAGTCCTGGTTTCGTCCTGTGGTTTTCAGTTCTGGTCCCACCCTACTTGAATCCTGTTTGAATATTAATTGAGTGTCATGTTTCGAGTTCATTTTCATAGACTTTTTCTGTTCCACTTTTGAACTTCCTCTGTAACAGACACAGACCAACAATAGCGGACTGTCTGCTTCGTCAGCGAAGTCGTCAAAAGGTGAAAGTGTTCAATTCTTATCAAGATGATAGGGTTTTCATCATATTTCTTTACATTTGTGTTACTTCTTTGATTTTGTTATGTTCATATTTGTTGATTTGGACAAAACTGGCTGTAAATCAAGACTAAACTCTACAGTGATGGTAGGACTAAACCAGGTCTAAACCAGGAGGATTATGTCAGGACTAACCAAGACTGAACCAGGACTAAACTAGGACTAACCAAGACTAAACCAGGACTAAACCAGGAATAAACCAGGAATAAACCAGGAGGATTATGTCAGGACTAACCAAGACTAAACCAGGACTAAACTAGGACTAACCAAGACTAAACCAGGACTAAACTAGGACCAAAACAGAACTTAACCAGAAGGACTAAATCAGTACTAGTGGAAATCAAGGCTAAACCATGACTAAATCTCAACTAAACCAAGTCTAAACTAGGTCTAAACCAGGATTAAATCAGGACCAAAACAGGACTAAACTCGGGCCAAACTAGGACCACATCAGGACACATCAAACCAAGTCTAAACTAGGACTAAATCTCTACTTAACCAGGTCTAAACTACACCTAAACCAGGGCCAAAACAGGTCTAAACTAGGTCTAAACCAGGACCAAACCAGGACCAAAACAGGACTAAACTAGGGCCAAACTAGGACCATACCTGGACAGACCAAACCAGGTCTAAACCAGGACTAAATCTCAACTAAACTAGGTCTACACAAGGTCTAAACCAGGACTAAACCAGGACCAAGCCAGAACCAAACTAGGTCCAAACCAGAACTAACCCTCTCTTTTCTCTCTCTCAGATGCCGTGTGTCTGGGCTCTGTTTCCTGTGCTGGCGATGACTTTGTCCTCAGCACAGAATCTGCTCGGGGACAGATCACCACAGTCATGCCGGTGTGACCAGGATCTGGACTGTACCTGCTCCCACTCTGGACTCAGCTCTGTCCCCTCAGTCCCAGACCAAACCCGGACTCTGGACCTGAATTATAACCAGATCACTGAGATCCACAGTCAGGACCTTGGACCACTAAGGGAACTCCTGGTTCTGAAAATGCACGGTAAATACAAAAACAAAAACATATTTATTTATGTATTTAGTTAGTTAGTTTGTTTGTTAGTTTGTTAGTTAGTTAGTTAGTTAGTTAGTTAGTTAGTTTTTAGTTAGTTAGTTGTTAGTTTGTTTGTTTGTTTAGTTTTTAGTTTGTGTTAGTTTTTGTTTTGTTAGTTAGTTGTTTGTTAGTTTGTTTTAGTTTAGTTTGTTAGTTAGTTTGTTAGTTTGTTAGTTTGTTTGTTAGTTAGTTTTTGTTTGTTAGTTAGTTAGTTAGTTTGTTTTTGTTAGTTAGTTTGTTTGTTAGTTTAGTTTGTTGTTAGTTTGTTAGTTTGTTTAGTTTGTTAGTTTAGTTGTTTTTGTTAGTTTGTTAGTTTTTTTAGTTTGTTTGTTAGTTTGTTTGTTAGTTTGTTTGTTAGTTTGTTTGTTAGTTTAGTTTGTTAGTTTGTTTGTTAGTTGTTAGTTGTTTGTTAGTTTGTTTGTTTGTTAGTTTGTTTGTTAGTTTGTTTTGTTAGTTTGTTTGTTAGTTTAGTTTGTTGTTAGTTTGTTTTTAGTTAGTTTGTTTGTTAGTTTGTTTTAGTTAGTTTGTTAGTTTGTTTGTTAGTTTGTTTGTTAGTTTGTTAGTTGTTAGTTTGTTTGTTAGTTTGTTTAGTTAGTTTGTTAGTTGTTTGTTAGTTTGTTTGTTAGTTAGTTTGTTTGTTAGTTAGTTTGTTTGTTAGTTTGTTTGTTAGTTAGTTTGTTTGTTAGTTTGTTTGTTAGTTTGTTTGTTAGTTAGTTTGTTTGTTAGTTTGTTTGTTAGTTAGTTTGTTAGTTAGTTTGTTAGTTAGTTTTGTTAGTTAGTTTGTTTGTTAGTTTAGTTTGTTTGTTTGTTTGTTAGTTTGTTGTTAGTTAGTTTTGTTAGTTTGTTTGTTGTTTGTTAGTTTGTTTAGTTTTGTTAGTTTGTTTAGTTAGTTTGTTAGTTGTTTTAGTTTGTTAGTTAGTTTGTTTGTTAGTTTGTTTTTGTTAGTTTGTTTAGTTTGTTTGTTAGTTTGTTTGTTAGTTTGTTTGTTAGTTTGTTTGTTAGTTTTGTTTTTGTTAGTTAGTTTGTTAGTTAGTTTAGTTTAGTTTGTTAGTTAGTTAGTTTAGTTAGTTTGTTTGTTAGTTTGTTTGTTTGTTAGTTTGTTAGTTTGTTTGTTAGTTTGTTTTAGTTTGTTAGTTAGTTTTTGTTTTTAGTTTTAGTTTGTTTGTTAGTTTGTTAGTTTGTTTGTTAGTTTAGTTAGTTTTGTTTGTTAGTTAGTTTGTTTGTTTAGTTTGTTTGTTAGTTTTAGTTAGTTTGTTAGTTAGTTAGTTTGTTAGTTTGTTTGTTAGTTTGTTTGTTAGTTTGTTAGTTTGTTTGTTTTGTTTTTAGTTTAGTTTGTTAGTTTAGTTTGTTAGTTTAGTTTGTTAGTTTGTTTTAGTTAGTTTGTTAGTTTGTTTGTTAGTTTGTTTGTTAGTTTTGTTTGTTAGTTAGTTTGTTTGTTTAGTTAGTTTGTTTGTTAGTTGTTAGTTTTGTTGTTAGTTTGTTTGTTATTGTTATTTGTTTGTTAGTTTGTTTGTTAGTTTGTTAGTTTTGTTTGTTAGTTTGTTTTGTTTTTAGTTAGTTTTGTTTTTAGTTAGTTTGTTTGTTAGTTTGTTAGTTTGTTTGTTAGTTTTTGTTAGTTAGTTTGTTGTTAGTTTGTTAGTTTGTTTGTTAGTTTGTTTGTTAGTTTGTTTGTTAGTTTGTTTGTTAGTTAGTTTGTTAGTTTGTTTGTTAGTTTGTTTGTTAGTTTGTTTTTGTTAGTTTGTTTGTTTTAGTTAGTTAGTTTGTTTGTTAGTTTGTTTGTTAGTTAGTTTGTTAGTTTGTTTGTTAGTTTGTTTGTTAGTTAGTTTGTTAGATGGTTAGTTTGTTAGTTAGTTTTGTTAGTTAGTTTGTTAGTTAGTTTGTTAGTGTTTGTTAGTTTGTTAGTTTGTTTTGTTTGTTAGTTTGTTAGTTTGTTAGTTTGTTAGTTTGTTTTTGTTAGTTAGTTTGTTAGTTTGTTTGTTAGTTAGTTTGTTAGTTAGTTTGTTAGTTAGTTTGTTAGTTAGTTTGTTAGTTTGTTAGTTAGTTTGTTTGTTTAGTTTGTTAGTTTGTTTGTTGTTTGTTAGTTTGTTAGTTTGTTTGTTTAGTTTGTTAGTTTTGTTGTTAGTTTGTTAGTTTGTTAGTTTGTTTGTTAGTTAGTTAGTTTGTTAGTTAGTTTGTTAGTTGTTAGTTTGTTAGTTTGTTAGTTTGTTTGTTAGTTTGTTTGTTTGTTAGTTAGTTTGTTAGTTTGTTTGTTAGTTTGTTTGTTAGTTTGTTAGTTAGTTGTTTGTTTGTTAGTTAGTTTGTTAGTTTGTTAGTTTGTTTGTTTGTTAGTTTGTTTGTTTGTTAGTTTGTTTGTTAGTTTGTTTGTTAGTTAGTTTGTTTGTTTGTTAGTTTGTTTGTTAGTTTGTTTGTTAGTTTTTGTTAGTTAGTTTGTTAGTTTGTTTGTTAGTTAGTTTGTTTTTGTTTGTTAGTTAGTTTGTTAGTTTGTTTGTTAGTTAGTTTGTTAGTTTGTTTGTTAGTTAGTTTGTTTGTTAGTTTGTTTGTTAGTTTGTTTGTTAGTGTTAGTTTGTTTGTTAGTTTGTTTGTTAGTTAGTTTGTTAGTTTGTTAGTTTGTTTGTTTAGTTTGTTAGTTAGTTTGTTTGTTAGTTTTGTTTGTTAGTTTGTTTGTTAGTTTTAGTTTGTTAGTTTGTTAGTTAGTTTGTGTTGTTGTTAGTTAGTTTGTTTGTTAGTTTGTTTGTTAGTTTGTTGTTAGTTTGTTTGTTAGTTTGTTTGTTAGTTAGTTGTTTGTTTTTGTTTGTTAGTTAGTTTGTTTGTTAGTTTGTTAGTTAGTTTGTTAGTTAGTTAGTTAGTTGTTTGTTAGTTTGTTTTTGTTTTGTTTGTTAGTTTGTTTTTGTTAGTTGTTTGTTTGTTAGTTTGTTAGTTTGTTTGTTAGTTTGTTAGTTAGTTTGTTAGTTTAGTTAGTTTGTTTGTTAGTTTTTTTGTTAGTTAGTTTGTTAGTTAGTTTGTTTGTTAGTTTGTTTGTTAGTTTGTTGTTAGTTTGTTTGTTTAGTTTGTTAGTTTGTTAGTTAGTTTGTTATTTGTTTTAGTTAGTTTGTTTTGTTAGTTAGTTTGTTAGTTTGTTTGTTAGTTTGTTTGTTAGTTTGTTTAGTTAGTTTAGTTTAGTTAGTTTGTTTTTAGTTTGTTTGTTTTAGTTTGTTATTTGTTTGTTTGTTAGTTAGTTTTTGTTTGTTAGTTAGTTTAGTTTTAGTTAGTTTGTTAGTTTGTTTGTTAGTTAGTGTTGTTAGTTTGTTAGTAGTTGTTTAGTTAGTTTGTTTAGTTTGTTTGTTAGTTTGTTAGTTTGTTTGTTAGTTTGTTTGTTTGTTAGTTTAGTTTTTGTTAGTTTGTTTGTTAGTTTTGTTAGTTTGTTGTTAGTTAGTTTGTTTGTTAGTTATTTGTTTGTTTAGTTAGTTAGTTTGTTTGTTTAGTTTGTTTGTTAGTTAGTTTGTTTGTTTGTTATTTGTTAGTTTGTTTGTTAGTTTGTTTGTTAGTTTGTTTGTTAGTTTGTTGTTTTGTTTGTTAGTTTGTTAGTTAGTTTGTTTGTGTTAGTTAGTTTGTTTGTTAGTTTGTTAGTTTGTTTGTTTGTTAGTTTGTGTTAGTTTGTTTGTTAGTTAGTTTGTTATTGTTTGTTTGTTAGTTTGTTTGTTAGTTTGTTTGTTTGTTAGTTTGTTTGTTTGTTAGTTTGTTTGTTAGTTAGTTTGTTTGTTAGTTTGTTTGTTAGTTTGTTTGTTAGTTTGTTTGTTAGTTAGTTTGTTTGTTAGTTTGTTTGTTAGTTAGTTTGTTTGTTAGTTTGTTTTTTGTTAGTTTGTTTGTTTGTTAGTTTGTTTGTTAGTTTGTTTGTTAGTTTGTTTGTTAGTTAGTTTGTTAGTTTGTTTGTTAGTTTGTTTGTTAGTTTGTTTGTTTTAGTTTGTTTAGTTAGTTTGTTAGTTAGTTTGTTAGTTTGTTAGTTTGTTTGTTAGTTTGTTAGTTTGTTAGTTTGTTTGTTAGTTTGTTAGTTTGTTAGTTAGTTTGTTAGTTAGTTTGTTTGTTAGTTTGTTTTTTGTTTTAGTTAGTTTGTTTGTTAGTTAGTTTGTTGTTTGTTAGTTAGTTTTGTTTGTTTGTTAGTTTGTTTGTTAGTTGTTTGTTAGTTTGTTAGTTTGTTTGTTAGTTTGTTTGTTTGTTGTTAGTTTGTTTGTTAGTTTGTTAGTTAGTTTGTTAGTTAGTTTGTTTGTTTTAGTTTGTTAGTTTGTTAGTTTGTTAGTTAGTTTGTTTGTTAGTTGTTTGTTAGTTTGTTTTTGTTTTTGTTAGTTTGTTTGTTAGTTTGTTTAGTTTAGTTTATTTGTTTAGTTTGTTAGTTTGTTTGTTAGTTTGTTTGTTTGTTAGTTTGTTGTTAGTTTGTTTGTTAGTTTGTTAGTTTGTTTGTTAGTTTGTTTGTTAGTTTGTTAGTGTTAGTTTGTTAGTTAGTTAGTTTTTAGTTAGTTTGTTAGTTTGTTAGTTAGTTTGTTAGTTAGTGTTGTTTAGTTAGTTTGTTAGTTTGTTTAGTTTGTTTGTTAGTTTGTTAGTTAGTTTGTTTTAGTTAGTTTGTTAGTTTGTTAGTTTGTTTGTTAGTTAGTTGTTTGTTAGTTTGTTTGTTAGTTAGTTTGTTAGTTAGTTTGTTTGTTTGTTTGTTAGTTAGTTTGTTAGTTTGTTTGTTAGTTTGTTTGTTTGTTAGTTTGTTTAGTTTAGTTTGTTAGTTTAGTTTGTTAGTTTGTTAGTTAGTTTGTTAGTTAGTTTGTTTTTAGTTAGTTTGTTAGTTTTGTTGTTTGTTAGTTTGTTAGTTTGTTTGTTAGTTTGTTTGTTAGTTAGTTGTTAGTTTGTTTTTGTTAGTTTGTTTAGTTAGTTTGTTTAGTTTGTTAGTTAGTTTGTTTGTTAGTTAGTTTGTTAGTTAGTTTTGTTAGTTAGTTTGTTAGTTAGTTAGTTTGTTTTTGTGTTGTTAGTTTTTGTTAGTTTGTTAGTTTGTTAGTTAGTTTGTTTGTTAGTTTTGTTAGTTAGTTTGTTAGTTAGTTTGTTAGTTAGTTTGTTAGTTAGTTAGTTTGTTTGTTAGTTTTTTGTTTTTGTTAGTTAGTTAGTTTGTTAGTTTGTTTGTTAGTTAGTTTGTTAGTTGGTTAGTTTGTTAGTTAGTTTGTTAGTTAGTTTGTTAGTTTGTTTGTTAGTTTGTTTGTTAGTTTGTTTGTTTGTTTGTTGTTGTTTAGTTTGTTAGTTAGTTATTACCACGTAAAATATTTAGGAACTATTTTGCTTTTACAAACATGGCCTGACAATATATGAATTAGTCAATTGTCTTACCCATCATTAATAAGAAATGCATGAAGTGTCATAAAGATGCACTATGTAACTTTTCTGGAGGAGGGTTTGCTTTGTTAAAGTCCAAAAATGAGGCAAAAATAAGTTAATTTTCATGTCAGCAAAATGAAATTGTGTCATTTTTAACACATAAAATGCCATATTTATATAAAAAATATTAAATGATGAAAAACTTGTGATACCTTTTTCCCTTTAAGTAAGTAAACAACACACATTTTCAAATACATATGCCTAAATTTAAGTTTATTTCCCATTCACCTGCAGTGTCTCACCATACTGTGGAACATTTCAGGCAAAGCAACAGCACGTCCATGAGACAGCTGTTGTTGTTGAGATGTTATATCCTCCTCCACAAAAGTTACACAGTGCACCAAAAATGTTTTACTTTTTTATTATTTTGTGTTATTTCTTCATCTTTCATCAGCTCCTAATACAATTGAGTTTCACAGTGACCTTCAAATCTTTACCAACTTCCTCTGCCTCCAGCGAACAGACTGTCCCAGATCGACCCGCAGGCCTTCTCCGGTCTGTGGAATCTGAAAGAACTGGACCTGTCCCAGAACCTGCTCACTACTCTGGACCATCGCTGGTTCAACAAGCTGGGGGCGCTAGAGAGCCTCAAACTGCACAGCAACCTGTACAAGTGAGGCCAGTCCTGCTTTAGTCCAAGTTTAGTTCTGCTTCAGTCCTGCTTTAGTCCAAGTTTAGTTCTGCTTCAGTCCTGCTTTAGTCCAAGTTTAGTTCTGCTTCAGTCCTGCTTTAGTCCAAGTTTAGTTCTGCTTCAGTCCTGGTTTAGTCCAAGTTTAGTTCTGCTTCAGTCCTGGTTTAGTCCAAGTTTAGTTCTGCTTCAGTCCTGGTTTAGTCCAAGTTTAGTTGTGCTTCAGCCCTGGTTTACTCATGTTTTAGTCCTGGTCCTACTTCAGGTTCAGTTAGTTCTGGTTCAGTTCTGTTTTAGACTTGCTTTATCCTGGTTTTGTCTTGGTTCAGCCACTAGTTTAGTCCTGGTTTAGTCCTATTCCAGCCCTTTTACCTCTCCCTCTCTTTCTATCAGATGCCTTGGCTCTCCTCCTCCCTTCCAGACCCTGGTCAGACTGCGTGTCCTGAGCTTTGGAGGAGAGTCGTTGGAGGAAATCCGAGTCTCTGACCTGAGGGGAGTGGGAGGACTGAAGCAGCTGCTTGTCGATGCCAACAACCTTAAAAGGTGCAACACAAACAAAAATATGGGTTAAAAAACAAAGAAAGAAAGAAAGAAAGAAAGAAAGACAGAAAAAAAGGGCTGTACAATTTTGAAGAAAAAGAAATTAAATGTGATTTTTTCTTCTATTTATTTCAAGAGTGTACAGTGAGTACACCTGAACTGATAAACTAATACGAGAATCAGCTTTGAAGAGGCCATTGTATTGTCTAAATAACTGCAGCCTTTGTGACTCAGATAGTATTTTTGCACAATTGTAGATTCATAATGAAAGTTCGACTCATAACTTCCTTCCTCATAAACTCTTCATTCCTCATAAACTATCCTTCCATAAAATCCATTAAAACATATTTTAAATTACACAACACGAGTGATTTCAATTTTTGACGTTGGATTCTGGTCTGAATCTGATTTGATTCTGACCACTGACTGTCTAAAGAAGAACGTGGTGGTAGTTAGCTGTGTCCGTTGTTATACAGTCTATGATACGGATCTAAATAATGTAATTATAGTAACAATTTTCGGGCACGTTTTAAACACATTTATTGTAAAAGAGCTCAAACCATAAAGCATAAAAGCATAGTAAGCATAAAAGAAATGTGACTGCAATCTCTCTCCAACTCTTACTCAAAGATATTCACAAATGAATTGCCCAAGAACACAGTGGCAGTATTTACCTGTCAGACTTGGCTTAAAACCTTCAACCTCACTGCCAGAGCCACTCTCATATTAAAGGTGCATTGTGTAACTTTTCTGGTGGAGGGTGCGTCACCTGCTTTTGGAGCTGTTATTGCTTTGTCTGGAATGTTTAACAGTAAAAAACATTTCTATCTTCATGGAGACAAGACCAGGCCAAATTACAGGTCAGATCTGTGGAGAGGCGACCCCATTCACAGTCAGAATGCATGTTTTCTAAGTATTTTTGAGCTATAAAAACACCTGTAATTGAATAAGCGTAAGGTAGAGCTGTTAAGATGGCGAACCCCCAACCGAAAAGTTACATAGTGCATCTTTAAAGGTTGTGGGTCAGTTGTGATTTTTTATTCTTATATTGTCTGGCTGGTTGCAGGTACGATTCCGGGGCCCTTGCTCAAATCTGGCCCTTGGACCATGTGACCCTCGGCCTTCACTCTCCATTTTTGTTGAACCAGACTCTGGCCTCTGCTGTGCTCCATGATGTTTCATATCCACAAACTCATCTCACACTGGATAATATTTCCATGAGCACCAACCTCTCCGTCCTGCCATTCAGAGAAGTGGCCCAGAAAAGAGTCAGGTCTGCTCCTGTCTGCATCTGTCTGCTCTTCTGGCTCTGCTCCTGTCTGCAAGCAACACCACATCTATGAGTCAGTCAGTGTTTCTGGTCCTCTGTCTCTGCTCCTCCGACTCTGCACCTGTCTGTTTCTGTCTACACTTGTCTGCACCTGCCTGCTCTTCTGACTCTCTTCTCTGCTCCCTGGTTCTGCTCCTGTCTAATGTTTTGTTTGTTTGTTTGTTTGTTTCAGACATATTTCGTTCCATAACTCATATTTGACAGATCAGACGACTGTTAGACTTTTGGTGGAGATAGATGGAGCACCTATTACCACACTCTCCGTAAACAACATCACTCTAAACGGAGTTGGAAGGTATCAAGCCAGAACTAAACTTAAATGGGACCAAATCAGAACTAAACCAGGACTAAACCAGAACTAAGTTTGCTCTCACATTTACACATGCATCAGATCAAAGGGTCCAGGGATGAACCAGGACTAAACAAGAACTAAACAGGACATAATCAGGACTTAAATCACCACTAAGGGCACACTCACACTAGGGCTTTAGAATCGTCATGTGCTCAAGCACAATTGCCATAGAACCCTACTCTCTATGGCCTGCACTCACATGGTGCTGTTTGTTTACATGATGTGTAGCAAAGCTATCGCTTTTAGCAGAGAAAATAAGTCCAGCAACATCATATAGCTATTAAATAGTGAGACAGATATGAGTCCTGCTGCGATACGTGCTCCTGTTGTCAAAGGTATTCACTCACCTGCCTTGACTCGCATATGAAATAAAGCACCCCATTCTTAATCCATATGGTTTAATATGACATCGGTCCACCCTTTGCTGCTGTAACAGCTTCAACTTTTTTGGGAAGGCTGTCCACAAGGTTTAGGAGTGTGTTTATGGGAACTTTTGACCACATTTAAACCAGCACATTTGTGACATCACACTGATGTTGGACAAGAAGGCCTGGCTCCCAGTCTCGGAGTTTGTGTGTGTGTATGTGTGTATGTGTGTGTGTATGTGTGTGTGAGTGTGTGGGGGGGGTGTGTGTGTATGTGCGTGCATGCGTGCGTGCATGTGGGTGTGTGTGTGTGTGCGCGTACGTGTGTATGTATTAATTAAAGTAAGTCCCTATATGTTTTTCTTGTTGTAGTTGGGAGAAGGCGCATAAGACTGATCACAAAAGCCTCGATGAGATCTTCATTAAAGATATTGTGGTGCTGAATGTTTTTGAGTTTAGGTCTTTTTTGCCTCTGGGTTTCATCCTGGAGTATCCACGAAAGATCTCCGTCATCAACGCTAAGGTACACTCTTGTCTGTTTTGGACAAACTTTTTACCCTCAATTTGGGACTGAAGCAACATTTGAGACCAACTACAATCTGTTGCATCTTGTGATGTCATGTGCTAATAGAGAAAGTGCTCCACTGTGTTTTTAAACTCCATGCACCTTCACTAGAATCATTTGGATGATTTCAGTCCTGGAATTGCCAATCTCTACTGAAGTAAAAATGGTAATTGGTAATGGAAAGGTAATTGTTAACCTGAAAACTACACAGCATCACAGGTGGAACAGGGCATTTGGGCTTTGTAGACAGAATAATAATAATAATATAGTGTATTTACATGTTTTTGTTATTGAAAAAGGGTTATGTGACTTTTTGATATAATAACGATAATAATATATGGGTTTTCACGGTAACACAAAGATGCTTCACAATAAATTAATACAGTATTTATCCTAACATGTAAGTAATGCCACACAGTATAACAATAAAGTGGTCTTTGTCCTTGTCTCGTAGGTGTTTGTGATGCCATGTTTCACCGCTTTCCTGTTAAAGAACCTGATGTTTCTGGACCTGAGTGAAAACCTGCTGACAGACCCCACCCTGACTGAGACCCTGTGTGAAGGAGCCGGGGTGCTCAAGAACCTAAGGGTGCTCAACATCAGTGCTAATGCTATCAAGGTCCTAATGCTACAGAAACATATTTGAGAAGTTGATTTAAGTTTGAGTAATCCCTTAATATTAGTCTGTACATCTTGAAACTTGCTCTGTTTTAGGTTTTTAAAGAAGAACTCAGCCTAAATAAGCTTTGTTTGTGTGTTAAACATGTGTGAATGAAACGAAACACAACTTTGGGTGTGGTTTTTGATGCAGAAATAACATTATAACAGATCAGGAAATGCATAATGGGGGCTTTTAAATGATAGTATTTTTTTAGGCTGAGTCAAAGCCATCAAAGTCAGTATAATTACATTTCAAAGCACAGCCTTTGTGAACATCTGAATGGTTAGTTTGAATGGTTTCACGTTCTGATCAGCTGAATGGTCTGTTTTCTCCCTGTAGTCCCTGTCTCTGATCAGCCGAATGGTCTCTCATCTGTCCAAACTGTCTCACTTGGACGTCAGCAGGAACACCTTAAACTCGATGCCTCCCTCGTGTCCATGGCCCCAGTCTCTCAGGTTCTTAAACATGTCCAGAACCAAACTCTCCAACGCCACCTCCTGTCTGCCGCCAACCCTGCAGGTAAGAACTGGTTTACATTTGAAATAGTCTTTATTTAGGTTCATTGTTTTAGTTACAGCCTGTGGGATTAGGTTTAGTTCTAGTTTGGGTCTGGCACAAGATTAGACCTGGTTTAGTCCTGGTTGAGTTCATTCTGCTTTGTTTAGACCTGGTTTCATCGAGGTTTAGTCCTAACTTAAAGGTGTACTATGTAACTTTTGTGGTGAAAGGTCCACCACCTGCTAGTTTCCATGGAGATGTTATTGCTTTTCCTGGAATATTCCACAGAATTGCATTAAACTTATCTGTCCATCATGTATTTAATTACATGTGTTTTAATTGTTCAAGAACAACAATTTTCAAGTGAAGGGGCTTGCCTGTCCACACATCTGACTTGTAACTTGGCTTGGTGGCATCGCCTGCTGGTTACCATGGAGATACATAGGTTGTTGAACATGCAGGCAAAGCAATAACATCTACTTGGCATAAAAACAAAACAAAAACAATGATCAAGCATTCTACAGATTTAACAAAAAAAGTCCAAAGGTTTATCTCGAAAAAGTTTAGTCTCTGTTAATTTGGGGTATTTCATTCATACAATTCTAAAAACATGCTTTTGACATTGCAGGTGTTGGATCTTAGCTATAATGACCTGGAGGAGCTCTCTGTCGAGCTTCCTGCCCTGAAAGAGCTTCACCTCTCTGGGAACAAGCTCCTCACACTGCCCCCCGGAAGTCTCTATCCCAACCTTCAGACCTTGACCATACAGGTACAATGCTTTTTGTTCGGCTCATGTAAAAAAAAAAAAAGACAAGAGGATTGAAACTTGCTTGTTCCCATGAATATCTTATTACTTTGCTTGAAATGCTTCACATTACGGCATTAAACTTATCAGTTGGAGCTGACCTGTAACTCCACCAGGTGATGTCTCTAGTAAATGCCATTCTGTGGAATATCTGCACCACTGCAAACGTTACATAGTGCACAAGGTTTTCAATTTCAGGTTCTTTATAGCTCAAAAATACCTTAAGAAATACGGTATATTATCTCCATAGAGGCAAAATGTTTAATGCCATACTGTGGAACAATCCAGGCAAAGCAAGAGCATATTCATGGAGCAAATAAGTTACATAGTGCAGCTTTATGTTTTAAATCATTATATACATATATTTTGTTTTTGTTTTTCTCTCCTCAGATAAATACACTGAACTTCTTTAGCCATTCAGACCTCCTCTCTTTTCCTCGTCTCCAAAACTTCCAAGCTGGTCTCAACAAATTCATCTGCTCCTGTGATTTTGTCCCATTTTTCCACTCTTTATCCAGTGGAAAATCAAATGTATCTTTAACAGACGAAATCAACAACTACTTCTGCGACTCCCCTCTCCACCTGCAGGGGACACCTCTTTCCCTCGTGCACCGCTCATTCCCTGAATGCCACTATATTTTGTTTGTTGCCCTGAGCTGTGGATTGGTGCTTGTTTTCCTTGTGTGTTTGGGTGCGGTGTTGTGGAAAATGCATGCATTTTGGTATCTGAATATGATATTTGTGTGGCTGAAAGCGAAACATCGAAGGAGGAGGAGAGAGAGGATGAGGAGGGAGGACAGGGACACAGACAGACTTTTGGTCACATATGACGCGTTTGTGTCCTACAGCGAGAGAGACAGCGCCTGGGTGGACAACTACCTAATTCCAGAGCTCGAACAGACAGAGTCTGGGAATGGAGGTGTTGAAATGACAAAGGGAAACTATGGAACCTTTTGCCATCAGCCCGTCTCCATGGAGAGGTGGTTACTTTGTCTGGAATTATCCACAGTATTGCATTTAATGTATCTGTTTATTTCATACCTGATGTTTTTATTGCTCAAAAATATCTTCAACAACATGCATTCTTACTGTGAGGGAGCTCATGGGTCATCTGCTGTCCATGGAGATATATACGTATATACAACCTCTGAGTGGAGGTGATAAACCCTCCACCAGAAAAGTTACATAACATGCACCTATAAATTTGGATAATTACAAGTGGTCCTGCTCAGATCTGGTCCACAGCTCCTGTCAGGTTTGACATAGAACCACTCAAGTAAGGAGTGCACACATTTCCCAACCTATTGTATCTTCAAATGGTAAAAAGCCTAAACTTGAAAGAAACTTGAAATTTGGAATACAAATAATGTAGAGACATGTGGCCTATATATGGCCTTTACACATTTGCAATGTGTAAATGTAAATTACAAAATAAGTTTTCAATTTCCAGGTCTTCTGAAGAAACCAGAGCAGAGTCCAGTTCAGGGGCCAGTTGGGACACCAGACCAGAGTCCAGTCCCAGACCAGAGCCTCTGAGGCTGTGTCTCCACAGGAGGGACTTTCTCCCCGGGCGCTGGATCATGGACAACATCGTGACGGCCATCGAGTCCAGCCACAGGACTCTGTTCATCCTCTCACACAACTTTGTCAAGTCAGTTTAATGTTTATATATTTGAGTTAATGAGATTAGGAAAGAAGTTCATATTTTGGCAGATTGACAATGTAAGTCTGTACAAATAATCACATTTTTCCATCTCACCAATATTTCCATGGAGACAAGTAGGCAGACCCGACACCAGAAAAGTTACATAGTGGACCTTTAACAGTAATTATTTTTACATTTTTTCCAAGATTGAGCCGCCCTACTTTGCTTGCTGTTTAATTCTAAATTACTCCTGTCGTGGTTAAAGTGATGGCTAAATTATAATATATATATATATATATATATATATATATATATATATATATATATATATATATATATATATATATATATATATATATATATATATATATATATATAATATATATATATATATATATATATATATATATATAATTATATACAATATTAAATATAATATATATATAATTTACTTTGAAATGTATTTAAAAACACCTTAAAACTGATCAAATAATGTGAGTCTTAGCTTATATAATTAAAATAATAAAACCCCTCTCTTCCTCTACAGGTCGGACTGGTGCAAGTACGAGCTGGATTTCACACATTTCCAGCTGTTGGAGGGAAACTGCAGAGAGGATGCCGCCATCTTGGTTCTTCTAGAGCCGCTTCACCATGACGATGTGCCCAAGCGCTTCTGTCGCCTTCGGAGACTCCTCAACTCCACCACATATCTGCAGTGGCCCCAGGATCCAGACCAGAGGGACCAGAGGGACCAGTTCTGGACCAGTCTGCGGCAGGCTCTGAGACCAGTTCAAGACCTGGACTAGACCGGGACTAAATGTGACCTACTGGACCATAGACTCTTTATTCAGAGATATTTTTATTTTTGTTTGATGTTTTACTTTTACAAATTATTCATACACAACACTGTACAACAACTTAGTATTTTATTTGCACAATTATAGTTCTTAAAGGTGCACTATAAAATGTTTTGGGACAGGATTTACCATCTTTTGGTTTCCATGATATTACAGGTCAGATCTGTGACAACTCTGCTCACAGTAATGCCACATTGTGGAACATTTCAATCAAATCTTCATGGAGACAAGCAATTTTCCAAAGATGATGATATTTTGAGTGTAATTTTCCTCTGGTTGTCTTTCCTTTTCCTCTTCCCCTGAAATAAAACAGTTTACTTCAGCACATCCTCTTTAAAAAGAAATGCTGTTGATCTAATGTGTAAAATATAAAAGATCAAAATAATAATAATAGTTTTTACGTAGTTGTCTCTGGCGGACCAGCCCGGGTACAGCTGCAGGTGCAACAGTCTCTCCCTCTGGGCCAAGTCAAAGTATTTGGACTGTTCAGCACGAGACAGAGCGTTCCACTGCAAACAAATCAACACAAATGTGATTTGTTTTTCAAATATAATTTTCCTTTGTTTAGTCCCAGTTTAATCTTGTCCACTACCTGACTCCCTCCATACATACAGAGACTTTTTCTTGGTCTGGAATCCAGTCAATCTTTTTGACTGGGAGGTCAGGTTTATGTTTAGTCATCTTTTAGGCTAGATTAAGTCTTGCTTTAGTCCCATTTTAGTCCTGTTTTAATCCTGTTTTAGTCCTAGTTTGGCCCTGGTTTAGCCCTGAGGTGCAGATGGCGCAAGACTACCAAAGAATTGAAAGTAACAAGTAACAGCTTCAGTACAGGTCTACTGTAAGTCTAGTGTAGGTCTAGTCTAGGTCTAGTCTAGGTCTAGTGCAGGTCTAGTCTGACCCTGCGTCCAAGGATGCGGTTGATGGCGGCGCTCTCTCGCTCGTGGACTTCCTGTCTAACGGCGGCTCTCATCTCCTTCATGTACAGCATAAAAGCGTTCAGAGGCTTCTTTACTGCCCCCGCAGGCCTGGAGGACATACAGCATTATATTGTTTTATATTCTAAACATAAACCTGATCACTCATTTTGTCCATTATTCACATTACATGGGAGGGCAACTGACACACAGGAACACGCCGCAGACTCACCTGTGTTTACCTTTGCCATGGTTACAAGGGTGTGCCCAGGAGTGAGCGTCGGCTTGGGGGTCATGGTGAGCTCTGATTGGCTGAGACTCAGAGGTGGGCGGGAACTGTCGGTCACTGTAGATCAGCAAAGGAACCAGAGGATGGACCCCACACTGTGATGAGACACATGGGACAGTTTAAGGAGCTGGTCTCAAAGTGTGAAAGGAGAAAGAAATCTAACCCTTTAGGATCTCACTAGTATTCACATGCATGAGTTTGAGGGGCGGAGTTTGAAGTGTGGTTAGACCAGTGACAAATGTTCCTTATACCTCCAGACCCCGCCTTTCCTCCGCTCTCCCTTTAATCCTCCAGGTACTCCGGAGTTTAATTCATGAAGAAGTTTAAATTCTCTGCTTTTGCTGTTTGTGTCTATGGAGCCCAGAACAGACTGTCTCTGTCTCTGTGGTCTTTCCTTTAGGCCCAGTAGTCTACAATATGGGCACGTTCACATCTGTCCAAACGAACTGCTCCACAATGTGACAAAACCCAATTGGACCTGACAAGTGTGAATGCTGCCAGGAGCCAAGAAGACCCAAGACCAGACCCCCAGGACCATATCTGGACCTGATCTGACCCAAAGCCACAAGAGGAGAGTAACAGAGACAGACAGAGAGAAAAGTAGCTCCGGGCAGTTTTTCACAAATGCATAATTCAATTTGGGGCTGAAAATTTGTAATTTTGTTTGAAATTAAACAATATTCAGGGAAAACCAGGACTAAACCAGGATTACATCAGGACTAAACCAGGTCTAAAAAGTGAGGACAAAACAAGAACAAAATTAGGATTAAACTATAGGACTAAAACAGGGTCAAACCAAGACTAAACCAGATCTAAACAAATACTGAACCAGGATTGGTCTAGTACTAAACCAGGTCTAAAGGATTGACCTGAAATTCCTGAAATGGGGTTAAAAATGGAACAATAAAAAATAAACCCAGGTCTAAACCAGGACTAAACCAGGACTAAATGAGGTGTAAACCGGTTCTTAGGAGTGGAGTTACTCACAGGTTCTGGTCTATAGTTGTTCAGACTCCAGTGAAACTCATCAAATTTACCTGAGACATAAAAGATTGTGAATTTCAACAATATTTTTTTCTGCTGTTTCATTTAATGTATGAACCAGATGAACTTACAAGATGCTGCTGCAGAAACATGACACTGTTCATGTGAGAAACTGATTTCCTAAAATATAAAAACAATTGAGTAAATAATACATCTTAAAGTGAATATGACAGGTTAGAATAATTTCTATAAAACATATTAGATTTCACAAAAAACATACCTAGATTTGAATAAAGGTGTATTGTGTAACTTTTCTGGTACAGGGTCTGTCAAATGCTTTTTTTCTTGGAGATGTCATTGCTTTGTCGAAAAAGTTTCTATCATCTTACCTTAAGCTATAAAATGAACTGTAATTTACTAAATGTAAAGTAGAGCATATTGTGGAACATTTGAAGCATAACGACATATCCACAGAAACAAGACCCCAACCAAAAAGTTACATTGTGCACCTTTAAAGCTCACAAGAGTACATTTTGTGTAATATAGGACCTTTAATTTTAAAACAATCACATGCAAATGGATCAAAACTAAAGTACTTACCATTCTGTTGTGAAACTGTTTCATGTTTATAGAAATCTTTAAAAATTAAGAGTAAAATGTACTAGAGTTAGACCCCACAGTGCAGAGAGAGACGATGTGGTGAGTTTGTTGTGTGCCATTGCTTTTTGTACGATGACCCCTGACCTTTGTGTGCCTGGGGTCCCTCAGGGGTCAAAGGTCAGGGTCACTAGAGCCTGAAGCTTGACTCCGAGCCTGAGTTTGAGTTTATTCTGTCGGACAAGAGCCACACTGCTGTCGAGATGAAGCACCGAGGCGAGCTGAAATGAAATGTGTTGCAATGTTCAGGAAAAGCTAAACAAGGACTACTAAACCAGGACTAAACCAGGACTACATCAGGACCAAACAAGACCTACTAACCCAGGACTAAACCAGGACAGAACAAGGCTTACTAACCCAGGACTAAACCAGGACCAAATAAGGACTACTAAACCAGAACTAAACCAGGATCAAACAGGGACTACTAAACCAGGACTAAACAGGGACTACATTTATTTTGAAGATGAACATGAAGAAGAACAGTGCACGTCTTAGCCACAAGATAGCGCTATACTCAAAGTCATTTGTTCATTTACCCCTTTGACAACAAGGCAAACGTTAACCAAGATAAATGTTTTTAACTAACTTTTTTAAATGTTTGATTTGACAAGGCTATTTGGACCAGATTTGAGTATATTATAAGACCATGTTTTTCTCCAATTAGAGAAAAAATAAATAAATAAAAATAATAAAATAATGGAAGGTTTGGCACCTGCTTGTCTCCATGGAAACGGTGTTTGGCCTAGAATGTTCCACATATGCCTTACCTTTCTTGTGTTAAATGTGTTTTATTGGTCATTTAGTGGGGTCGCTTTTCCACAGATGTGACTTGTCACCTGCTTCATTTCATGCCCCCAGTATGGTAGATTATTTTAATGCCATATTGTGGAGCACGTAAAGCAATGGAAATAAGTGTGTATCATTCGTTCATTCGTTTTTCATTTCCCTTTACCGTGACTTAAACTGTGATGCCAAACTTTTGCACCACATACGGACTGAGTAGCCTATAAAACCGTTTACTGTCAGCTACTTTATTTAGACCAATTAGTTAAACAAACATTTCCCTAAAATAAACGGACGCTGCAGAGTTATTGGAGTTATCTTTCCACTCTTCCACATAAGTCTCGTTATTACTCCTCCGCGCACCAAACGTTTACGCTCCAACTGCCCTGGCCCCGTGCCCAGACCAGAGCCATAACGGATCTCCTGGCTCTGTCCACCCCGGCTTCCCGCTTCTCCCCCGGGGCTGAAGGAGTGACTCTTCTCGGTGATGATTCCGTGAGGAGGGACAGCCAGCGCGACACGCCTCTGAACTTTCATCCCGCGCTGCGCTCTTGGCTCTGCTTCGTACACGCACACATGACGCCAAACACGTAAAGAGCGTAGAGACACGAATTGGACGCGCACTCGCCGGACTCTTCGTGTCCAAATACAGGGACAGAAGTCACAGCGGCACGCAGTCTGACGCACTCGGGACGGACGGATGGAAAATACGAACGTAACCATGAAGAAGTGACACCATGAACGGTAAGAACATGCACAAATATTAGGATACTTTAAATATTCATTTGTCTGTGTCTGTGATAGCATCCATAAAACAATTTTACAACCTTTCGCAATAAAAGATTTATTTTGCCTATTCAGTTGTTTAAAAAGAAGATGGGCTGTCTTTAAATAGGCCTTAGAAGTATTTATAAGTAGGCCTACTGTAAGAGCAAAGATCAAATTGTACTAGTGATATGAGCGTGGATTGACAAAGTGACAAAAAGAAGAACCTGATTGTTGTTTATTTTTATTACAACTAGTTCCCATTAATAAATAATACAGCGTTAAAACACATTTTATATACACACAATCAAAATGAAACAATAGTAGTAGTAGTAGTAATAGTAGTAGTAGTAGTAGTAGTTAGAGGTGTAACGATATCCAAGTCTGATCGTCACGGTATGAAACTCACAGGCTCAAGATTAGGGATGTAACAATATTCAAATCTCGGTACAATATTTTCACGATATACATCTCACAGTACGATATTTATTGCGATATTTTGTGGAGGCTAACAAAACTGTGACTATGCTACTTTCTCCTCTTAAAATGCCTTGACAAGACTTAATCCAAAGAACTAAGACTTAAAAGTGCTTAGAACTGTTATTTCTTCATGTAGTCTGCACTGAAATGGAGCGAAGGATCATGGTCTATGTAGTTCCCTCTGTCTTTTTTTTAGCTATTGCTGCACCATAACTCTTCATTTAAGCAAAGAGACTTGTAATTTGATATATTGTGATGGTCCACGATATTATTGTGAGAACTTTGACGATACGATATCATGATATTTTGGTTATTGTTACATCTCTAGTTGTAGTAGTAGTAGTAGTGAGGGTGAAGTGTGTATATATGACTTACTTTTTTTAATTTACTTAGTTTTAGTTATGTTGTCTTGACTTTAAAATGTTCTCATCTGTGGTTTTTCGTTATAAAAATACACCGGAAAAGAAAGCCGCTTTATTTTCGTAACCCAAACTTTTCCTCAATGTCGTTCACATGCAAAACAACATCTGATTATTATCTTATTTCTGGACCTTGGAGATTTAAGTGACCTCTAAACCACAAAATCCAACGCAAGTTATCAAAGGGACCATGATCAGAAAGAAATGAGAAGAATTTGCTGGTTACGTGTCACTTTAGCGATCTTAAAACACCAAAAATCTGATTATAATCTGAGTTTGAGTGCACATGCAACCACAGTCAATGTCTTCATCTATTTCTATACCCGAACCATACAAACCAAACATTATATCATATTCTTAAAGCATCATTGTTACACTATTTCCTAAGTAAGTAAGGAACTAAGTAAGGAAGCGCTCCACTGTGTTTTTAAACTTCATCACTAGAATCATTTGGATCATTTCAGCCCTGGTGTTTGCGCTCTACTAAGCAAAACGTAAACGGTAGCTGTTTATTCGAAAACTACAGCTTCATGACATCACAAGGTGGAAGAGAGCATTTTGAGCTTTGGAAATACAGACTAATAATAAAGGATCACTCAAACATGTGTGAATGAAACAAAACACAAATTCAAGAATAGTTTTGATGAGGTAAAAACATTATAAGTAATAGAGGACCTTTAAGCTCTTAAAGCAATTTTTGCACATGAAATCATTTGTACGACAGAATGAAAAATAAATAAAGCATTGTGAATTGAAGTAAGTGGGACAAAAATGTATATTCTTAAGGACCACAGATGTGAGTGTTTTGATTATAAATAGTTCACTTAACCAAAAAATTAAAAATACATTACAAAATACTGTCTGATATTTGCTGTGTGATGCCAGTGAAATGCAGCCAAAGTTGTGAGAAAAGAAAAAAAAAAAGTGATAGACTTATTTAAAGTTGAAGTGTTGTGTTGAAGCCAGGGCAGAAATATCACGTCAAGTGAGTCTGAATAGGGCAGAGGTCTTTTGTGGTCGCCTCTTGAGGGCTTGGATTCTCTGGAACTACTTAGACCAAAAACAGTCCAAGGACAAGAACTGGATAAGAGCCAGTGGTGGAAGAAGTACTCAGTTTTGTTACTTAAGTAAAAGTACAGATACTGGAGCAAAAAATACTCTAATAAAAGTCTCACATTAAAGGTGCACTATGTAACTTTTTGGTTGGGGGTTCGTCACCTGCTTGTTTCTACTGTAGTGATGTAGTGCCTAGCTTAATTTCATTTCTTTCAGCGACTAGGTCAGGAACCGGAAAACACTAGAATCTACAGGATTTGGAGCATTACATACATCACGACCAAATAACAGCGGTTGGTAAAATAAAAAAAGTACCCGCCTGCTGTCAAGTGAACGAATCCTAATGCTGTAAGGTCAGACGGTTTCCACATTGTGAAACTGGCTGATATATCAGGATATTTGAATTATGTTCTGCAGAAACAAATGTATCAACTGTTTTTATTTGTTTATTTTTTGCTCAGCTCTTTTTTAAAAAATGTCATTTTTCAGCAGTTCTCACAATAATAAACACACAATAATACAATAATAAAAAATACTTTAACTTTTCAGTCCAGTTCAAAAATGTAGTGGAAAGCACAGATACCTGCTTTCAAATGTAGTGAAGTAGTGTAGTGAAAATCTTTAACTTAAGTGCAGTACTTTGCTAGTTTTACTTTGCTAGTTTTAAACCAGAACTGATCCAGGTGGATCCTGCACTTATGCTCCTCAAATGTTGGACCCTATCATAATTTATCAGAGATTGGGTCCATAAACTTGTCATATTAAAATCTTATGGCTTAAAGTTTTCTGGCACCACTTTCTAAAGCGATTGTTACAAACTAATAAATTTTTTTGTTTATTTATGCTGACAGAGAAAACACTGAATGCCGTTTTTATTTCATGTAGATAAACCCAGTAATTACAGATCTACTGTATTAGCCACAAACCAGGTCAACAAATCTGCAGTCTGACACTTACACAATAAATCCTGCCACACAATCTGACCTGTCATCCACCTCAGTTTATACGACTGATACTTTGCAGCTGATGTCTACAACATCCCCTGTGGGTTTCATGCTAACTGGAAGCACTGCTCTGTCTGAAGCTCTGTTACTCACATTAGACTTTAATCTTTATTTTAACACAATCTGGCTAGAAGGAGTTGACTTAGTTATAATAAGTGAGATGATTTGTGTGGTTAAACAAATCTCTCACACATAAAATTACAGTCAGTTAGTCACTCTAACCTTTTTGTTGAAAAACTCCTAAACTGGACTATGAACGCGTGTTTAGGTGCTTTTCAGATTCTAGCATTTACCATGAAATGTCCAAAAGGTAAATTCACTCATTTTCAAACTGATATTTAGTTAAACCCTAGAACTATGTAGTTCCCCCTGTCTTTTTTTTTAGCTATTGCTGCACCATAACTTTTAATTTAAGCAAAGAGACTTGTAATTCAATATATTGTGATGGTCCACGATATTATTGTGAGAACTTTGACGATACGATATCACGATATTTCGGTTATTGTTACATCCCTAGTAGCAGATATTTGATACTTTTGACAACTTTCAAATGTATGATCTTGTATCCCGATGTCTCTTTTCAGGGAGTTTGGGTTTGGTTTCGAATGAGTCCTCGGCATCGAACCTTTCCCACTGTTTCCATGGCGATGACTGGTTCAAATATCGGGCCTACACCTTCACCTACGTCCTGCTGTTCCCCGTCGCCTTTCTGTCCAACCTGTGTGCAGTGACAGTCTTTACACTACAGAGGAAACAGAGGTACTAAACCAGGACTAAACCAGGACTAAACCAGGACTAAAGCAGGACTAAAGCAGGACTAAACCAGGACTAAACCAGGACTAAACCAGGACTAAAGCAGGACTAAACCAGGACTAAACCAAGACTAAACCAAGACTAAACCAGGACTAAACCAGGACTAAACAGGACTAAACCAGGACTAAACAGGACTAAAAGGACTAAACCAGGACTAAACCAAGACTAAACCAAGACTAAACCAAGACTAAAACCAGGACTAAAACCAAGACTAAACCAGGACTAAACCAAGACTAAACCAAGACTAAACCAGGACTAAACCAGACTAAACCAAGACTAAACCAGGACTAAAGCAGGACTAAACCAGGACTAAACCAAGACTAAAGCCAGGACTAAACCAGGACTAAACCAAGACTAAACCAAGACTAAACCAGGACTAAACCAGGACTAAAGCAGGACTAAACCAGGACTAAACCAAGACTAAACCAGGACTAAACCAAGACTAAACCAAGACTAAACCAAGACTAAATCAGGACTAAACCAAGACTAAACCAGGACTAAACCAAGACTAAACCAAGACTAAACCAGGACTAAACCAAGACTAAACCAGGACTAAAGCAGGACTAAACCAGGACTAAACCAAGACTAAGCCAGGACTAAACCAGGACTAAACCAAGACTAAACCAAGACTAAACCAGGACTAAACCAGGACTAAACCAAGGACTAAACCAGGACTAAACCAGGACTAAACCAGGACTAAACCAAGACTAAACCAGGACTAAACCAAGACTAAACCAGGACTAAACCAGGACTAAAGCAGGACTAAACCAGGACTAAACCAAGACTAAACAGGACTAAACCAGGACTAAACCAGGACTAAAACCAGGACTAAACCAGGACTAAAGCAGGACTAAACCAGGACTAAACCAGGACTAAACCAAGACTAAACCAGGACTAAACCAGGACTAAACCAAGACTAAACCAGGACTAAACCAAGACTAAACCAGGACTAAAACCAGGACTAAACCAGGACTAAACCTAAAAGGACTAAACCAGGGACTAAACCAAGACTAAACCAGGACTAAACTAAAAACAGGACTAAACCAAGACTAAACCAAGACTAAACCAGGACTAAACCAGGACTAAACCAGGACTAAACCAGGACTAAACCAGGACTAAACAGACTAAACCAGGACTAAACCAGGACTAAACCAGGACTAAACCAGGACTAAACCAGGACTAAACCTAAACCAGGACTAAACCAGGACTAAACCAGGACTAAACCAGGACTAAACCAAGACTAAACCAAGACTAAACCAGGACTAAACCAGGACTAAACCAGGACTAAAGCAGGACTAAACCAGGACTAAACCAAGACTAAACCAAGACTAAACCAGGACTAAAGCAGGGATAAACCAGGACTAAACCTTAGACCTGGTTTAGTTCGTGTTTTTCCCAGGTCCCAGTTCTTGTTTAGACCAGGTCTAAAATACAACTGCATCAAGGCTATAAAAGATCTACAGTAAATCTGTGCTGAAAAACCTGGATTAAATATTGACTGAACTGGGACCAAACAAGAACTAAACCAGGTCTACATTAAACCTAGTTATAGTTTTCTGTATAGTTCTGGTTTAGACCTGGTTTAGTCCTGGGTTAGTCCTGGTTTAATCCTGGTTTTTATTCCTGGTTTAAAGCTGGTTTAGTCCTGACCTCATAATTGTGTTGTAATAGCCCTACAGTATATCTATTTTATAATCTCACAGTCTTTGGACTTTGGAAGTTGCAGCTTTACATTTGAATAGATAAACAAAACATAAACAAATACATTGCTAATTTGTATTTGGGACAGTTTGAATTTGCTTATGGGCTGATAACGCAAAAGTCTCATTGAAACCAGTTTAGCAGGAAATACAAAAGAGGAAAAATACAAAGTTACGGAAAAGGATAGATTTTTCTGATCACTGCAGAAGACTGGATTTTCAACATTTTAGAAGATCACAGATAAAGAATGACACAAAAGAAGATCTATCTATATTTAGTCATTTCATTCATTTGCTTCTTATGAGTTCCAGCTCTAAGATATGCAAATGAAAGTGCGTAAGTATTTATTTATTATAATTTTACATTAGTTAAGGACATTGTGTGAAGAAATGGGGAGTGTGATGACACCCAGAGTGTTCAGCTCCAGTCAAACGAAGCTCACAAGGTTAGCAGTCATAGGGGTGAATTTGGAGCAAATTTTTAATGGACAAAATTGCAAAAAAAAAAACAGTAGGATCATGTAGAGCCGGTTAATATGTGCATTTTAAAACCAAAATCACAAGGCTCGTTGCAGCAGTTACAGAGAGAAGGGTGACGATGTTTCAACGTAAAGGCAATTGGCACCAGAGTTGATGAAACCAGAAGTGCCCCATTATTAAAGATAATTTGTTTCATCAGATTTTGAATTTTAAATCCTGTTGAAATTCTCACTTTGAAATTTTTTACTCTGAAAAAACTTGTTTGAATTATTTTTATTATGAATTTTAGTTGTGTACATTTTCAAAGTGTAAATTTTCAAATGTATAAAATTCAATCTAAAAAAAAATCACCTTTTATATATTCTGCACAAATATTTTCAAATCCTCAAATGCAATTGTCAAAATTCAGAGTGTAAAATTCTGAGCAGTCAAAATTAGCCTCATCGTAACTTCATCTTTTGATTTCTTAAGTGTAAACCCCGCCCACAGATGAGAACAGCCAATAGGAAGCAGCCTCTGTCCTCCTCACTCATATGATTGATTGCTTATGCCTTGGCATCTTGGATTTTTGCTGTGTAATTTTTCGACTGTTGAATTTGAGGGTTTGAAAATATCTGTGATTTTTTTTTTTTTCTTTTAATTAAAAGTAAACTTCAAATTTCAGCCACTAAAATTCAGAATAAAAATAATTCAAACATCTTTTTTCAGAGGTAAAAAAAATTCAAAGTGAAAAATTTTGTGGTATTTGAAATTCAAAATCTGATGGAACAAATTATCTTCCATACCCCATGCTCACTTCCTCCAAATAAGAAGTGAGCACGAGGGCACTTCTGATGAGCTACGTTCATTTATGTATACTAGTACAGTCTATGATTAAGTGACAGTTTGTGAAGAAAAGTTGAAAAAAAGATACAAAATGTAGGAAGTAGGAGTGACTTCTTCAACAAACGCATCTACTTACTGTATCTTACGTCATCAACATGGAAAATTCAACAATTCCATCAATTTATGCAAAAGGAAGGGATTTATCAGATAGATTAAACAATGATTTTACAAAACAGACGTGTTGTCATCTAGTAAGTAAGTAAGTAAGTAAGTCTTTATTTATATAGCGCTTTCACAGACATTTTCTGTCCCCAAAGACGCTTTACACAGCATTATTCAGCACTATTCATTCAGCATTCATTCATACAGCATTATTCATTCACTCTAACCCTGATGATGGTAAGCTACTATTGTAGCCACAGCTGCCCTGGGGCTCACTGACAGAGGCGCGGCTGCCATGCCACTCGGCGCCATCGGTCCCTCCGACCACCACCAGCACTCACACACACACACACCACTTTCATACTAGGCAATGTGGGTGAAGTGTCTTGCCTAAGGACACAATGATTGAATTGATTGTATTTAACTGACCATGACTATCAACTGTTTATGGAGACCTATGTAGCATGTTTTGGGTTGATGGGGGAAACCGGAGCACCCGGAGGAAACCCATCCAGACACGGGGAGAAACATGCAAACTCCACACAGAAAGGCCTGGGCGACCCGGGGATCGAACCCAGAACCTTCTTGCTGTGAGGCATGAGTGCTAGCCACTCAGCCACCGTGCCGCCACAGCCACCGTGCCGTCATCTGTTTTTATACATTTAAGCATACTGAGTCATTTAGACAAGTTTTGGCCCTTGTTTACCTCAGGGTTGCTAGGTAACAGTGCAGGAATCACTTCTGTGTTAGTTCTGCCAGGAAGTAAAATGATAAACTTCAACAATAAAAAAAAATAAATATTGAATAGGTAAGATTTTTTGAAAGTCATGTTAACTATATTTTAGTGAAATGAGTTAGTGAGTCTAACCTGTCACATGCAGGGTTATATCAGGTTTGAACTCAAAGGTGGACGTATAACTTTTCTATGAGAGTCTGCTTCTTGTCTCTATGGAGATGTTATTGTATTTCTTGAAGATTTCCACAGTATAGCATTAAACTTAAACTTTTAATTTTATGTTGCGTTCATTCATTTATGCGTGTAAGGTTACCTCTCCATAGATCTAGCTTGGAGTCATGTTAGTTGCTTGTCTCCATGGGGACAGACAAATAAAATGCTTTATTATGGAACAATTCAGGCATGGAGACAAGCATCGACACATCCTACACCAGAAAAGTTACATACCGTAGCTTTTACCTTTGAATAATCTAATAAGGACTAAAAACTGATTAGAACAGGACTAAAGTGGGACTATACCAGAACTAAACCAGGTCTGAAGCAGGTCCAGGACTATACCAGAAGCAGGTTTATAAGGTTTTGATGTGAGTCATGTAAACAGGAAACCATCTGTCCTCTCCAGAATACAGCAATTAGTTTATCTTTACCTTCCCCGAGGATATAACTGACGCCCAGCCCTGTGTGTCAGTCAGATGCCCTCCCATTTATTTCCCTGAAGAGATTCATTGAAAGGGTGAAATCTAATCTATCACTAATGTAGAACTAAATCAAGACTAAACCAGGAAGAGGTCGAAACTCGGATTAACACAGGTCTATACTGGGACTAAACCAGATCTAAATCAGGAAAAAACTGGAAAAAAAGAACTAAAACAGAATTAAATAAGCACAATTACTAACCTTGTATTAAACCTTGTATTTAATTAGGTCTAAATCAGGTCTAAAGGTACATTGTGTAACTTTTGGATTTTTTTTTTTCTCTTTTTTGAGGAATAAAACCATCTGTAATTGAATAAATGTGAGGTCAAAATGTTTAATGTCATACTGTGGAACATTCCAGGCCGAGCAATGACATATCTATAGAAACAAGCAGGTGATGGGCCCCAGCCAAAAAGTTATATAGTACATCTATAAACTTGAATTAGGACTAACAGAACAAACCAAGGACTAAACCAGCCTTAACCAGGTCTAAACCAGATCTAAAGATGAGGAAAAAATTGAACTAAACTAGAATTAAACAAGCAGTATAATCAATTACTAACTCTGTATTAAACCAGGACTAACCTAAGAACAGGTCTAAACCAGGACTAAACCAGGTCTAAACCAGGACTAAACCAGGACTAAACCAGGTCTAAACCAGGACTAAACCAGGTCTAAACCAGGTCTAAACCAGGTCTAAACCAGGACTAAACCAGGTCTAAACCAGGACTAAACTAGGTCTAAACCAGGACTAAACCAAGACTAAACCAGGTCTAAAGGTGGTCTCTTTCCAGGCCCACTTCGTCGGCCGTGGTGATGGTGAACTTGGCGCTCTCAGATCTGGGCTTCTCCATGACTCTGCCTCTCAGACTGGTCTACTACTTCAGGCAGGGCATCTGGGACTTCCCTGACTGGCTCTGCCGCCTCTGTGTCTACGGCTTCTACCTCAACCTCTACACCAGGTAAACCGGGACTAAAGAGGTACAACAGGACTAAACCAGGTAAATCAGGACTAAACCAGGACTAAAATGAGGAGTAAACCAGGAGTAAACCAACTCTAAAACCAGGATTAAACCAGAACTAAACTAGGATTAATGCAAAACTAATCCAGGACTGAAGCAGGTCTAAACCAAAACTAAAACCAGGACTAAACCAGGACTGAACCAGAACTGAACCAGGACTAAATCAGAACTAAACCAAAACTAATGCAAGATTAAACCAGAACTAATCCAGGACTAAAACCAGGATTAAACCAGGACTAATGCAGGATTAGACCAGAACTAAACCAGGATCAATGCAGGACTAAAGCAGGTCTAAACCAGAACTGATGCAAGATTAAACCAGTACTAAACCAGGACTTAAACCAGGAGTAAACCAGATCTAAAACCATGATTAAACCAGGACTAATGCAGGATTAAACCAGAATTTAATCAGGACTAATCCGGGACTAAAGCAGGTCCATATCAAAACTAAAATCAGGACTAAACCAGAACTAACGCAAGATTAAACCAGCACTAAACCAGGACTAATGCAAGACTTGTTTTGCCCTGACAGCATCCTGTTCCTCACTCTACTGAGCATACTCCGATGGCTCGCTGTGGCACAACCATTACGTCATAGCACTCTGGCCACACCCACTCGCATCCTGTTAGTCTGTCTGGGCATCTGGGTGTTTGTGGGCTTGGGTTCCTCCTTCTTCTTGACTCAGGGCGTGGTACACAGGTGAGTACCCACTTCACCCAACCTGCTCTAGCCTAGTACTGATATAGTCCTGGTTGTTTATGTGTTTATCTTCTTTAGTGAGTTTTAAACATCCTATATTACACAAAATTGACTCTTGTGAGCTTTACACCATGTTATAATGTTGTTACTGCATCAAAAACATTGTGTGGATTGTGTTTTGTTTCATTCACATTTTTTTTTATTGATTTTTAGAAACCATTTTAAAACATACAAAAACTCATATAGACAAAAACAATATAACAAATGTCTGGAGTTACAGGTTCTAATTTTTTATTTGATAATGACACTTTAATGTACTATGTTGTTTTACTGGTGTCATTTATGATTCATTCACACATGTTTGAGTAAACCTTTATTATTAGTCTGTCTACATTTCCAAAGCTCAAAATACTGTGTTCCACCTTGTGATGTCATGAAGCAGTAGTGTTCAAGCAGATACATTTTACATTTAGTTCAGTAGAGTTTGACAATTCCAGGGCTGAAATTATCCAAATGATTTTAGTGAAGGTGTATGGAGTTTAAAAACACTGTGGCGCACTTCCAGATTTGGTTTAGTCCTAGTTCAGACCTGCTTAAGGTCTGGTTTAGTCCTGAGCATGAGTTCTCCCATAGCCTAAACTGGTTTAGTTACTTTATGAATCTACTTAATCTATTTAAAGATTTATAGATTTCCTATTTTTGTACTTCTACTTTGAGATATTGACAATTCCATGGTTGAAATTATCCAAATGATTCTAGCGAAGGAGTATGGATTTTAAAGGCACTGTGGCGCACTTCCTGTATTACCATATGACATCACAAGCTGGAACAGAGTGTTTTCTGTTTGAGAGAATAACTCAGTCTATAAATATACAGGGTTTGTGTGTTAAACATGAATGAAACAAAGAGAGGCAGCACTGCTCACAGTAAAATGTTTTTCTTGGTATTTCTCAGCTATAAAACACCTGTAACTGAATAAATATAAGGTGGACCTGTTAATTGTCATACTGTGGAAGACCCCCAATCATAAAGTTACATAGTGCACATTTAAAAGAGAATTAATGTCACAAGAAGGTATAAAGTCTTTAAACACATCTCCTTATTATGAGAGATACTGAGTGATATTGAGTATATTTTTGCCATTGTCTTTCTCGTTGTAGAGGAGGTATCCCACGTTGCTTTGAGCCTCACAAACCCTCGTCGTGGGAGCTCGTCTTGATCCTGAATTATGTGGCTCTGGTCTTTGGGTTCCTCCTCCCGTTTGTGGTCATCATCTGCAGCTACAGCTTCATAGTGCACCGCCTCACCACTCGCCCTGCCTCCTTCTCCGAGCACCACAAGCCTCGCCCCTCTACGCCATGTGGGGGTATGAGCAGCAGGCGTAGGTCACTGTCTCTTGTCTCCGTGGTAATCGTCACCTTCCTGCTCTGTTTCCTGCCGTACCACGTGATCCGCTCCCTGCACCTCCACGCCGTGTGCGGGGGTTGGGGCTGTACGGCCGTGGTCACTCTTCAGAGGCTGGTGGTGGTTACGCTTTGTCTGGCAGCGTCCAACAGCGCCCTCAACCCTCTGCTCTACTACTACGCCACCCAGAGCTTCAGGGACCAACTGACCAGAGCTGGGTCCAGGATCAGCAGCAGAACTCGCTCACAGCACTGAGGGGAGGGGCTGGGGGAAACCTGGGTTAGACCACCTGCAGCCCTGGGTTAGATCTGGGTTAGGCCTGCACTGAAGTACTTCTATCTGACCTGGTTTAGTCTTGGTTTAGACCTGGTTTAAACCTGGTTTAGACCTGGGTTAGTCCTACTTTAGACCTGGTTTAGATCTTGTTTAGTCGTAAATACACATAGCTGTTTCACTGGATGACCTGCTTTAGTCCTGGTTTAGTCCTGGTTTAGTCCTGGTTAAGACCTGGTTTAGTCCTGGTTTATTCCTGGTTTAGTCCTGGTTAAGACCTGGTTTAGTCCTGGTTTATTCCTGGTTTAGTCCTGGTTAAGACCTGGTTTAGTCCTGGTTTAGTCCTGGTTTAGACCTGGTTTAGACCAAGGTTAGTCCTACTTCAGACCTGGGTTAGATCTGGTTTAGTAGATACACATAGCTGCTGCACTGGATGGCCTGCACTGAAGTACTTCTATCTGACCTGCTTTAGTCCTGGTTTAGTCCTGGTTAAGACCTGGTTTAGTCCTGGTTTAGTCCTGGTTTAGACCTAGTTTAGACCTGGTTTAGTCCTACTTCAGACCTAGGTTAGATCTGGTTTAGTCGTAGATACACATTGCTTTGGCACTGGATGGCCTGCACTAAAGTACTCCTACCTGACCTGGTTTAGGCCTTGCTTTAGTCCACCTGATTATTTCGTGGTTCTGACCTGGTTTAGTTCTGGTTTAGTCCTTGTTTAGTTCTGGCTTAGTCCTACTTCAGGCTTGGTTCAGATCTGGTTAGATTTGTTTTAGTTGTAGATACACATAGCTGTTGCACTGGCTGGCTTGCACTAAAGTACTACTGTAAGACCTGGTTTATTCCTGGTTTAGATTTGGTTTAGTTCTGGTTTTAGACCTCATGTAGACCTGGGCTAGACCTAGTTTAGACCTAGTACAGTCCTAGTTCAGACCTGGTTTGGATCTGGTTTTAGTCCCGCTTTAGACCTGCGTGAGTTCTCCAATGGTATGAACTGGTTAAGTTACTTTATGAATTTATTTAATATATTTAAAGTGTGTTTTGTATAGATTTGTATAGATTTCCTATTTTTGTACTTCTGCTTTTGAGGTGCATCGGTTTAAACATATAAGCTAAGTTCTGTATCTTATATTTGCTAAAGAGTGACTGTAATAAAAGTGTATTTGCAGTGAATGTGTTGTGTTTGATTTATGAGAATAATGGTCATTTATTTTGAGGAAGTGTCACAGGAACATAAACCATGGGGCATAAACATAAATGATTATTTGTACAAGGTAAATGTGGTCTACTACATCCGCCTACTCAAATCTGATAGTAGGTCGTGTGATTTTCAAATAAATGCATCAGTAAATAAGAAGTTTTTTGAAAGATGGTATGCCACCTGATTGCCTCCATGCAGAAGTTACTGCTTTGCCAGTCATTTTCCACAGTGTAGTATTTAACTCTCCATGGATACAAGTAGGACACAAGGTACAGAGTTGTTGAGTGTGAGAAAAAAGATAAAATAAAAATGTGACAAAGCAACCTAAACAGTTGTGAAGTTGCCAGTCAGACCCGGAAGTGACATAAACAGTTAATAACTCTATATCTGCTCCATTCACAGTCAGGATGCATGTTTTTCAAGATCTTTTTGTGCAATATAACACAACTGAATAAATGCCATACTCTGGAACTATTTGAGCAGGTGATAGAGTCCCACCATGAAGTAGATTGTTCACCTTTCACCACAAACATTGGATATGTTTTTAGAAAGACAAAGACAAATGTTTCTAATAAGATAAACACACACAATTTAAAGGGGGTCCACATATTAAGTTGAATTGACTTTTTTTTTTAATCTTTTTACCATGTTTCCTCAGTGTTTCCTCAACATGAATGTACTCAAAGTTGTACAAGATTTTCATTGACTGATTGATATGATTGAGTAATCCTGTATTGTCGTGTCATTGAGGCTTGAGTGCTCAGAAAATGTCTGTTTTCAACTACCCTTCAGTCTCCCCTTCTATCTTTAATCAGACTGGAGATAAAAGATAACATAGACTGCTAACGAGCTGAAGTACATCTAAATCTATAGTGAGATCCAGTACGTTCAGAGTGGGAGAGAAAGGACAACAACGCCCTCTGCTGGTCTGCTTCTTCAGGACAGTGGCACAGATGGCAAAAAAATATGCGAGTTTTTTTTTTTTTTTTTTTTTTTTATGCGTTTTGGGACTAACTCTCATTTCTTCTCCTGACTGTTAATGCTCCTGGATGAGTTTAAAGGTGCATTGTGTAACATTTCTGGTGGAAGGTCCATCAAATGCCAAGGGGATGTTATTGATTTGTCTGTAATGTTTCACTGTATGTTATTAAACCTTTCTATCTTTATGGAAACCAAACAAGTTACAGGTCAGATCTGGGGAGAGGCAACCCTTCTCATAGTCAAGATGTCTGTTTTTCTTTGTTTACTGTCAATATGTTGACCAAACATCCGTTTTTCCCAGGACAAGTAAGTTTTTCACGTCCTGTCCTGGCCGTCATTTTTTTATTATTTTTTTTATTTTTTATAAAGTGACACAAATGTCCGGGTTTTCATTACCTTGCATTGGGCCATTAAACTGAGCGGCTCTCGTAGCTCTCTGTGCACTCAGAAGGAGCGAGCAGACACAAACAGTCGATCAGCCTGCAACATGCCGAAGCGCAAATGTGCATTTAATGATGACTTGTATCCCCACTTTCTCTCCCGATCGAGACAAGTGGGAGGCCATGTGCACAGTGTACAAAGCAGCACATGTCGATGACGAGGCCCCACCTCTCACTACCCATACAGTGTCCTGGTTTTGACAAATGCAAATATGGTCACACTATTTATTGTTGATGTGGCTAAAGAAAAAAGAACTAAACTAAAATCAAACCCTTCAGAGCCTAAGCTTTTTCCCAGTATATGCTATGTTTGTTTTGTACTTCAGTTGTGCTGTTAGTTGTACTTTGTTGACGTTCTCCTGTTCGGCTTATGTGGCACTGAGCTGCATTAATCTCATAAAGGGGTTGGAGTTTGAGTTTTAAGACAAATCCACATAAATCCAAATGCAATGACGACGCGCAAAGTGTCCGCTCTCCATGGCACGTAACAGCGCTAGCCAACAATTTGGGAAACCCAGGCACTCTCTGCATCAGCCACTGTGTAGCTGAGGAGGCCTCACCCCAGTCCCACTAAATCCAGAGAGGCAATGCAGTGTTCTGTCCAGCAGCCTGGAGCAGTGATCCCAGCTCTGGCTCTGACCATTTGGTTTCAAATTGGGGTAATAGGGCCACAGAAACACAGCGTATCCACAGTCTTACGCTGCCTAGATCTGCTCACCTGCCTGTAGCTTTGCCTTTGGTGTTGGGGCCTGGGAAAAAATTAGCTTCACTGGTATGGAAGATAATTTGTTTCATCAAATTTTGAATTTTAAATGCTGTTGAATTTCTTACTTTGAAATTTTTTACTCTGAAAAAACATGTTTGAATTATTTTTATTATGAATTTTTCGACAAACCCGAGTCTCCCACACTCAAGCCCAGTGCCGTACCTAATGAACCGTCCCTCCACATATTCACCTGTGCTCAACTTGGACATTTAAATCAATACTCTGAATCAATCACTCTGAAGCGTTTGTTTTTAGGTTTTTTTTTTTTTCATCAGCCACATCAACTGTAAAACCAGACCAGAAATATTTGTTTTAATTGTTGGTGAAAGGAAAAAAAAAAAAGGAAAAAAAAAAAAGAAAATGGAGTTTGTTGCTCAGGGCTTCCGTACAAACATATATCCATGAATCACCTCTGAGTAAGCTGAAGATGAACACTGTTATTACATGGTTAAAGGTGTGCTATAGTTGTCAAGCAGGTGACACCAACAAGCCAAGTTACAGGTCAGATCTACAGCGAGACACTCAAAGTAAGAATGCAGGTTTTTGAGCTTGAATAAATAACTTGAATAAAAACAGGATAATAATAAAATTAAAAAAAACATGTTTTTGGAGGAACATGGAGTATTACATGCGGATATTACAATAAAATTGCAAGAAAACAACCAAACCGGGTCATTTTTGACCCACTTATGCATCTAAGGGTTAATGTGGGTAGGTCTAACAGCTTTGTAACTAGCACCATTTGATTCCCTGACACTGAAAATGTGGGTTTAGCAGTTAAAATCAACATTTCAACTTATTCAGAGGCTGAGATATTCCAAAAGAGATTTTTGGCAGCCATTTTTTATTTTTCAATATGGCCGCCATATAGACATCTGGACAAATGCAAACATTGATTTTCTGACTCCATATACTATAGCCTTTCCAAAAATATATAGGTTAGCAAATCCCCCAAAAATCCCCACAAAAGTATATAAGGAACCGAACTAAAAGTTCTAGAATTGCATTGGGTTAGAATTTCATTGCCGTTAGTAACCGTGGCACTTGTAGGGGAAAGTTCCATAAAGCCTCCACATTTCAGACAAGTTTTCAGTACAAAGAGCACACGTTTTTTGTAGCTGAGAAGAAACTGTAGATTTTACGATGTTTTCAAAAGTTCTACGCTGGGTGAGTTATTGATAAGTTATTGATAAATTGTATTGTAGGTGTGCTCAGGGATCATCCTGGATGGAAGACTTCACGGTCCTTTCTTTAGATCTGTCTTCTGGCCGCTCCATCAGAAAACTCCTGGCCCACCATTTGAGGGTATGTGCTATGTCAGTTTATCTACAAATTCATTTTATTCACCTGTATTTTTACAGCACACTAACAGAAACATAATCCAACTCATTTACAGGAAACAGAGCTGGAGTACAGGTGTGAGTGTGGAAGCACACTCTCTGGACAGACAGCATGTATGGCCACTCTGCCAAAGTAAGTCTGCACAGTAAACAATGGTATTTGAAATTTTTAAAATATTTCTTAACTTTCTTTAACTTAACTCTCTTCCTGCAGTGTCCTCATTCTCCATCTGTAGAGATTCAGTTATGACTCTCAGTTTAGGATGGAGAAAGTGATACATCGCATCCAGCTGGATGAAGATTAAGTCATCCAATCCAAACAAGAAAACATTCATATCTTATGTCATATTTTACAGAGTGAAGTAGTTAAAAAATAAATCAAGTTATATTGATTGATGGATTTCCTTTTGCCCTTTTCAGAAGGCTGGATGTTTCAAATTGGTCAGCATCATTTCTCATTTGGGAGATTCAGCAGACCACGGTATGATACTTTCTTTAATGAAAATATGTCAAGAAATATATTTGGTGTTATCTTGTGCTAAAATCTAAATGGGTGTGTTTTAGGACATTATATCTGCGATGGGCTTGGAACAGACGACAGTCCCCTGCAGTCCACAGGAACATGGCTCACCTATGATGATCTCTATGTCACCAAGACAAGCGCACAGGACATCTGCTGAAAGAGAGCCAGATCGGCATATATCCTTTTCTATGAGCTGCAGAAACCTGGTTCCTGCTCTACACCTCAGCAGTGAATTTCTACCACTGGGTAAAAGAAAAACTACTCCTCTTCAAGAAGAGATGTGGTCTTTCCTGGGAAGGAGAGGAGGTGTACAGGAATGATGGCAAAAAAGAAATTCAATTCTGTCAACTGGACACAAGTTTTTGATCAAAGCTTGTGGACAATGAATTAGGAATTATTATACTTCAAATCTGCTGATAAATCTTTATTAACCCTGGGCCTATGTGATTATAAAAATTCTGCCAAATTTTAAGTTTTGACCCTGGGAGTATTCAGACAAGTTTGGAGCACAGCTCAGAAACTTTGACTAGAGTCTTAAGACTTTGGTGAAAGCTTCACAGTTTGTGTTTACTTGTGTATAGTATAGAGTAAAGCCATCTGTAAGTTTATTTTATTTTTTGTCACCAGTAAACGTGAAACCTGTCCTCCACTCTGCTAACCTTTGTTCAGAATCATGTGTGCTCTCATGTTTGAATTTCCAAAGCAGGTTGGAACAAACTGGGAAGAAAAGGTGAACAACATTCAGATTTGGAATACACTGCGATGGCCCCTGCAACACATAGGAAGTTATAATGACCAACATCGTCCAACTCAGTAAATAAATAACGGAGTGTTTATTTGCACCCTGGGTGTTAATAGTTCAATGGACACGATTCTTCTATTTACACCCATCTCAAGAAAAAAAGGGAATGGTGACGTGTCTGCTTACATCGTTTCCTGTGAAAAGTGCGGGAAGCTGGATTTGAGAATCCAAAGAAATAAAATTCAAAACAAAGGTAGGGTATGGTAAAAGGTAAGTCAGTGTTGCTACAAAATATACAGTATTTGCAATACCTGTCCGACCATTACTGTTTGGGTAATTAAGCTGAAGGCATCACAGCATCATGGACAATTTATTTAGCTTGTGCATGTATAGCTAGCGGTTATAATAGTTGATCTGTCTATTCAGCAGTTCAAGTACAGCCTCGAGTAAGATAATGGTAACATTAAAAATGGTTTAAATGTAAGCATTTGGCTCTCGTAAGCACCATAACTAATATAGAGTGACATCAGCCCGTTTGAGATTATAATGTATTTAATGCAGCTTTGCGCACAAAAACGAAACCTAACGCCACAAGGCTAATCTGTATAAAATACCCGAAAAAACAGTTCGCTCTGTGCCCTGAGCTTCTGTCGGGCACTGGTGAGTCTATTCTGGAGATGGTTCATGTAAAATTTCACAGAGATCATACATGTGCAGATCGTACGTGTGCAGGTTCAGCGCATCTCTATTAATTATATTATATATTATATATTATAATAGTCATTTCACTCATGTACAGTCATATTATTTACGTCAGCTCCCATGTCACTTTCGTCTCCAGGCAAATTCTCCCTTACGCGTGTGTTGTCCTCTTCATCACGCAGCAGTCCAGCCTTTCCAAATCCATTGGTTATCGTGGATTTTTTTCACATGGCTCCACGCTGTCACACTGCATGATATAGTGTCAGTACCGGTTCACACAGTACGCACAGTACGCACATTGAGTAGGGCCCCGCAAACCAATAGAGGTCCCTTACCTTGGCGTTACCCATAGACCGTATGCGTTTCCTCCCGCTCCCGTACGCCGCGTTTCCTCCCGTACAATGCGTGTTCTCCCGTACAGTCCATGGACCATGCCTATTCCCGTGCGCCTCTAAACCAGAACTAAAACCAGGCCTAAAAGCAGGACTAAACCAGAACTAAACCAGAACTAAGACCAGGACTAAAACAGAACTAAACCAGAACTAAAACCAGGATTAAAACTAGGACTAAAACCAGGACTAAATCAGAACTAAACCAGAACTAAAACCAGTTCTAAACCGGGACTAAAACCAAGTCTAATCTAGGACTAAAACAGGATTTAACCATTATGTGCAGACTGCAAATAATTGATCGATGATTCCGCATCATTTTGAGTAAAAAAAAATATCAAATATTACTGATTTTCACTGGGCTGGTGCCTTTATGTTTGTACTGTCAGTGAGTTTAGTTTTTTTTTAATAAATAAGCTGGGTGTAAATAGCATTTTTGTCTATGAACACCCGGGTGCCCTTCTATGTGTCACGCTAAATATACCCGGGTGTAAATAGCAACAATGGCTATTTGCCCTATGTGTGAATAACAATGTTAGCTATTTACACAAATGCATCTGCCAATAAATAAATTATGTGTGTTTTCACTAACCAATAAACGGGTGTCAAACCCATTTTGGTCCGGGGCCGTATCCAACCTACTTTGATTTGAAAACTATGCATATAACTTAAAAATAACAAGGGTGAACTCTTCACAATAGAAAAAATCTATTTCAACACAATGCATGAACTTGTATGTAAACAGAATAAGCCATTTTTGTTGTAAAATCCTGCATCAGCTCCACTTTTCTCATGTTGGACATTTTTCTGTGAGGGTGTCATCAACAGTACAATTATCCTTTAAGAACGTTTGGAAAGAGACAGTCTTCATTTGTGTGCTCTGGTGGGAGAGGCCACGCACAGAGACGCTGGAGATGCTATGCTACGGTGCAGAAAATTAACAATATTGTAATAGAAAATATAATTACAATATTTTAGTAGAAAATCACCCAAGGGCCAGATTAAAGGTCTTGGAGGGCCATCTGGCCCCCGGGCCTTATGTTTGACACCTGTGATTTAAACTATCAGTATCAGTAAACATGATCTTGAGTTAGTTTTTGGTTTGCTGCTGTTTCTGTATGGGTCATGCAAAGTTTTGATGCCTTCAGTGAGAATCCATAATGTAAATAACCATAGAAAAACATACACGAAAAAGTGTCCAAATATGTTACATGAGGACCCATAAGAGTCAGATGTTAGCCCACACTATATGATCATTACCCACTCACAGAAAGCCTTACAATAAATACAAAATTAATGTATAACAAAAATACAGTTTCTAATTATTTTTCTGTATATATTTTTAAAAAGCTAATTTGCATAATAGTGACCCCGCCCCTTTTCTTCGAGCGCAGGTATGTAATTGGGTGGACTGCAGCCAGGTAGCGCTCTGTACAGGTGAGACAGTGGAACAGCAGCTGTCCGCAAGCTGATATACTGACCATAAAGCTTCCAATGTCTTTCATGTAGTCATTGTCAGTATACTTTGCATGGCAGTATAAACAAGCACCAATAATCCCCATAATCTCTAGCGCCATCATGTGGTACGTGAAGGCATCAGAGTGGGTAACACTTTTGTGTTTCTTCCTTTTTTTGTAGCCAACAAAAGTGACCAAGAGAAAAACTGGCAGGAGCAGGAAGTAGACTGCGCTGGAACCTGTAAGAAGGATTTTGGCTGTGAACACATCACATGTACGGTTTATGGGTCTGGAGAAATTCATCTAAGGAAATAAAACATGTTGCAAATGAGCAATTATGGGTATGAGGCGGAGAGCCAGAGGAGCACAGCCAGAGGAGGAGAGCCAAACGAAGAGAGCAAAAGGAGGAAAGCCATAGGAGGAGACAGGAGCAGAGACAGAGAGCTGATAGTGAAGGATGGTGAGGTTAGAGCTGCCAAGAAACAAGAGGCCTACAGGAAGACCAAAGAGGAGAATTATGGATGTAGTGAAAGAGGATGCTCAGAAGCGGGTCAGATGGAGTAGAGGAGGCAAAGAAGAGTAAAAATCTTTTACCTCTTTAGCTGTGACTGGATTGAGATTGGAATGAGACAGGACTGTGAAGTTTTTGCATGTTTCGTTTCAAATAAACTTCTCTAGAGTTACATTAGCCAAATCTGATCTTCATTTCTTTATTCAGGCCTCATTAATAAGCATATTTTCCAAATTCAAAGATAATTGAAACATCTTTGCATTTTTGTATCTGAGGCGGCCAGAAAAATCACTTATTTAAAAATAAACAAATGTTTGGTGTCATCATTGCAGAATGCATATTGCCCTGTGTTTCCTATCTGTCAGTAATGAGGCTCATATTACACAATAGTGTAATAGTCTGATCTATGTCTCATCACAGACATACCTGTTGTGTTTTGTTTCATTCACACACATTTAACACTCAAACCCTGCATATTTAGGTTGAGTTTTTGTCTCAAATGAAAAACACTGTAACTGACCTTATGATGTCATGTGGCAATATAGGAAATGCTCCACTGTGTTTTTAAACTCCAAAAAAGTAGCTGTTAAATTGAAAACTACCACATGACATCAAAAGGTGGAATAGAGCATTTTGAGCTTTGGAGGTGCACACAGAAAGAATAAATAAATCACGTGAAGTTTATGTCATAGATCCATGGACGGAAGGACCGGAATGTCCCAACGTGACCTTTACGCACCCGATACGTGCACGCCCCCGAGTCTCGAGCCCGCGCTTTTCTCTGCTCTGATTGGCTGGAAATAGTCCACCCACACGTCAGCGCCTTTGTGAGCATGCGCACTAAAGTTTGTTGATGAAGTTAACGGAGTTTCTCTCGAGTCCTGCCCATGGTCCAGCCACGATTCTCCACAAACGGAGCTAGAGCTGAGTAAAGGCTCAGAGAGGAACAGGACCATCTGCACACTCAGCGGCTCCTCCGCCCTTATCAAGCCGTCCGCAGTGCGTCTCCGGCGGCATGAGGCTCGAGTTTGCGCCGCTGAATATCCCGCTGCGGAGGAGGCTGCAGACCACCGCCGTGCTGCAATGGGTCTTCTCCTTCATAGCACTGGGTAAGAATCAAAGTCCAGACCAGAATCCAGACCCGAGAGCAGGGTCCCAACCTGAGACCTAGACCAGAGACTTGACCAGAGCTATCTACTGTGCGGGGGTCACTCACCTCATCTCCATGGCGATATTTTACTTTTTTTTTTTAAATGTCCCACAGTATAGCATTATCTATATTGGATGTATTCAATTACAGGAGTTGTCATTGCTTTAAAATACCTTGAACAACGTGTTCGTACTGTGAGTGGGGTCACCTCTCCCCAGATCAGACCTGTAAGTTAACTGCTGCTGTCTCTTATCTTCATTGAGATGAGACCAATTTAAAGCCATACCATGAAATATTGCTGGCAAAACAGTGACATATATGTATGTACCCTTCTCCAGAAATGTTACTGCAATTTTAATTATGGTTGTAAAAATAATAGATAAACATTCATATTTCGACAATTTGGGTAAAGTGTCTTGCACAAGAACACACTGAACCATCAACCTTCAGATGGGTGCATAAACCACACAGCGTCTGCCACTTTATCAGTTACAAAATGGACACAAAGTAAATATTGACTAATTACAGCATTAGCCCCATCGAGACTGCAATCAGTCCATAGTTCAGGATTTAGACCATATTTTAGACATGAAGTTTCTCATGATCTATTAATCCTGGTATAGTCCTGGTTAGGAATTTAGTTATTTTTTCCCCCTCTAGTCTTGGTTTTGGCATGACTAATTCCTAGATAACGCTTTACTCCTATTTTATTCCTTAAGTTGTTTTGCTTTAGTCCTACTTAGGTCCAGGTTTAGTACTGATTTATTTCTTATTTAGTTCTCGTTCTAGTTTTGTCACCATTTAAACCTGCTTTTGTCCTATTTTACTCCTATTTTATACTTGATTTAGTCCTGGTTTAGTCCTGTTTCTTGTCTCATTCAAGCCCAGTGCTGCCTAGCGGGTTTCGTGCTGCTGCTGCTCTCTGATTGGTGGCTCTTAGCGGCCCTTTATGCTGGTTGGCTGTGGCTCGACTGGGACACACCCGTCAGTGGGGGGCGCCGTTGGGAGTGGTTGCGGCAGTCGTCTCTGTGGGGCCTTTTCAGGGACTACTTTCCCCTCAAGGTAAGAAAGAGGGAGGGCATCTGATATACAGGGATATAAGAAGATGGAAGGGCACCTGACACACAAGGATATAGGCGAATGGAAGGGCATCTGGACAGGAAGAAAGTAATTTACAGCCAATTAGCTCACACCACAGTTATAAAATAACTAAAATTGTTTCTGGATCATTTTCTGCAGCTGGTAAAAACTGTGGACTTGGACCCCAAAAACAACTACATCTTTGGATTCCACCCTCACGGTTAGTCCGCATCTCTGATTTAGTCTTGGTTTGGTTTTTGGTCTTGGTTTAGAACTGGTTTAGACCTAGTTAAGGATGACAAGATTTATCAATAATCACAATTATTCAGGTCAATAAAATAATTTTTGGGTCATAAGAATACAAAAATAAGAATTGTTACAATGCTCAAAGCAGAAATTAAGCCATTTCAAGTCAATCTGCTGCAAAACAGAAAGCCTTCATGTAAAGTGCTTTTCTTCTGTCTGTACATGTCACATTATTGCATTGTAAATGTTACCATAGAGACTTACTCTGAAAGTAATTTAGCTTCTTAAACCCCAAGTAGGGAGGTTACAATATCACATTTTATTGTTACAAATATTCACTATTGGAAACAATAACCAAACAACTTCTTAGTTCACGTTCATTCAAATTGTGTAATAAACAGGGGTGTGCAAAAATATTGAAATATCGTTTTATGTGATGATACAGTATCAATATCGTGGGCTGCTGTATGGATATATCAGCAAGAGTATTTTTTAGTATATTTTACTAAATGATTTTATTACAGAGCTACAGTTTTGTTACTTGTTCAGAGGACAGAAACTCTTTTATGTCATACATTTGACATTTTCACTGTTTTGATAATTAAAATGTGCATGTTTCATATCAACTTTGCACATGAAGTGGTTTAACAAAAACTTTTTAGTATCACGTGCACGATTTAGCCTTAATTTTTACTGAACCTCATCGAATTGATTTGAAACATTTCGTATCGAATTGACAGTGCAGCGTATCGAGATATGTATTGTATCGTGGCTTGTATATCAAGGTATGTATCGTATCGGTAACTTCTTAATGATACCCACCCTAGTAATAGATCACCATTCTTCTAGCATCTGTATGACTGTAAAGTTAAAGGTGCACTATGTATCTTTTCCAGCAGGGAGTGCGCCACCTGATTGTACCCATAAAGATGCATAGCTTTTCTCGGAAGGTTCCACAATATGGCATTAAGCTTGAATTTTTTTCAGTGCATTCATTCATACCTTGAAAAACATCCTTTGCTGTTGTTAGCAGAGTCTCCTCTCCTGCGATATGTCCTGTAACTTGAAAGAGTGGTGTCACCATAGAGACAAGGAGGTGACACTATAAAGCCATACATTGAAACATTCAAAATAAAGTAGTGTTGTCTACTGAAACATGCAGATTGCATATTTTCCACCAAAAACGTTACATAGTCCACATTAAATAGTAGTGAACTTGAACTGCATCTCCATGTGTCTCACCATCTCACCCTGGGCACTGGTTTGTGTTTTTCAGGTGTTCTTGTGGCTGGAGCGTTTGGGAACTTCTGCACAGAAGCAACTGGTTTCTCTGAGCAGTTTCCTGGACTCACACCTCACCTCCTCATGCTCCCATTCTGGTTCAGGGTCCCACTGTTCAGGGACTACATTATGTGTGGAGGTCTGCACCGGGACTGGTCTGGGAAAAGGGAAGGGCTACACCGGGGCGACTAAACCGGGGCGACTAAACCGGGGCGACTAAACCGGGGCGACTAAACGTACAATTGCACAAAGGTGACTATGGATCATAAAAGTAGAAATGTCACTGTGTACCACTAGACAGATCAATTTCACTTTCAAATAATCAATACAATTTCACACATAATACAGTACACAATACATCCTTCCTCTCCAAGAGCTACACACCCAGAAAAGAAAAACTCATAGTCACGTCCGCGTTATTCACAATTACACAATTGCTCCATGGCCTAAAGCACAGATCCTTGTGCACTCTCCCACACGTGCCCAAGAGTGCAGTAAAAAGTGCACTCCTATGAAAAATTATACTACAAGTTTGTTTTATTTAGTTTTTTAAAATAAATGATACATCAATATTATAATTATTAGTTGTAGTAGAACTAGGAGCTGTAGTTGTAGGAGTTAAAGTTATCATAATAGTTAGAGTTGTAGTCCTAATCATAAAAGTAGTAGTTGCAGTAGTCATCGTTGTCATAATAGTAGTAGTTATAGTAGTATTAGTAGGACTAGTAGTAGTGATTGTGCTGTTGTTTAATCATCTCTAGGCCTGGTTTCCAGTTGTAAGGCGAGTCTGTCCCACCTGCTGAGCCGCTCGGGGGGAGGGAACGTGGCGGTGATCGCAGTGGGCGGAGCTCCAGAGGCTTTAGATGCTCGACCCGGAGCCCTCACTCTTCAGGTCTGTAGAGATACCATGAGAAAGATGTGCCCTTGTGTTCTTAGGCAAGACACTTCACTCACTTTACCTACATATGAGTGTGTCTTGTGAGGGATTCAAGGGGCCACTGGCACAGCAGCCTCACTTCATTCTGTCTGCCCCAGGGCAAGAACATCAGTGAAATGGCTCTTTAGACCTTGAACTGACTTACACTTTCACTTGTCAGTCCCTTCTACATTCTGGTTGAATCTAGAAGGGTCAGGAATCGGACCGTGAAAAACCTCTGTGCAAACATGAGACGATCCAACCACAGCTGCTCATTTGTAACACAAGACTCAGATGCCTCTTGAAAATCATTAAGAACAAACTATATAACCTCTTTACCTGAGATAAATAAGCACAATTTTTTTTCTTTTTTTTTTTTTTTTTTACTTTTAAAAAAAAAATCCAGCCATGTTTGTTTTGACATAAATGGAGCACGTGTCTCTCTGATTGGTTAATCCGCCTGTCAATCATGTCCTCTGGAATCAAGGAGACAGGATACGGCTCCAGACCTCCCAGTGTTTGTTTTTTGTCAAAGTGTGTGGTTCTTGGTGGCCAGGTACTCTCACCACCCAGTCCACAGTAAATGGAACAAATCCCAGCGCTCCTGGGACCGCTCCACAGATCTCAGTCACATGAAAACAATAAAAGGCTTAATATTATTTTTAAAAAATTTAACTATTGTTTTTCAGGTGAAGAACAGAAAAGGATTCATCAAAATGGCTCTGAAGCATGGGTCAGTTTTACTTTTCATGTATTCACTGATTAATTATTGTAGCAGAAGTTTTTGCATTTGTAGGAGTATTATGGTAGTTGTAGGTGGGCTAGAGGCCACAGTAATAGTAATAATACACGATGTTGTAGTACTGACTTAGTCCTGTGTTGCAGAGCTCACCTCGTGCCAGTTTTCTCTTTTGGTGAAAATGAACTTTATGACCAAATGGAAAACCCCAGTGGATCCACCTTGAGGCGTGTCCAGGTCAGTACCAAAATATACTTATTTTTTAAAAAGGTCCTACAATCACGTACCACAATCACAATGCCTTTATCTGCAGCTCAAAGCTCAGAACCTCCAGAATTCCCCTTACTGAGCTACAGAAGCTGCACTAGCACTGATTCATGATTGGCTGCAGATGCTGAGGTTTAGGTGGCATTTTAGGTTTAAACCAACTGGATTTCATCATTGAAACAGGCAACCCAAATGAGAGACTCATGTGAGGCTCATTTTGCCTTCTGATTGGATCTTAAGAATCAAAACACCAAAATATAACATAAATAAAGCAAATGTTTTTGTAATTAAGAGTAAATCAGCATTAGAATAGTTAAAGTAAAGTAAAAGCTTTATTATGAAATTTTGATTTGTGGAATGTCTTGGGAGGACACAAATGGGTCATCTTTATGGAATTTATAAATCCAAATCCTATCTGCAGTTCCTTGGCAAAACCAGAGGAAAACCAGGTCAAAACCTCTAAATCTGGACTTTTAAAAAATGAAATTTCTACAATACATTTTAGACATTTTCTCCAGGTCACTGTAAAACCTTTGGCATTTTACTTGTTCTGTTATTTTTGTCTTTCTTCCAGAACCGGTTGCAAAGCATCATGGGATTGGCACTGCCGTTGTTCCATGCCAGAGGAGTGTTTCAGTACAGCTTCGGCCTGATGCCTTACAGGAAACCCATAAACACCATCGGTCAGTCACTGAGCCTGGACCAGGAGGACTACACTAGGAGGACTAAACTTGAGTAGGGACTGAATCAGTACTGTACCAAGACCAACCCACTACAGGAATCCTAGCCAAAGTATCGGTCTGTAACTCAATACCATCCGTCTACAGCAGTAAACCTGTTTTTTTAAGTATTTAGTATTAAGTGTCAGAAAGTCTATTATTCAAGTATATTAGTGTTATCTATCTATTGTTAAAGATGCTATACCTGATTTTTATTGTCTTAAAAATGTAAAAAAAAAAAAAAAAAAAAAAAAAATGGAACTGGTGCATTTTAGACAATTTGCAGTAGTCCAAAGTTATTCCTCACATACCTTATGCATTCCAAGCATCCAAATTATTCACCATGATGAGTTTATAAGAGCTTTTCCCAATTTTCAGAGACCAGAGTGGAGTTTTGCCATCACAGTAAAGCAAACAACAACTAGCATACCAACCTCGCACTTCCCGATTACTGGACAATAAAACTATTTATAATTAGAAGTAGACAATACATAGCAGACATATTCTGGCCTTAAGAGCTGGTTTTACAACATATCTATCGCTCAGTTTAATGGCCCAATGCAAGGTAATGAAAACCCGGACATTTGCATCACTTTATAAAAAAAAACCCGGATGGCCAGGACAGGACGTGGAAAACAGACATGTCCAGGGAAAAACAGACGTTTGTTTACCCTATTTTAAATGTACTAGCTCTGTTTTTCACATTTTAAGACAGTAAAAATCAGCTATGGTGCCTTCTAGGCAAATTTAGTGTATAATATAAAGCTTTTGTGTATTTTCAAAATGTAAGTTTTTCTTCTCTTTCTTTTGGTCCTGGTTCTGATCCTGGTCTGGTCCAGTTGGAGGTCCTATCCCTGTAAAGTCCAAACCAAGTCCCACAAATGAAGACATCGAGTCTCTACATGAGCAGTACCTGCAGAACCTCACAGATCTGTTTGAAACCCACAAAACTGAATACGGATACAGCAAAGACCAGCACTTAAACTTCACCTAGAATCTGTGTCAAAACCATGGACTCAACAGGGTCTAAAGCAGGACTAAACCAGGGCCAAAGCTGCTCCAAACAAGTGCTACATTATGATAAAAACCAGGTACAGTATTAACAATGGCAGTGTTTACACATAATCTGATTTATGGAGTTATCAGATTACAGAAATGTCATGTGAACTGTAATTTGATTTCTTTCTGATTGTTTACACTTTCACAGGTTTTGCTAAGTAAAAATTATGCAAAAAAGGGCAAGTTCAAAACCTATTGTACTAGGACTAAATCAGGTTCAGGACTAAGTTTAAATAAGGAACCCAGCAGGAATAAAACTTGAAATAATCAAGTTTAAAAAGGACTAAACCACATTACAAAAGGAATCAGGACTGTACATTATAGGACTAAACCAGGATTTAAGCAGGTTTAAAGGTACAATATTTAACTTTTTTGTCTAGAAAAGTTACTTAGTGCAACTTTAAAAAAAAAAAAAAAGAAACGGTGAGTAACCCAGATCGGAAATATGAATAATCCTGTTCTAAACCACGCCTACATCCGGACTGAATTAGGTATAAAGTAGTCTATTGTTGGACTAAACCAGAACTGAAACCAGAACAAAAAACTGCTTAAATCATGTATACAGTAGATTCAAATGAGTAATAAGGCAGGAATAAATTAATCAAATCTAAAAGAGGATTACGTTTGACCTGAACGAGGTATAAAAACAATAATCCAGCAATCACCAAACTAGGACTGAACCAGGACTAAAGCAGCTCTAGTCCAGGTCTGAATCAGGGATTTTCTACAATATTGCCAAAGCGAGAAAGTGAAAATGTTTACTCAAAATTTGCCTTCTTCCATATCCTGTATTTTCATAAGAATGCTATAAAAATAAATCCACAAAAATATATATAGCCTTGTGCTATGTCAGGAGTGCATGAATATGTGAAATTAATATAAATAAACATAGGAAGCTCCTCTGTATTTGTCAATGTGTTTAAATTAATAAAACACATGTGAACAGATCAAAATTGTGTCTTTTTGCACATAAATCTGAAGTGTGATGCAGCTTCCATCTGTTTGCGTATGACTGATTGCACATTTTACTGTGACCAAACCTCCTCGTCTGATCTCAGAAGCTAAGCAGGCTTAGGCCGAGTTGGGCGAGACCACTGGGAATACCAGGTGCCACAGTGGGGAGCTGTGCCAAGACACTTGACCATCATTGTCTGATAGATTCATTTTCTGGTGTGTAGGTGTGTGTGTGTGTGGTGTGTGTGTGTGTGTGTGTGTGTGTCCAGGTGTGTGTTGTGTGTGTGTGTGTGTGGTGTGTGTGTGTGTGTGGTGATCAGTGGGGCTGATGGTGCAGATTGGCAGCCTCACTTCCCTCAGTCTGCCCCAGGGCCCTTGTGGCTATAACAGTAGCTAGAGTCAATGAGTAATGCATGAGATTTTAAAGCAACTTTGAGCGTCTAAGAAAAGCCCTGTAGAAGACTAATGCATTATTACTACTAAAACACAGGTATAATAACAGATCTGGTTCTAAGCCCTACATAATTTCCCCTCATTTGACAATTTTGTTTATAATTTTAGTTGGTTGGACTTGGGCAGCAGATGTTACTTTGCACATATATTTTGTACAAGGCCCAAAACCTGTCTCAATTCATCATTTGATTTTGACTTTGTTGGAATAAAAATTTTATGTCATCAAAATAAAGTAATTTGAAAAACGTGAAAAAGCACGTACACTTTATAAGAGGGCTCAAAATAAGCTCCTGTCCATCATGGATCACCCCCAGCACCATCACGCGACAGGAGAGCACCTTTAGGGACAGTCCTGTGGTCCCTGTCCTGTCCCCTCCGCTGACACACCTTGGAAGTCAACTGTCCCCAGAGGTGGGGACTTGCAAGTCGTGATTTGGACTCAAGTCAGACTTTAGTCACTATTTTTAGGACTTGAGGTCTGACTTGATTAAATAGACTAAGACTTGCAGGTCATTGACTTATGACTTGACTCGGTCTTGAGGTCAAAGACTTGACTTAATTGAGACTTGCAGCATAACAACTTGGTTCCACCTCTGTCTGTCCCACATGTCACATACATGTGTACAACACATCCCTATAAAGGATGAATATCCACAAGGATATACTGCTAATTTAATATCTTTTGTGCGTTGCTTTATTTGCTGACGATCTTTAAATTTCCTTTGTGATCAATAAAGTATCTAAATTATATCATTGGGGGACAGGTCAGAATTCTGTGTCAGAATTTGCTGTGTAATTGTCAGATTACATTTTGTATCTACCCGGTTTATGGTTATGGTTATGATTAAGCCTGCAATTACTAGACCGGCACCCACGTAAAATGTGGCATAAAGTTCAATTTTTTTTTTTCTTTTTACTATTGTTGTCAATATTCAAACTCAAAGGTGTGATTTTTTTCAGTTGAAATGAATAAATATGGCAGATTTGTGGAGCCTAACATATACTGATCATGCTTATAAACCCGCAACTTTTGTTCATCCTATTTTTCTGCTTTTCAGTAGTAAAAAAGTTTAATAGCAAAGTGCAGGAGATAAGAGCTGATTCCTGATTGGCCAGCGCAGATAGGGCTGCTGCTCTCTGATTGGTTGGGGGCATTTACATGAAACAGCTTGAAAGTTTTACAGTGACCTCTACCTTGATTTGGCCACATTGTTTCTCTACAGTTCAGTTGGTTCAGCGGTCAGTATCAGCAGGTAAGACTTGTTTCTGGGCTTGTATCCTCAGAAATATTCTGTTTTCTGTGCCTTTAAAGATGCACAGTGTCACTTTTAGGGCACTTCTTAGTATCCATGGAGGTTACATTTTTTTATCCATCTTGCATTTATTCAGTTACAGGTGTTTTAATTGTCTGAAAATATCTCCACCTCTCCACAGACCTGTGTAATCACCAGCTTGTTTCCATAGAGACTGGTTAAGTTGATGCCATGCCGATAAGTAACATCTGAGAAAAGTTACACAGTGCATCTTTAAGTCTGAAAATGATTCTGGCTGGGAAAGAGGAAACACTAGAATAGCCTACATGATACTTTCCAAAATTATAGTTCTATAAAAGTTGGACGAGGCTTAGAATTTTTACTTTCTATATCAGTCACTGCATCCCGTACATTCAGTGCCTTGCCCATGGGTACAATAATGCATCACGATTTATGAAAATTGTGTTTCCTCTCTTGGACGATTTTGACTTAAGGGCGCGGAACAAGTGGGCTGGCTAGTAGTAGTAGTAACAGCAATGAGTAGCAGTGATTTATGATTTTACGTTATTTGAATGCACAAAACAAAATCTGATATTTTCAAATAATTAACCACTAAAAAAAACTTAAGATCATAAGGAGCGGTGCAAGAAACGTAAATATTCAAATGCATCAAAACCATTATTATCACCAGAGCGACAGGAAAGTAATGGGCCTTTCAACAGAAAAGTTACAGAGTGCATCTTTAGCCCCTGGCATAATGGAGCGGTGTAAGAGACACAAATGTTCAAATCATTTAATATTGTCAACATAAAGCTTTTGTCACTTGTAGACTTACTCACCGTGAGAAGAGAAACCAAAACATTTATTCAAAATGTACAATCACTGAAAAACAGGAATTCTAACTGTGAGCTGGGTGACCTCTCCACAGATCTGACCCATACCTTGATAGATACTGACACACTTACTGTCAGTATCTATCTGTGGAACATTCAACAAATGCAAGCAGTATTATCTCCATGGAGACAGGCAGGTGGTGGACACTGCACCAGAAAAGTTAGATAGTCCACAATTAAGACATAAGGCATAATTATGGGTTTCAGTTTACAGTTAAAAACAAAATAGTTTAAAATTGATATGGCAATTGCACAATTGTTTCTATTGTAAAATTCTTGTATAGGTTACATTTTATGAAATATTTTTTGAAATGCAGGATCCATATGCCCTAACCCCTCATCTCCTCTGCAGTGTTACCATGAGGTCCCTGCTCCTGTCTCCAGTCTTGGTCCTGGTTTTGGTCGTGTTCCAGGTTGATCCGGTCTGCGGGGGTAAAATCCTGGTGTTCCCAGGTGAGTTTAGTCACTGGCTGAACATGAAGAGTTTGATCCTGGAGCTGCACCGACGAAACCACTCCATCAGCATCATCGCGCCATCAGGAACTCCATCGGTCAAGTACAACGACACAGAGCTGCAAAAGACCTTCAACTTTATTGTGTTTGAGGTCAGTATTAAACCAGAACTGAACCAGGACTCATTTAGGATTTAACCAGAACTACACCCAGACTAAACTAGGACTAGAACAGGATTAAACCAGGATTTAAACAGGATGGAGCCAGGACAAGGCCTGTCACAATAACACATTTTGAAGGCTATATTATTATATATTGCTTCAGGATATACTGCGATCATATTTTTTGATATTGAAACTACTTTATGTCATTGATACAACAACAATAATGCAAGATAATCCCAGTAATCCATTTTTAACTGGCATCATTAAGATTGCCTGTCCAGCCAGCAGTGTTGGGAAGGTTACTTTTAAAATTTATTCCCCTACAGATTACAGATTACATACACCAAAATGTAGTTTGTAGCGTAATCCATTAAATTACTTAAAGTGAGTAATGTAATCTGAATACTTTGGATTACTTGATATTGTCATGCTTTTTAAACGACATGAACGTAGCAACCACATCCTGAAAATACTTGTTTGTTCTCTTCAAATTGGCTGAGCCCAAGTCTCCATGAACAGGTAATTGTTTGCAGTAGTAGAGAAGCAAAGACTTGGATATATTATTTATTTATCATTATCATTTTGTCTGCTGAAAGACAATAAAAAAGCCCAGTCTTCACCTAAGCAAATAAAAAATATTATTGATGGAGAAATGATTTTTATATGAGATCATGCCTTCAATTATGTCAACCCTACTGTTAGGTGTCACATTGTTTAGACCTAGTTTAGACCTGGTTTAGTCCTGGTTTAGTCCTGGTTTTAGTCCTGGTGTTAGTTCTGGTTTAGAGGTGCACTGGAGTATGCACTCTCCCTCTGTTCTTTAAATATAAAGTGATGTCTGAATTTCAAAAACACAAATGTGTTTTTACCTGTGCACTGCTGGCTCTGTTCTACTGGCTCCTCGACCTCGTCCTTTGTGTGACTGACGCCACCGATGTTATAAAGACGTTTACATTGCTCTTATTGCGCCTGTTTTGTTTGGGTTTCCGGCAATGAGTGGAATTACCTAATAATTTAAAAAATGTGAAAACAGGAAAATACTGCTGTGTAATCCATTTATTTCAACAAAGTAACTGTAATCCAATTACCTCTCATTGAAACAGTAACTGTAACTGAATACAGTTACTCATAATTTGTACTCTGATTACATAACTCCAGTACATGTAATCTGTTACTCCCCAACACTGCCAGCCAGTCCCTTCTACATTCTGTTTGAATCCAGAAGCGTCTGGAATGAGACCACAGAGCGTGAAAAACTTTAGTTCAAACATGAGACGATCCAACCACAGCTGCTATCTTGTATAACGTGTCTCTCACAAATGTGGAAGGTATCTCCTCTTGAAAATTCGTGTAACATTCAGAAGAAAATATATAACTTCTTTTACCTGAGACAAGTAATAGTTTGGTGCTTCAGTTGTTCATTCTGGGAAAATCCATGCTGTTTCTCAGTCATTTATATAGTTTTGTCCTTTTTTTTTTTTTTTTTCCACGTATAAGCAGCCGTGTTTGTTTTTGATTGAGCATGGGTCTCTGATTGGTTAATCCTCCTGTCAATCATTCCCTCTGAAATCATCTCGATACGGCTCCAGATCCACCCATCTTCTTAAAGTTTATGTCAAAACGTGTGGTTTCTGTCTGGTCAAGTCATTAGCCGTAATTATCCTTAGCCAAGTCACCGATTTAACCTTTTAAAGCTCAAATGTTTTTGTATTAATACAAAAATACATACCACTTTTACAAAGAATTATTGATCCCCAAAATGTATTGTTGATAAGTCGATATAGTAATTATCATGACTGAAGCAGGACTGACCTAGAACTGAACTAGTGAAAATAATAGACATTTTACCTGCAGTCATCTCAGTTTAAAGGTGCACTATGTAACTTTTCTACTGGAGTGAATGTGACCTGCTTGTTTCCATGGCTATTAAACATCTGTTGGATACAAGCAGAGGATGCCATTAGACAAAGTTACAGGTCAGATCTACAGAGAGGTGATCCAACTTACAGTAAGAATGCATTTTTTCAAGATATTTTTTAGCAATAAAAAAAATTTAAGATATGTACATTTAAAACCATACTGTAGAAGATTCTCTAACCCTAACCCTCCATGGGAAAAGTTACACAGTGCACCGTTTAGTTCAAGGATTTTGGAGGATGGGAGGGCATCTGACACGGTCCTTCCTCTCCTGTCAGGTTCCTTTCACTGCCCAAGAGTACATGATCTTTCTGGAGGAGTTCATGCACTTCTCCATGTACGAGTCCCACAAAGCGTCCATTATGACCAAAGTTCGTCTGACGTACTCTTGGCTGAGTCATTCCGTGACCATACAGAAACAGACGTGCTATGGAATGGTCCACAACGCCGCGCTGATGTCTCAATTACGCAAGGCCAAATTCGACCTGGTGCTGTGGGACCCCATAAGCCCCTGTGGTGACCTGGTGGCAAAGCTACTCGATCTTCCCATAGTGGCTTCTCTAAGGTTGGTTTCATTATTATTATTATTATTATTATTATTATTATTATTATTATTGTTATATAGGGTTCAAATCAGATACTTTATTATCACTACTGAATACTCATTTTGGCAAGTATCACAAAATCACATTGACAGGACAAAAGTATTATTAGTATTAGTCATATAAAACCATTAAACTAAACATTTCTTCATTTTGTGTTGAAAAAGGAGCATGACTTTATTTTCATTGTGGCATCAAAATCTATATTGAGCTCTTTCTTTAGCATTAAAATCAAGTTTGAAATTTTTATTTTCTGCATTAATATTTATTTAAAAAATGTATTCTTTTAAAGATCAGGGGATTACAGAAATTTATAGGAACTGTTCTTGGTACTGTTCTATGTGAAAATCGTTGAAGCTGTTTAGAATTTTAATAGTTGCACTCAAATAACTGTTTTTCTCTCCTGCTTCTCGTGTTTGATTCCTGCTTTTTTCAGATTTTCATTCGGTGCTGTGGTAGAACGTCACTGTGGCCACGCCCACTTACCTCCGAGCTACGTGCCCTCCTCCCTCTGCCGTACAGTGACATCATGACCTTTAGTGAAAGAGTGACCAGTTTTCTGACCAACCTGCTGAGCTCCGCAGTGTCCGAATTCTTCTGGATGGTCACAATGAATGGATTCTACTCAGAAGTTCTAGGTAAAGGCATTAAAACAACGCTAAACATGCTGTTCAGAGCCAAAAAAGAATAATAAAGTACAATAATATGTATATGTTTTGGTTTTACAGAATAATCAGTATTTGATTTGAACATGTCATCCTCGTATCTGGGGGCATAGTTCAGGTCATGGTCATATTTAAAGAATTTAAAATCAAAATCTTACATATAAGCTTTATTTCCTGGATTAAGTATGGTATTAAAATCATGTTTGAAAATCACAAGATGGATTGATGATATATGTGATATAAATTAGGTCTTAAACAATGTAACTTTTTGGTTGAGGGTCCATCTGCTTGTTTCAATAGATATGTCATCTCTCTGCCTGGAATGTTCCACAGTAGGACACTCTACCTCTCTATCTTACATGTATTGAAGTCTTAGACCGTGTATATGAGTGGACATAGCCAACGCATTAGTCGCCGCGTGCTAAATAGGAAGTTTGCCAGGAGGCTCCTCTGGCTCCAGTTGACTTTACATTTGGATCTTGTCTCCCCTCTCTCTGTAACTGCTGCAGTGAGCCTCGTCATTTTGGTCTTAAAATGTCCGTATTAACTCAATCTACATGATCGCTATTTGTCCATCAAAAAAATCCACAATTTATAACATAAAGCCTGGCTCCAGATTCGCTCCTGTAACCGTTAGCATCGCGAGCCTCATTTGAGTGGCGCTGAACACTATGTGTGACGTCACACTCACTTAGTCCACTTCTTTTATACAGTCTATGATTCAACTACAAGTGGTTTAATAGCTCAGAAATACCTAGAAAAACAGGCATTCTGACTGTGAGTGGGGTCACCTCTCCACAGATCTGATCTATAACTTGCTCTGGTTTGGTCTCCATGAAGATAGAATGGTTTAATGCCATACTGTGAAACATTCGAGACAAAGCAATAACGTCTCTATGGAGAAAAGCATTTAACAGGCCCTCCACCAGAAAAGTTACACAATGCACCTTTAATAACTAATAGTTTTACCTTTTTGTGTAAACTTTCTTTGTGCAGGGCAGTCGACCACCGCGTGTGAAACGATCGGTCGAACGGACATGTGGCTGATCAGAACTTACTGGGGACATCGAGAGTCCAAGGCCCCTCCCCCCAAACTTTCGCTATGTGGGCGGGCTCCACTGTAAACCGGCCAATCCGCTGCCAGCAGTAAGCCGCCAATCACACACAGAAAAACACAGGCTATGAAAGATACAGTTACACAAGATACTTATAAAACAGTTTTGTAGATATGCCAAGTTAGAATCAGAATGTGCAATACTTGAATCTCCAATATACATTTGACAGGCATGTTTTAACACGTGTGTGTTTGTGATCTGAACCTAAGCGATGTTTTCTTACTGGACTTCTGTGCCAATCACAGTTTGTCGATAATGAACACGATGTTCAAGCACAAGGGTGTCCATCAGTACACGTGCACCAGGATGCCCTAGGCCGGAGGTCGATGATTGACTTTTCGACTTCACCCGTGTGTCTTGGACACTCGGGTGAAGAGAGGGGCAGAGCTGTCAACCGATCACCACCTGGTTGTGAATTAGTTCAGCTGGCGGAGGAGGAAACCGGAACGACCTGTCAGACCCAAGTGTATAGTGAGGGTCTGTTGGAAACATCTGGTGGAGCCCTCTGTCAGCAGGACTTTCAACTCACACCTTTGGGAGAGCTTCTCCCAGATTCCGGGGGAGGCTGGAGACATGGAGTCCGAGTGGGCTTCATTCTTGGCCTCTATTGTTGATGCATCTGCTCGTAGCTGTGGTCATAAGGTTTGTGGTCACGGCGGTAATCCCCGAACCCGGTGATGGACACTGGAAGTAAGGGATGCCATCAGGCTGAAGAAGGAGTCCTATCGGGCCTTGTTGGCTCGTGGCACCCCTGAGGCAGCTGACTGGTACTGGTGGGCCAAGCATGCGGCAGCTCAAGCGGATGCAGAGGGGAAAACCTGGGGCTGGGAGGAGTTTGGAGAGGCCATGGAGGAGGACTATCGGACGGCCTCAAAGAGACTCTGGCAAACCTCAGAAGAGGGAAGCAGTTCTTCACCAACACAGTTTACAGTGCAGGGGGGAGAGCTGTTGACCTTGACTGAGGACGTTTTCAGACAGTGGAAGGAATACTTTGAGAATCTTCTTAATCCCAGCGTCACGTCTTCCAAGGAGGAAGCCCAGGCTGGGAACTCGGAGGCGGACTCGTCCATCACCCTGGCTGAAGTCACTGAGGTGGTTGGCAAGCTCCTTGGTGGCAAGGCTTCGGGGTTGGATGAGATCCGTCCTGAGTATCTTAAGTCTCTGGATGTTGTGGGTCTTGGCTGACACGCCTCTTCAACATCGCGTGGCGGTCGGGGACAGTACCTCTGGACTGGCAAACTGGGGTGGTGGTCCCTCTGTATAAGAAGGGGGACCAGAAGCTGTGTTCCAACTACAGGGGAATCACACACCTCAGCTTCCCCGGGAAGGTCTATGCCAGGGTACTGGAGAGGAGAATCTGATCAATAGACGAACTTCGGATCCAGGAAGAGCAGTGTGGTTTTCGTCCTGGCCATGGAACACTGGACCAGCTCTACACTCTCCATCGGGTGCTCGAGGGTTCATGGGAGTTTGCCCAACCAGTCCACATGTGCTTTGTGGATCTGGAGAAGGCATTCGTCCCTGTTCCTCATGGTGTCCTGTGGGAGGTGCTCTGGGAGAATGGGGTCCGGGGCCCTTTACTAAGGGCTGTCCGGTCCCTGTATGACCAGAGCAGGAGCTGTGTTCGCATTGCCGGCAGTGAGTCAGACCTCTTCCCGGTGCATGTTGGACTCCACCAGGGCTGCAATTTTTTCACCGGTTCTGTTCATTGTATTTATGGACAGAATTTCTAGGCGCAGTCAGGGGCCGGAGGGGGTCCAGTTTGGGGACCACACTCAGTTACATTTACTCTAGTTAGGCTATTGCTTTTTCTTCTTTCAGGATCTTGAAGAGTTTGTGAGCTCGGCTGAATCTGGGCTGGTGATCGTCACGTTTGGCTCCATGATAACAAACCTGACGATGGAGCGTGCTGAGGTCATCGCCACTGCACTGGCCCAGATCCCACAGAAGGTCTAAACCAGGACAATACCAGCACTACCCCAAGACTATACCAGGTCTAAATCAAGTCTAAACCAGGACATGTGTGTGTTTTAGGTGATCTGGAGGTACAGTGGACCCACTCCTCGCTCTCTGGGACCAAACACCAAATTGCTGGACTGGATTCCTCAAAATGACCTCCTCGGTACCTCTCTTCATCTCTCTTTGAGTTTGTAGACTTTTAGACAACCAATGCATAAAAGCTCAATAGAGTTAAAAAACTAAGATCATAATGTTTATTTTTAGCTGAAGACACCTCAAATGCCCATAGTCAGATACTTTTGCATTTGATGGCAGACACTTAAAAAAGCACATTGGCACACCTAAAATTTTGCTAAAAGTTCAGCTCAAACTAAAATGCTCCACTTCCAAGGCTTGTACATCCTTGCAGTGTTAATGTATGTAATTGTCAGATACCTTCACTGTCTGTGTATATCTCCCCCTTTAGGCCACCCTCAGACACGCGCCTTTGTGGCCCATGGCGGCACTAACGGTCTGTATGAGGCGCTATTCCACGGTGTGCCTATAGTGGGCATACCGCTCTTTGGTGACCAGTCGGATAACATCGCCCGTCTGAAGCGCCAAGGGGGCGCCATCATGCTCAACTTCAACACCATGACATCACAGGAAATAACGTCAGCCGTCAATGAGGTCATCAACAATCCCAGGTGAGTCTTGTCTTAGCAGAGTTTTAACTTTTAACTTTGTGTTGTTAGAATTAGCATTGTGTTAATTTGCACGGGGATGTGATAGATTTTAGACTTACAGTATATACTTATTGTGAAAAGAGTTATTTATAGTTTTATGAATCATTATTGCTGATTATTACCTTAATTTACTTTTCATTCATATTTTCTACAAATGTTCACAAGACCGGGACAGTATCAGTGGTTTATTGTATCATTTAACCTAACTTAATTATTTATTGATTGGACATAATATGTTTAAGCAGTTAAATAACACTGTTAAATAACACTAAGCCTGCACCTGAATGTGTATGATCTGTCTCTGATGACTCCATATCCCATGATCCTCAGCTACAGGCAGAGCACCCTAAAAGCGTCGACGATACACAGGGACCGTCCCCTCTCCGCCCTGCAGGAGGCAGCGTTCTGGGTGGAGTTTGTCATGAGGAACGGAGCGTCTCACCTGCGGCTGGCCTCCTACGAGCTCAGCTGGTTCCAGTACTACAGTCTGGACGTCGCCGCCTTCCTGCTGATCGTCATGGTCATTGCTATCGCTGTCATGGCAACTATCATCAAAAAGGGACTGAGACTGGGGCGAAGACTGGTCCAGAGATCCAGACCGCATCAGGACTGAAGCCAAGAATAGACAAGGACTGAACTAGGACTGAGCCAGAACTAAGCCAGGACTGAATGAGGACCGAACCAGGACAGTGTTGTCTGTTACGGCTCGCCGCCTGACTCCACCTTGCCCTGTGCTCCCCGTTTGTTTTACCGCTTGTGCATTCTGTATTTCCATATGCTGTGTGGTACCTGGCGCCTGATTGGTGGGGTGTGGTCCCGTCGCTGTTGGGCTGGTTCCAATGTTCCTTGTGCCTGGTTGGAGAATTGACATCCCGCTCCTCCAATCCTCTTCCTACACATCCCATCGCCACATCCAGTAAAAGTGCCATGCACTTGTTTCTCCGGGCGGCAGAATGTCAGTTTCAGTCTGCCACTCTGGCTGACAGACGTATTTCTAGATATCTCCCATTATTAATGTGAATTTGAGTATTCTGTCTATCGAGGTCGTTACCTATTGTTTGTTATAATTGCCAGGTTGGCTCGACCTGTGGGCATTTGTATTGTGTTTATTTATACTTATCCTATTAGAGATATATTGTTTAGTTGTATTTGGAAACTTTGATTTACCATAAACACTGTTTTGTTTTGGGGTTTTTTTGTTATTGAACTTCCTTACTTTCACTTTATAAAGCCACTTACTTCACATCACATCTTGTTTGTGTTACTTTCCTTTGTCTCTAGCTCTGGTTTGTAACATATTGGGGGCTCGTCCGGGGGGTCGTAAAACCCTGTCCCACCTTATTAAATTGGAAATGATTGATTAGTAGGTTTGTATTAGTTATATATGTTAATATATAACTAATTATATATGTTAATTCTGTTGTTTTGTTTCTTAGTTTAGGTTACTTTCTGTATGTACTTTAGTCTGTTTTGTTAATTTACCTTTACCTCCCTGTTAATTAAACATATTTAATTTATTCCATTTCCATCATTTCATTATTTCCATCTTGTTTTTTTGTTTTTTGTTACTTCCCTGACCCCATCAAGGTGGGTCGTAACAGTAACAAGGTGGGAATAAATTAATCAAATCTAAAATAGGATTACGTTTGACCTGAATGAGGTATAAAAACAATTATCTAACAATCCCCAAACTAGGACTGAACCAGGACTAAACCAGCTCTAGTCCAGGTCTGGATCAGGAATTTTCTACAATATTGCCAAAGCGAGAAAGTGAAAATGTTTACTTAAAATGTTGCCTTCTTCTATATTCTCAGTTTTCATAAGAATTCTATAAAAATTAATCCATAAAAAGACTATACTGTCTATATATATATATATATATATATATATATACATATACATACATACATACACACATATATATACATATATATATACATACATATATATATATATATATATATATATATATATATATATATATATATATATATATATATATATATATATATATATATATATATAAGTTATTAACACTTTTAAATCTTAATTGTTTCTATTCTGACCATTAAAAAGGAAAAAAAAATGCATTTCTACAACTCTTATATAAATATTCATATGCCTTGACTTTTTAAGTATAATTTATTTAAGAGTCATTTAAATTGCAAAAATCAAAGCTATAGTTGGTTTAAAAACTTGAAATGACTTGAAGCTCAAAGCAGACAACTTGGACTTTTGGGCCAGTGACTCGAGACTCGACTTGGACTTGCCTGTATTTGACTTGGGATTTGACTTGGATTTGAGGTCAAAGACTTGAAACTTACTTGAGACTTGCAGAATAACGACTTGGTTCCACCTCTGTCTGTCCCACATGTCACATACATGTGTACAACACATCCCTATAATGGATGAATATACACAAGGATGAACTGCTAATTTAAATATATTTTGTGCGTTGCTTTGTTTTCTGACGATCTTTAAATTTCCTTAGTGATCAATAAAGTATCTAAATTATATCATTGGGGGACAGGTCAGAATTCTGTGTCAGAATTCGCTGTGTAATTGTCAGATTACATTTTGTATCTACCTGGTTATGGTTATGGTTATGATTAAGCCTGCAATTACTAGACCGGCACCCACGTAAAATGTGGCATAAAGTTCAACTTTTTTCCCCTTTTACTATTGCTATCAATATTCAAACTCAAATGTGTGTGATTTTTGTCAGTTGAATGATACTGATGGACTAGATTTACATTTTGGTAATTTCTTTGAAAAACAGTTCTATAACAACAGCCCCTGCCTGCCCTCCATCTGAAACAGTGACGTCATACTTATAAACCCGCAACCTTTATTCATCCTATTTTTGTTCTGCTTTTCAGTAGTAAAAGAGTTTAATAGCAAAGTGCAGGAGATAAGAGCTGATTCCTGATTGGCCAGCGCAGATAGGGCTGCCGCTCTCTGATTGGTTGGGGGCATTTACATGAAACAGCTTGAATGCTTTACAGTGACCTCTACCTTGATTTGACCACATGACACTTCTGACAAATGGGCAGCCTGGACTTTGTTTCTCTACAGTTCAGTTGGTTCCAGCGGTCAGTATCAGCAGGTAAGACTTGTTTCTGGGCTTGTATCTTCAGTAATATTCTGTTTTCTGTGCCTTTAAAGATGCACAATGTCACTTTTCTGGCACTTCTTCATCTCCATGGATATTAAACTTTTTATCCATCTTGTATTTAGTCAGTTACAGGTGTTTTAATTTTCTGAAAATATCTCCACCGCTCCACAGACCTGTTTAATCACCAGCTTGTTTCCATAGAGACTGTTAAGTTGATGCCATGCCGATAAGTAACATCTGAGAAAAGTTACACAGTGCATCTTTAAGTCTGAAAATGATTCTGGTTGGGGAAAAGGTAACACTAACGTTCATTCTGTGCCTTGCCCATGGGTACAACAAAAGTGAATCGCTTCCTCTCCAGTGTATTCAAACTGCCATTGCCGAGCCCTTGTTTAAACCTGTCCTTTAATACAGTCCTTCATTCACTGCTCTTTTAAAATCCCGGACACATTGTTCACGAGAGTTCACCGATGAAATGTGACACGTGCAGACTTGTTTTAACAGTTTCGTCCTAGCGTGGAGTGGGTGTGGTAACAAAAAAATTTTTCTAACTCTTTCTTTCTGTACGTCGTCATTTCAGTAGGAAAAGTTGTCAATAACGACATTGGAAGGTTGAGTCGCTGTTACGCAAAGTCCAAGTTATTTGTGCCGTCGTTACGCACACACTGGCGGGTTGGAGGAGCCCATCTCTTCTCCGGGGAAACTGAAAGGACCGAGGAGGAGGAACTAACGGAGAAGACCAAAGCAACTTCTAAATCATTTAACCAGCGTTTTGAAAACTTGGGAGAATTTGAAGTGGATTTTCAGAAAGGTGTGTTTCAACTCCGGTTTGCGCTTTGTTAGAGTAACGTGACTGATTTATCAACTATGGGAGACTTAAGGACGCGGAAGAAGTGGGCTGGCTAGTAGTTGTAGTAATAGCAGTAGTAGTAGTAGTAGTAGTAGTAGTAGTAACAGCAATAAGTAGCAGTGATTTATGATTTGAAGTTATTTGAATGCACAAAACAAAATCTAATATCACTGAACCACTAAAAAACGTAAATGTTCAAATGTATCAAAACCATTATTATCACCATAGAGACAGGCAAGTAATGGACCTTTCAACAGAAAAGTTACAGAGTGTCTCTTTAGCCCCTGGCATAATGGAGCGGTGTAAGAGACACAAATGTTCAAATCATTTAATATTGTCAACATAAAGCTTTTGTCACTTGTAGACTTACTCACAGTGAGAAGAGAAACCAAAACATTTATTCAAAATGTACAATCACTGAAAAACAGGAATTCTAACTGTGAGCTGGGTGACCTCTCCCTCTCACCTTGGCATAGTAGATGCCAAGGTATGGAGTATTATCTCCATGGAGACAGGCAGGTGGTGGACACTGCAGAAAAGTTACATAGTCCACAATTAAGACATAAGGCATAGTTATGGGTTTCATCTTACTTTTGTCACATTCTGATCATAAAAACAAATGACAAAACGCTCTTTTCCTGTTTTCACTCTGTGTGGGAGTGCTCTCCAACTCACAGATGAGGTCAAATATCTTGGGCATTATGTCACCAGTGACCTCCCAGATGTATAGAGACATGTACAGGCAGCAGTGTGAGCTTTATGGTCAGGCCAATATGCTTGTCCGTAAGTCCTCCATGTGCTCCAGGGATGTCAAAATTGCACTCTTTAAATGTTTCTGCTTGCTCTTGTACACTGCGCATATTTGGCGCAACTAACAAGAAAAAGAGTTTGCAGAGTTTGACAGTGGCTTATAGCAATTCTTTGAGAATATTACTGAAAGTGCCAAGGTTCTGTAGTGCCAGTGAAATGTTTGTAAATTGGGGTGAGAGACCCTTTGTCGTCATGATCAGATGTTGTATTTATTCTTTTTTTGTGTAGCCATGAATCTGAGCAGTCAAATCATTGAAGCTCTAGTGTGTCCTGTGAGGAGCTCTGTCAGATTCTCCTCTGAGCTGTGGAGACACTGGTGCTCTTGTCTGTACACATTATAACATGCCATGTATATAAAAAATTTTTATTCTTACTATTTTCTTTTAATACTATGAACCAGATATTACGTGTTCTTAATAAAGACTGAACTGAATTTAATTGTTATATACAAAATAGTTTTAAAATTGATATGGCAATTGCACAATTGTTTCTATTGTAAAATTCTTGTATAGGTTACATTTTATGAAATATTTCTTGCAATGCAGGATCCATATGCCCTAACCCCTCATCTCCTCTGCAGTGTTACCATGAGGTCCCTGCTCCTGTCTCCAGTCTTGGTCCTGGTTTTGGTCGTGTTCCAGGTTGATCCGGTCTGCGGGGGTAAAATCCTGGTGTTCCCAGGTGAGTTTAGTCACTGGCTGAACATGAAGAGTTTGATCCTGGAGCTGCACCGACGAAACCACTCCATCAGCATCATCGTGCCATCAGGAACTCCATCGGTCAAGTACAACGACACAGAGCTGCAAAAGACCTTCAACTTTATTGTGTTTGAGGTCAGTATTAAACCAGAACTGAACCAGGACTCATTTAGGATTTAACCAGGACTACACCCAGACTAAACTAGGACTGGAACAGGATTAAACCAGGATTTAAACAGGATGGAGCCAGGACAAGGCCTGTCACAATAACACATTTTGATATATATTATTATATATTGCTTCAGGATATACTGCGATCAGTAATGATATTGAAACTACTTTATGTCATTGATACAACAACAATAATGCAAGATAATCCCAATAATCCATTTTTAACTAGCATCATTAAGATTGCTTGTCCAGGCAGCCAGTCCCTTCTACATTCTGTTTGAATCCAGAAGCGTCTGGAATGAGACCACAGAGCGTGAAAAACCTTAGTTCAAACATGAGACGATCCAACCACAGCTGCTATCTTGTATAACGTGTCTCTCACAAATGTGGAAGGTATCTCCTCTTGAAAATTCATGTAACAGTCAGAAGAAAATATATAACTTCTTTTACCTGAGACAAGTAATAGTTTGGTGTTTCAGTTGTTCATTCTGGGAAAATCCATGCTGTTTCTCAGTCATTTATATAGTTTTCTCCCTTTTTTTTGTTGTTGTAAGCAGCCATGTTTGTTTTTGATGGAGCATGGGTCTCTGATTGGTTAATCCGCCTGTCAATCACTCCCTCTGAAATCGTCTCGATACGGCTCCAGATCCAAAGCCTGATTCATCAGCCGTTTTCACTTTGTAGAAATTGTCGCAGCATTAGAATTGATTCGCTCGATGGTAGGCGGTACTTTTTTCATTTAGTCAATCTCTGCTATTTGGTTGTGACATAATGCACCGCTAACGGGACTGTTATATTAAGCTTTTCCCAAATCCCATAGGAAGAAGGGCAATAACGTCTTTCCCCTTGATAAAATTCACCAAACATTGTCTTTGTTCCAGCTTTAAATCCTTGATTTCGGGAATCGTTGCCAACACAGAATGTATGGCTCTTCGCTGATTGGCTGGTGCCTGGACCCACCCTTCCAGGATTCTTGCAAACCGTCTAGTGTATTCTGATTCCTGACCTAGTCACTAGAGAGAAATTAAATTGAGCGGAGGCACTAGGTGGCGCCAGCTTGGCTACTGGATCCACCCGTCTTCGTAAAGTTTATGTCAAAACATGTGGTTTCCGTCTGGTCAAGTCATTAGCCGTAATTATCCTTAGCCAAGTCACCGATTTAACCTTTTAAAGCTCAAATGTTTTTGTATTAATACAAAAATACATCCCACTTTTACAAACAATTATTGATCCCCAAAATGTATTGTTGATAAGTCGATATAGTAATTATCATGACTGAAGCAGGACTGACCTAGAACTGAACTAGTGAAAATAATAGACATTTTACCTGCAGTCATCTCAGTTTAAAGGTGCACTATGTAACTTTTCTACTGGAGTGAATGTGACCTGCTTGTTTCCATGGCTATTAAACATCTGTTGGATACAAGCAGAGGACGCCACTAGACAAAGTTACAGGTCAGATCTACAGAGAGGCGATCCAACTTACAGTAAGAATGCATTTTTTCAAGATATTTTTTAGCAATAAAAAAAATTTAAGATATGTACATTTAAAACCATACTGTAGAAGATTCTCTAACCCTAACCCTCCATGGGAAAAGTTACACAGTGCACCGTTTAGTTCAAGGATTTTGGAGGATGGGAGGGCATCTGACACAGTCCTTCCTCTCCTGTCAGGTTCCTTTCACTGCCCAAGAGTACATGATCTTTCTGGAGGAGTTCATGCACTTCTCCATGTACGAGTCCCACAAAGCGTCCATTATGACCAAAGTTCGTCTGACGTACTCTTGGCTGAGTCATTCCGTGACCATACAGAAACAGACGTGCTATGGAATCGTCCACAACGCCGCGCTGATGTCTCAATTACGCAACGCCAAATTCGACCTGGTGCTGTGGGACCCCATGAGCGCCTGTGGTGACCTGGTGGCAAAGCTACTCGATCTTCCCATAGTGGCTTCTCTAAGGTTGGTTTCATTATTATATTATTATTATTATTATTATTATTATTATTATTATTATTATTATTGTTATATAGGGTTCAAATCAGATACTTTATTATCACTACTGAATACTCATTTTGGCAAGTATCACAAAATCACATTGACAGGACAAAAGTATTATTAGTATTAGTCATATAAAACCATTAAACTAAACATTTCATCGTTTTGTGTTGAAAAAGGAGCATAACTTTATTTTCATTGTGGCATCAAAATCTATATTGAGCTCTTTCTTTAGCATTAAAATCAAGTTTGAAATTTAAATTTTCTGCATTAATATTTATTTAAAAAATGTATTCTTTTTAAAGATCAGGGGATTACAGAAATTTATAGGAACTGTTCTTGGTACTGTTCTATGTGAAAATCGTTGAAGCTGTTAATAGTTGCACTCAAACGACTGTTTTTTCTCTCCTGCTTCTCGTGTTTGATTCCTGCTTTTTTCAGATTTTCATTCGGTGCTGTGGTAGAACGTCACTGTGGCCACGCCCACTTACCTCCGAGCTACGTGCCCTCCTCCCCTCTGCCGTACAGTGACATCATGACCTTTAGTGAAAGAGTGACCAGTTTTCTGACCAACCTGCTGAGCTCCGCAGTGTCTGAATTGTTCTGGATGGTCACAATGAATGGATTCTACTCAGAAGTTCTAGGTAAAGACATTAAAACAACACTAAACATGCTGTTCAGAGCCAAAAAAGAATAATAAAGTACAATAATATGTATATGTTTTGGTTTTACAGAATAATCAGTATTTGATTTGAACATGTCATCCTTGTATCTGGGGGCATAGTTCAGGTCATGGTCATATTTAAAGAATTTAAAATCACAATCTTACATATAAGGTTTACGTCCTGGATTAAGTATGGTATTAAAATCATGTTTGAAAATCACAAGATGGATTGATGATATGTGGGATATAAATTAGGTGCTTGTTTCAATAGATATGTCATCTCTCTGCCTGGAATGTTTCACAGTAGGACACTCTACCTCTCTATCTTACATGTATTCAAGTACAGGTGGTTTTATAGCTCAGAAATATCTAGAAAAACAGGCATTTTGACTGTGAGCGGGGTCACCTCTCCACAGATCTGACCTATAACTTGGTCTGGTTTGGTCTCCATGAAGATAGAAAGGTTTAATGAATCCGTGTATCATTCGTTCGTTCATTCATTCTGTGCAAAAGTCCGGCACCGCAATTAAAGTTACGGAAACGGGAAATGGCCGTTACTCGTTACGATTTTTCCATTATTCATTTAAAAACAAAATCGAAAACTGAAAAAAACAAATCCTTATCCGTTTTATTTGAAAAACGAATGAACGAATGATACACAGATTTTAATGCCATACTGTGAAACATTCGAGACAAAGCAATAACGTCTCCATGGAGAAAAGCATTTAACAGGCCCTCCGCCAGAAAAGTTACACAATGCACCTTTAATAACTAATAGGTTTACCTTTTTGTGTAAACTTTCTTTGTGCAGGGCAGTCGACCACCGCGTGTGAAATGATCGGTCGAACGGACATGTGGCTGATCAGAACTTACTGGGACATCGAGAGTCCAAGGCCCCTCCCCCCAAACTTTCGCTATGTGGGCGGGCTCCACTGTAAACCGGCCAATCCGCTGCCAGCAGTAAGCCGCCAATCACACACAGAAAAACACAGGCTATGAAAGATACAGTTACACAAGATACTTATAAAACAGTTTTGTAGATATGCCAAGTTAGAATCAGAATGTGTGATACTTGAATCTCCAATATCCATTTGACATGCATGTTTTAACATGTTTTTGATGTATTGTTTGCAAAAGTATTATCTAATTACTGAGTTTAAAAAATAGATTGAAGGATTGGTTGTGCTCCATGTGTTTGGGGCACATGAAGCACCCATATTATTCACAACATCATTTAATAATTATTTCAGTATTGGATGCAGTGACCAAAATTTTTTTTTTTAAAAGTAGGTAAAAATAGATTGAAGACTGAATGGTAATTTTTAGTCCAACTGTTAAAAACTTAAAACGTGTCAAAGCTTTGGAAAACAGTCACTCAGTTACATTTACTCTAATTAGGCTATTGCTTTTTCTTCTTTCAGGATCTTGAAGAGTTTGTGAGCTCGGCTGAATCTGGGCTGGTGATCGTCACGTTTGGCTCCATGATAACAAACCTGACGATGGAGCGTGCTGAGGTCATCGCCACTGCACTGGCCCAGATCCCACAGAAGGTCTAAACCAGGACAATACCAGCACTACCCCAAGACTATACCAGGTCTAAATCAAGTCTAAACCAGGACATGTGTGTGTGTTTAGGTGATCTGGAGGTACAGTGGACCCACTCCTCGCTCTCTGGGACCAAACACCAAATTGCTGGACTGGATTCCTCAAAATGACCTCCTCGGTACCTCTCTTCATCTCTCTTTGAGTTTGTAGACTTTTAGACAACCAATGCATAAAAGCTCAATAGAGTTAAAAAACTAAGATCATAATGTTTATTTTTAGTTGAAGACACCTCAAATGCCCATAGTCAGATACTTTTGCATTTGATGGCAGACACTTAAAAAAGCACATTGGCACACCTAAAATTTTGCTAAAAGTTCAGCTCAAACTAAAATGCTCCACTTCCAAGGCTTGTACATCCTTGCAGTGTTAATGTATGTAACTGTCAGATACCTTCACTGTCTGTGTATATCTCCCCCTTTAGGCCACCCTCAGACACGCGCCTTTGTGGCCCATGGCGGCACTAACGGTCTGTATGAGGCGCTATTCCACGGTGTGCCTATAGTGGGCATACCGCTCTTTGGTGACCAGTCGGATAACATCGCCCGTCTGAAGCGCCAAGGGGGCGCCATCATGCTCAACTTCAACACCATGACATCACAGGAAATAACGTCAGCCATCAATGAGGTCATCAACAATCCCAGGTGAGTCTTGTCTTAGCAGAGTTTTAACTTTTAACTTTGTGTTGTTAGCATCATCATGTTAATTTACATGGGGATGTGATAAATTTTAGACTTATACTTATTGTGAAAAGAGTTATTGTAGTTTTATGAAATCGTTATTGCTGATTATTGCCTTAATTTACTTTTCATTCACATTTTCTACAAATGTTCACAAGACCGGGACAGTATCAGTGGTTTATTGTATCATTTAATCTAACTTAATTATTTATTGATTGGACATAATATGTTTAAGCAGTTAAATAACACTGTTAAATAACACTAAGCCTGCACCTGAATGTGTATGATCTGTCTCTGATGACTCCATATCCCATCATCCTCAGCTACAGGCAGAGCACCCTAAAAGCGTCAAAGATACACAGGGACCGTCCCCTCTCCGCCCTGCAGGAGGCAGCGTTCTGGGTGGAGTTTGTCATGAGGAACGGAGCGTCTCACCTGCGGCTGGCCTCCTACGAGCTCAACTGGTTCCAGTACTACAGTCTGGACGTCGCCGCCTTCCTGCTGATCGTCATGGTCATTGCTATCGCTGTCATGGCAACTATCATCAAAAAGGGACTGAGACTGGGGCGAAGACTGGTCCAGAGATCCAGACCGCATCAGGACTGAAGCCAAGAATAGACAAGGACTGAATCAGAACTGAGCCAGAAATGAGCCAGAAATGAGCCAAAACCGAGCCAGGACTGAACCAGGACAGTG